>NC_047043.1:68167409-68470439 GCF_011762595.2 Tursiops truncatus
CAATTCACCCTGACTGAAGTGAGTTAGAAAATAACAGGAGGTGAGGAAGTGGAATGAGGGGGACAGGCCATCCCTGGAAGGAGGAGGGCGGTGCACATGGTCCAGCTAACAAGGTTGGTGGACTAGATATAAGGATGACGGGGTCCTGCTCTTCCAAGTGTCCTTCTAAACAATCATAAGCTGCGAAGGAGAAAGGGTAGAAAATGGGATGATTTAAAGGAAAAGGAGAAGTTCTGAAAATGTTGTCTAGGGCTAGGAAGCAGATTTCCTAGTGAAACTGCCAGGCAGTGTGAAGATACAGAGTTACGTAGTTGTAGTGAGACCTGTTAACATGGAATATTTCCCTACAGCCAAATTCAGCTGCTCATGTGCAGAGTTGGGGGGGGGGGTTGGGTTTAGCTAGAATTGGGGTTTTGCTAAAGTGATTTGATAAAAGTGATAGAGAGGTAGGAATCTGAGGATAGAGTGAAGAAACTAATGTAGTGATGGGCTGTGGTACCTAAGCAGAGAAGTAAATACAGAAAGGATGTGATGAATAACAAAACAGCAAAAAGGTAAATGGACTTCAGCTTCTGGTGGGTTCAGAGAATGTGGGTATCACTGAGTAAGTGAGGTGGAAACACAGGAAGTGATGTTTAGCAAGTAGGATATTAGGATGTTCAGCAGCTGAGATGTTGAGGCAGTCCAGATATTGGAAATGACAAGGTCTAGGGTGTGTTGACAGATGGTGTCTGAGGTGGGGTGGAGGAAAAGATCATCGGAAGGAAAGATCAAAGAACAGTGCTAGGGTGGTGCTACATGATCATCTGTGTAGGTGCTGAAGTCGAAAAGAATGGTGAAAAGAGTAGAGGTAGAGAGGAAGACAGTGAACGCGGTGCTAAAATCTTTAATGAAGAGTCATAATGGTCTAAACTAATTGTTTTAGTCAAACAATTCTAAAAAAAAAGTGTCTAAAACTGGAGGGAGAGGGTGGTCTGGGCACCACAGGAGTTGGGATTTTTGAGAGAGAAAGGAGAAGTGGTCTGGATGTGGCAATGAGGAGCAAAGAGGACACCTACCCCACCTTTGGGACATAAAGCAGTTTCCACCTGAGAGACTGTCAGGAAATCTGTGCTCTCAGTGACAGCCAGCTTTCGGAAGCAGGCAGTACTCAGAGATTCCTTAAGATCCCAGACCAGGCAGTACAGTCACCAGGGAAAGAGCAAGTGAACAGGGAGCCATGCCACAAGATTTCCACCAGGAGATCATTTGTCAGGCTGTTGTGAAAATGGAAGATCGGTGCTTGGCATCAATTCTGACCTCCTTCCAAAGTGCCTTCCTGTCCTGCAAAGGCTGAAACGGGGAAGATGGAATTTCCCAGACTCCTTTGCAGCTAGGTTTCCAGATGCGCTCCAACTTCAGCCAAACATATGTGCTCAGGAGGGAGTCAGGAGACAAAGATGAGACAGAGGCCATGTTTCTACAGCTTCTGCTGACACTAACAGTGATGGGGCTGTGGCTGGAGGTGCTTGCGGGGGGGGGGAAGCAGTGTATAGGGCACCCATTTGGTGCTGCAGATTGTAGCAGGTAGTGAGGTTGTGGAGTTGGCAGCAATAGTGGAGACTTCCTGACTTTGGTGGCTCTCTGACCATGGTAGTAATTGCACGGGTATGGGGCCAACAGTTGTAAGAGAAGTTCCTGGATCCGACAGCTCTTCCTTGTCATAGAAGAGGCAGGAGTCTTTTGGAAGCTCCAATTCTGCCAGTCTAGAAAACTTAAGCTAGGGTCATTTTCTTCAAGTCTCTAATGATTCTATAAGCCACATAATACTTTAAAATAAATTATTTCTGGGCTTCCCTGGTGGCGCAGTGGTTGAGAGTCCGCCTGCCGATGCAGGGGACACGGGTTCGTGCCCCGGTCCGGGAAGATCCCACATGCCGCAGAGCGGCTGGGCCCGTGAGCCATGGCCGCTGAGCCTGTGCATCCAGAGTCTGTGCTCTGCAACGGGAGAGGCCACAGCAGTAAGAGGCCCGCATACCACAAAAAAAATAAAAATAAAAATAAAATAAAATAAAATAAATTCTTTCTGCTTATATTTACTAGAGTATACTCTACGCTCTACAACGAAACCCTGATGGGTATATGGGCCTAAGTTACACGGTAGAAGTGAAGATGCTCTAAAAACATAAAGTACATAGTGCCCTCAATATAAACCACTGGTTCACTAGGGAATAAGAATGTACCCAGAGCAGCTCTTCTTAAGAACCTGCTCTGCGCAGGCCATCACCTCGAGTCCTCTTATAGCCCTGCAGAGCAGATGTGATCATCCCATTGTGTAAACGAGAGAATTACAGCACAGAGAAACTGTTTCTTTTCTAAGGTTATACAGCCGGGAGGCGGCAGAACCAGGTTTGCTAAACTGTCAGTACACCACGCTGCCTCACTGGGTAGGGACTGGACTGCTCTATCTTAGACACAAGGACCTGGCCAAGTTCTTAAGTAAAGAAGAGTGATTTTTGTGCTAAGACATATCTCTGGGGATATTTTCTCTCTTAAAAACTTTAGTAAAGTTGGAGTAACTATTTTATGCAAGACTAGACATGCTTCTGTTTTGGCCATCATACTAACGGACAAAGATTCCTAAATGGTAAGGATTTGAAGATGAGATAAGAAGGGCTGTTGGAATCCTGCACTCCCAATGATAGGGAGAGAAAGACAGGGTCATTGTAGCAAAAGAAAGAAGGGCCTGGGAGCTGCCATCAAAGGTGTTGAATCCGGCTACACGGAGGGGCGGCGAGATCGATGCTCAAATTAGGACTTAAGTTCCAACCAGAAGACAAAGGAGCCCGGGTTGAGCAAAGAAGTGAGAGATGGAAGGGGAGAAGAGCCAACCTCCCTAGAAGGTGCTCTGTGCAAGAGGCCACCATCCCAGCTCAGAACTGAGGAGAGTCCAGCAGTGTTGGGAGAAGGGCAGGAGAGAAGCCAACATAGGAAAGAAGGTAGGAAAGTAAAATAATCAAGAAAAAAAGCATGCAAGATGTGGCCGAGCTTTAACTGGCTCCTCAGCTTTTTTTCTGCCAGAGAGTGAGGCGATTCTGACCCATCTGGTTTGGCAGCACAGCTTCCTGCTCCCCAGCCATCCCTTGATCTGCCTGTCATTAACCTAATCTGAACACAGCCTCCAGGGCCCCGTGCCTTCCTTGAACGTAGCACTTCCACGTCGTCCAGCTCTTGCTTTTCCATTTCTTGAGCTGTTAATACTGCAGAGGCTTGGACCCAGGCTAGGTTAGGCTGGACCAGCCGTGCAACGTTGGGAGTGTTACCCAGTCTCTCTGAACCTCAGTTTTCCCGTCAGTAAAATGAGAATGATAATCACGCTTGTTGTACAGCTTAAATGAGATAATACATGAGAAAGGTCCAACCAAGGGCTTGGCACTCAGGAAGTTCTCAATAAATGCAAACTTTTGTTATCTTTATCTAGCCTCCTGTACTTCCTCTCTATACTCTTAGCTGGTATTGGGCTGCACCCTGCAGGCCCTGTACTTGCCCAGCTTCAAGATGAAAGAAAGAGCCCAGACTCAGAGACATCAATGGTTTAATGGATAGGGAGATCTTACTCGTCTGAAGCAAAGTCCTGCAGCGACACCCCACCATGTGCGGCAGACGGTGGGCAGGACATGGTGGCAGTCTTTACTCCTGGGGGGAGGGGGAGGTTAGTTAGCAGTTATAGGGGGAAGTGACGTCAGGTTGGCTCATTGGTTGCCAGGGAAACCAGCAGAGGGGCACACCCCTCATGGGCCCTTTGATAAGCTATCTCAGTGGAGATGTTCTGATCTAAAGCTAGAACAATCACCAGCTGGGGCAGAGGCAAGTACGTAGGAAGGTCAGTCACGTGAATAGGGTGTAGGTGAAGCAGGCGCTGGTGGAACAGGGGATGTATAGAGAGCAAGAGAACAGCCATCCTGAGTGGCCTGACAGTACACTTCACCCCTACATACCCTGCACGACCCTTAGAATCTTTGTTTGCCCCTCTTCTGCCATACCCCTGGGGTTAGGTACGTAGAGGGGCACAGCAACCAGACGCCACAACTACAGTATAGACAGCAGCAGCCAGAGAGCATCAAGAGTAAGACACCTGGTATGCTCAGAACAGTCATTTGCTGGGATGTGGGCATATATTGGAGCCAAGCACTTACCAGGTCAATGGAGGGGGAGTCAATGGCAGCAGCGTCCTGTCCAGTTATAAGGAAGGTAAGGCCATCCCTAGTTTTCACAAACCCAGAGCCCCTCCATGAGGAGGGGGAAGGCCCAGCTCTAAAAGAAACATTCCAGTGGCCTAGCCAGGAGTCAGAAGTCACAGTACAGGTCTGCCACCCCATGTTACACTGAGTGCCATTAGTGGTGGACCCATTAGGTCTTTCTAAACAAAACCCAGTTAATCCCACTAGTTGGACTCATGTGTCCAAAAGTCAGCCTATTCCATTCCACACAGCATAGCCCAGGGGTGCTCATGGGCAGTCAGCTGTACAGCAATGTTTACCAACAGGGGTCCTTCTGATGTACTGGCATGTGGGACAGGAAGATGGTGAGAGTCTTTTTTCCCCCATTGTCAGTCATCCCCACATGGTTGTATTAGTTGGGTCTATTTTTCATGGAAGCCTAGAGGAGGATGACAACAGCATCTCACTGTAGGCCCAGCAATTAGACTCATTTCACAGTGAGGCCATTGTTGCTTCCCACTCCTCAAATAGATTTCCTTCACTCAGGCTAGAGGTGAAATGTAAGACATCTATAACAAGCACAACACAGGGAAGATCATGACCATTAAGGAAAATACAAGCAGTAGCCACATTCTGAGATAACACCACCCCTGCCTGTGGTTTTCTTTCAGGTCTGTAATACAGTTCCATTAACTCAAGTTTTCAGTGATACAGGAATGTGTCTAAAATCACATCTACAATGGCCACCTACTTTTACCTTGGATGTCTGAACCACAGCTACTCCATTTTGACTTTCAAATGCATTCCCCTCCTCAGTGGCCAAAGCAGATGTAAAATGCATGTTCAATGGGCCACAAAACAGGCAACTCTGTCACATGGTTTAAATTAAACCATTTATAAGCCAGAATTACTTCCCCATACCTCCACATGTGAAGATTTTTCCATCATTTCCCCTTTTGATTACAAATCTTTCAATAGGCCAAAGTATTTTTCCCTCAAAGCCAGGGTCCTGCTTTGTGTCCCTCCATGCTAGGCCTTCTTTATATTGGCCTAGTTATCTACATTGGGGGAAAACTGATCAGATAAGCTCAGAAGTAAGTCAACAGGGAAATATTTTAGAGGCTATACATTTTATCAATTATACTGAATTTTTACAAAAACGTTGTATCAATACATGTGCTGTTAGCAATAGACTTAAAGCAGGTAGTGTTACAGATCATGAGTAGTTACACTCTGTGACTAGAGAATTTTCTTTTCCTCCTGAATATCAGGGCAAAAGTGTGGCCTACACAATAAATTTCATAAGCCTAGACCTCAATTAACAGGACTAGAATTTAATATCCACTGAAACATAATCTTTTTCTCTCTAAAGTTATCCTCATCTCTACCAAACACAGTCAAATCAAGACTAACTTGTCTGCAAAATAAGTCTGGTCAATTGGCCACATAGGCTTCTCCAAATTGGTTGTGGTGGAACTCCTCAGAAGGAATCTCAGACTGAATATCCGAAAAGCCTCCCAAGGCCAGGAAAACCATGCCAAAGGCCTGCCATCCAGCTCTGCCTCAGCAGATTTCTCTCTTCCAGATGTCCCCAAAATATCGCGATTTCTGCACATGCCAGGAGACAGTGTTTCCCATTCATCTCACAAGGATGCTTGGAACCCAAGCGTCTCCAATTTCTGGAGGGACCAGGCAGTGAGAAAAGAAAAATATTTCAATTTTACCCACAGGTAAAGTTTACCAAATTGCTGTAAGTCATAACTAACTTAAGGGGAAGGGCTTCCCTATATCTGGAAAACACAAACCAAAACACAAATAAAACCCAGTAATATCCCAGACAAAATCCATACAAATTATAACCATATTCACCAGTTCACTCAGTAACCAATCCTTTTGTTAACTTTTTATGAAGTCATCAGATTTTCCATTAGGACTTTTGAATTTCTTACCCAGTTCAGCCGTATGATCTAAAATTTATCAGAGACCTGTATTTGTCAAAAGTTCTTCCTATGAATCTTCTTGAAGGTGAGGAACTTTTGCCAAAGCATCAGAGTACAACACTAACTGTCTATAAATGACAAAGGACTTAAACTGACATGTTAAACACCTGATTACAATGTAATCAATAAAGAAACTTGGTTACAATAACTAGAATTATGACTGATTATAATCTCAACCCTTCAAAACCTTAATCTCTGGCAAAAGCCAAGAAGCAAGTAATTGTGCCCTGTTTGTCATACCAGCATCTCCTGATTGGAAAGCTTATGCTTTAGTGTTCCTCCCCTAAGAAGGCGAAGGTAGATAAGCTTAGATCTGCCCAGCAATTAATGTTCCAATATTTTATCCTATTTGAAATGACCCAAATAGTCAGTTAGTTCTCCTCATTTAACATAGCTTAGTTTCAAGTTACCAAAATCTGGAGACTATTTTAGATAGACATTCCCAAAATGTAATTATTCCTATAGAGTTTACCTAAAAGTTCTTACCTTACTTATATTTACTTAAAGTTCCATACTATCAAGTTATTTTCCTTGCTTACAAATTTGCAACAGATATAATGAGGTCTTATTTGATCTCTAGTAAACCTATGTACAACAGCAGTATTATACTTAACACTGATGACTCTAAAGACATGTCTACATTAATCAAACCAACAAGCTTAAGCTAGCTTCAATACCAGATATCGATTCAATACTAAATATTTTCTAGATCATGTGAACCTGAACTTCATTCTGGCCAGGTCCTTTTATATTTCTGAGAATTCACATAAGCAGGTAATTTCTTTTGTGCCAACTAAACAGAGCTCATCCACAAACGAATCTCGGCAATGCCATTTGGAGGCAGAGACACCTCATATTTATAAGGTACACATAGACATACATATATCTATATAGACACAGAGACCTCACAGTTTTCCTGCTAGAGTTTAAAAGCCCTCTTTTTTTTTTCTTCACTCTCAGGGATTAAAGATCCTGAGATCCCAGGTAGATCATTTATATCATATCTCAAAAGCACAGGAAGAGAAATACCAATTCCATCCAGAAAGCTAACTTCCTCTAACGGCATATGCAAAAACCAGTTTAAGAACGTCAAAAGATTCCCATCTTGGCCATTTTCAGGAATTTTTTTCAGTTTCTAAATAGCAATTCATTTTAAACAAATAATAGTAAGAGACAATAATATGTATCATTCACTCATATGCACATGCCTCCCTTTCAGAGGAACGTGAATCAACATTCAGCTTAACTTTCACCGCAGCTGTCAGCTCAACCTCTGTGGCCTTTCTTAATATAAAAAGCAGTGGTTCAATATCAAAAAATCAAACAACCCAATCAAGAAATGGGCAGAAGACCTAAGTTGATATTTCTCCAAAGAAGATGTACAGATGGCCAACAGGCACATGAAAAGATGCTCAAAATTGCTAATTATTAGAGAAATGCAAATCAAAACCACAATGAGGTACCACCTCACACTGGTCAGAATGGCCATCATCAAAAAGTCTACAAATAATAAATGCTAGAGAGGATGTGGAGGAAAGGGAACCCTCCCACACTATTGGTGGGAATGTAAATTGGTGCAGCCACTATGGAGAACAGTATGGAGGTTCCTTAAAAAACTAAAAATAGAGTTACCATATGATCCAGCAATCCCACTCCTGGGCATATATCCAGAGAAAACTCTAATTCGAAAACATACATGCACCCAATGTTCATAGCAGCGTTATTTACAATAGTCAAGACATGGAAGCAACCTAAATGTCCATTGATAGATAAATGGATAAAGAAGATGTGGTATAATACACAACTCAGCCGTAAAAAGTAATGAAATAACGCCATTTGCAGCACATGGATGGACCTTGAAATGATCATACTAAGTGAAGTAAGTCAGAGAAAGACAAATATCATATGATATCACTTGTATGTGGAATCTAATATATGATACAAATGAACTTATTTACAAAAGAAAAACAGACTCACACACCGAAAACAAACTCGTGGTTACCGAAGGGGAAAGAGGGTGGGGGAGGGATAAATTAGGAGTTTGGGATTAGCAGATGAAAACTACCATATATGAAATCGATAAACAACAAGGTCCTACTATATAGCATAGGGAACTATATTCAATATCTTATAATAACCTATAATGGAAAAGAATATGAAAAAGAATACATACATATGTGTGTGTATATATATATACGTATATATATATAACTGAATCACTTTGCTGTATACCTGAAACGTTTACAAATCAACTATATTTCAATTTGAAAAAATGTTCGAAAAATTCTGAAGATCTGTTTAAGAATACTCTCAAATTTAAGAAAAAGGGAAAAATAGACAAGATATTAATAAAATTGTTGCATTTTTATTTTCTGTTTTAAAAAGAAAAAAAAAAAGCAATGGCCAGCCCACAGCTGCCTTATTGTCTAACTTCTTTTTTCTCATTATAATTGTGGCCAATATCTCCACAACAGCCTTAGGGGTGTCTGAGTTCCCCGTACTCTTTTGGCGGTCCCGATCCATCAGGGACAGCCACCACAGGGCTGTCCATCCTAGTGGACAGCCACCCCAGGATTTCCCCGCCACCTTAGGGATCACCCTCGCAACTTTGGGGCCACACATGCTGGTGGATGGCCCCCATAACTTCCCCATCCTTATTTCCCAACATCTCGGTGCTCTCTTGGGAGTCTCCTCTGTCTCCTGGCTGCTCTGCCAACTGTTTGGCTGCAGGCCTACAAGCCCCGTAGTTGCCTAGCTTCAAGACCGAAGAAACAGCCTGGAGTCGGTGACAGAGACATCAATGGTTTAAGGGATGGGGGAGCTTACTTGTGTGAAGCAATGTCCTGGAGCAACACCTCACTGTGAGCGGTGGACGGCAGGCAGGACATGGCAGCAGTCTTCACTCTGGGAGAAAGGGGGAGGTTACCAGTTAAAGGCAAAATTGATGTCAGGCTGGCTCATTGGTTGTCAGGGAAACCAGCAGAGGAGCAAGGCCCCACGGGCCCATTTGATCAGCTATCATGGTGCAGGTGTTTTGACTTAAAGGTTAGAACAATCACCAGCTGAGGCAGGGGCAAGTATGTAGGAAGGTCAGTCCTATGAGTAGGGTGTAGGTGAAGCAGGGGATTTAAAGAGAGCAAGAGAACACCCATCTTGAGTGGCCTGACCATACAGCTGGTGAGATAGAAAATAATAAGACTTAAAGAATCTGGATTCCTATTTGGCTCTACTACTTACTGTGTGATTTGGGGAAGTCTCTAGACCCTCTGGGCCTCAGTTTTTCCATCTATGAAACGGTGGCACAGATGAACATTTTCAAATGAATGAGATCTTTGACATAATCATATAATTTCTATTCTGGCAGAGATACTCTTGGAAAGTCAAAGCTAATTCTTCCCATCTTTGTGGGTTGAAGCAGTCTTTATCTTGGACTGTGCACTGATCCAGTGCTGTCACACAAACCATTCACTGAGGACTTCTTTACGCTAAACCCCCATCGGTAGGATAATCCGCGTCTGACTCTTCCTTGAAATCTCTACAACTCAAATACAGCTGCCTTTCCTCACCTGTTGGTCAGGTGCTAGGCTGGCTCATACTGCCTTGCCAGAGCTGATTTGTTACATTTTGCGGAATTCTATGAGTCACTTATTATTATTTATTTATTTATTTTGCGGTACGCGGGTCTCTCACTGTTGTGGCCTCTCCCGTTGCGGAGCACAGGCTCCGGACGCGCAGGCTCAGCGGCCATGACTCACGGGCCCAGCCGCTTCGCGGCATGTGGGATCTTTCCGGACCGGGACACGAACCTGTGTCCCCTGCATCGGCAGGCGGACTCCCAACCACTGCGCCACCAGGGAAGCCCTATGAGTCACTTATTAAGCACAGCCATTATAAAACTTTAAATTATATGTACTTGCCATTAAATAAGTTATATTAAAAACAAAGATAATAAATACTCAAAACGCATCACTTCCTAGTTATACATTTTACCCATGGTCATGCTCTTGAGGTTATTTGCATCTATTTTAGCTGTGTGCTGGTGTGCACAGCTCTTCCCAACTCTATGTTCAGTGACTTCAGGTTGGTAGCTTGAAATTACGCATGGCGGGAGTATTTATACCTCGGAAATCAGCAGATGTTACAAATCAAGGCTTCCCCCCTCCAAGGGCTGGTTGTTAAATATTTGACAGCACCCTACTTCCTTTAGGCACCGGGAGAAGACCGGCTTCCCCAAGATGCATTATTGGCCAACGTGTAAGCCATACTCAGTTCCACCAGCAAGTCAGTGTGGCCTGCAGGCTGGAAGCTGTTCTGTATTTGTCACCCATTTATTAATATAATTTCCTCCTAGCAAAGGTTTCCCAGCCTGTCCCTAAGACGCAGATACACTTGATTCACCCACAGGCCTATTATCATTACTGCATTCCTGTTTGACTCTTTACAATTTAATTAATATGGAGCAGTCAAGATGCTCCTTTTCTCCCTCTCTCTCTCCTCGCTCGCCTGAGGCACTGTCTAAGCAAAAACTAGAGAAGTCCTCAGTGCTTGGGCCACTTGCTGCTGGGGGCAGATGGCACGCGGACAAACTGGGTTTCATGAGAAAATAATTCCACACTTCCTCTCACCCCTACCAAGAAGACACCGCTGAGACCCTGTCTCTGCCCTGCCAACCGTGAACTGGAGGGACGCCAGGCATTCCACCTGCTGGCCCCTCTACCCAGAGGGATAGGATGGAATTAGTTGCGATATCCTGGAGAATATTAATCAGCTGGCCTATTCCTATCTCCCATATCCATATCTGGGCTGCCAGAGTGGGTAGAGATAGCAAAGTGGGAGGCAGCTTTAAAATAAGACCCCAGTTATCATTGCAGACCAATATCTTCCCCGGGACAGTGGACAGGGAAGCCTCTGAACGTTGCTGTGTGTCCCCTAACTGGCTGATGTGGGCTGAGGAAGGGCACAGACATGGCTTGTAGTAAGGAGCTGGGAGTGGCGAGAGATATTTTTCTGCTCCATTGGGAAGAAATTAGCTTTTATATCTGAAATAAACCCACAGAAGCCAAGTGACTTTGAGGCTTGGGGGTACCATTGGCAAACAGAATGTGCAGCGGAAAAGTCCTCGCTCAAGTGGGAGGGGCCTCAGTGTGCAGACGTGGTCGAGGGGATGGGCTTTGGAGGCCAACATTTAGGTTTGGCGTCCTGGTCTGTCCTTACCATCTAAGCCTCCATTTCATCATCTTAAATGGAGATAAGAATAATCCATTTGCCACTTAGAGTTGTTTTGAGGATTAAATGGAGAATTTAAAAAGCTTAGCAGAGGGCCTGGCACCTTGCAAGGACTCGATAAGTACTGGGGCTGGAGCCAGGGATGGGAGAGGGACATTTCACACTAAGATCTTTTGTACTGGTTCCATTTTTTAAGATTGTATGTTTATAGTACCTATTTTTTAAGGTGAAAAAAATAATGCTACATAAGCAGAGTTTTAATGGATTGGGAAAAGGATGAGAAAGGTCCACAAGTCTCCCTCCTCTCTAAGTATCATTTTACCTCTTCTGTAAAACGGGGGATAATGGCACTGACATCACAAGGTGATGTGAGGGGATGAGGGCTCAGCCCCGTGCCTGGCATGTGGCTGTTGCTCTGTAAATGTGCACCCCTATCTCCCATTCGTGAAGAGCCTATGGCCTGAGACCCTGCATACAGCCTGCTTTTCCAGTCCCACGTCTGCCATCCTTATAGCCAGCACTGAGGGTGGCCTCTAGGGAAAAGAAGCCCTGCAGCTAGTTCCAGCAGGAACCTCAGGGCTCAGTGCTGAGTCTGAGCCTCTTCTGCAGGATGGCTAAATTCCAGTGTCACCAGTGTTCCTGGAAGGTGGTCAGCAGGCACGTTCCAGACGTGCTGCTGGCTTGTCCTGACTCTAGTTACCTGCAGGCAAGCATGCAGGATTTAGGAAGACAAAGGGAGCTCTGGCAGCTTTTTGTTTGGCAGGGATGAGAGGTTTGGTGAGAAAGTTAGGAGACACAGACTAAAAGTGGGAGGGAAGATTGAACAGGTGAAAAGCTTTCCATTGCAAGTTATAGGAAACCCACCACAACCTGCCTGAGGTAATTGAAAAACCCAGGGGCATATCAGTTTCAGGCTCCGTTAGATACAGGGGTGCAAAAAATGTTACCATCTCTCAGTTCTGTTCTCCCTATTGGCTTCCTCTGAGACAAGCTGACTGCCCATGGCTCGGGGTCTGCACCCTGGTGGGTTCCAGCCCAGTGGGAAAGCAGAGCCCACTTGTCTCTCAGTCACCACTAAAGTCCCACCACATCTCTCTGACTTGATCAGGTCCCAAGCCCACTCCTGAACCAACGATTCCTGCCATGGGAATTTGATCAGAGACTGATTGAACTCTATTCAAAACACACGGGCTGCAAGTGGGAGTGAGGTGAGTTCACCAGAAGGAAATTGAGGCACCATTAACAGAGGAAGGATAAAGTGGCGGGAACACAGCAGCATCCACTACACTTGCCAGCTCAGAGAGCCTGGAGTTAATGGTGGGTCGTCCCGAATCAAGTCCCAGAACCTCCTGGGCTTTCCCTCTGTGGGACTCTTTGATCAGTGGCTTTGGCCTGGCTTCTAACTTCTGGGTCGACCTCAGCGCAGAAACACCACCCTCGTGCACCAGGCCAAGGCAGCTGGGAAGCTCACCTACCCTCCAGCTTTTCAGGAACCGTGTCCTCACTGTCGTCCCTAATGTGTCAGTGGGAAGCTTGTGCCTGACTCCCTGGGGGACATGTGAGATGACAGAGCTGCAGAGGGACACGGCTGCACGGTGGTCCTGGAAGACTGGACTCCCCCAGCCCCGCGCACTGTGACTGGATCCCTGGATTGGACAGAAGAGCAGAAGAGTCTCTGCCGCCACTGACCATATGCTGGCCTGGCCCTGAGCGGCAGCAGTGACCATGGTGACTGAATACCAGAATGTTCCAGACCTGACATGACCTGAACCTTCAAACAGCACTGGTGGGAGGAGAGGGGTGCTGGGAGGAGGACTCATCCTGATGAGCGGGAAATTGGAGTGAGATTTAATTTGATTGAGAAAGATAAAGTAGCATGATATTTACTTCAGATTCAGCCCTCCCTGACCAGTACTGATCCAACCCCTCCATTATGCCCAGCACTGGGTCGGATGCTTTTACATAAAGGATCCTATGTAAGGGTCTTCCGTCCTTTACACTCCCTCTAATTGGGGGTCTGTAAGGCTTATGTAGTTGAGGGCCTTGGACCCCTCTAGGCCTTGAGCTCCTTGAGGGCCCTGCCTCATGCCCTGCTGATCCTGGCGCCCACGCCAAGCATCTGTCGGTGTTTGTGGGATAAGCAAACAGGTGCAGTCTGTAACGCTGAGGTGGTGTCCAAGAGCATTTTTAAGCTGGTTTCCTTGCAGGGGAGAGTGCTCTGAAGTATTCATCTCAATCTCCTGTCTGTGTAGAAATTAACAAAATGACTACATTGCCCTCAGCTGTCTGGTCGGCACTTCCTCTTTGAGCAGAAACTCCTTTCATGTATAATCTACCACAAAAGCCTTCCCAACTTTGTCCGCCACCACCATCTGAGACACGTTCCCCCACCATGGCTCTCTTGCCAATAACACCACCAAAGCTGTAACTGAAAATCAAAGAACATTTTTAATTAAAAAAGTCCCTTTACACCCCTCTTGCTGCAAATCCACTGCAATAATTTTGAGACTGTTAGTGACATTTAAACCCTTCTAGATACTCCTATGCTAGAGGGAAGCTGTTCCTGTAACACAGTCTCAAATAGTAAAAAAATCTCTTTACATTTCACCTGTGACCTTTCCTTTCATAAAATGTCAACAACATATACAATAAATGTTTGAAATTTCCAAGACAGATTTTGGTGTTTGGGTAAGCCAGCATTCTTGTCATTATTCACATTCATTATTCAGAAGGTATCTTTGGAGTATCTCTTTTATAAGGTTAATTTGCATATGCATGTCTCTTTTGTACTTCATGCTATCTGAGCATGGCACACGCTCACTTTTCAAAAAAAAATACCCTTTCACGTTCTGATACTATGAAGAGGGATTTCTTAAATTAAGCATCCTGACAAACTGATCTTCCTTGGTGAGGCAAAGAATGAGTGGCTGGCATTTGAAAAACAAGTTCGTTGGGAACAAAGCAAGGTTTGCTTCTGCATGGATGAGTGATAGATGCCCCTTGGCAATATTGTTTGGAACCTACATCTAAGAATTTTTAAGCACGTATTATTAGTGCCAGAACTTTGTCTGCCTTATCTTATTTAATCCTCATAGCATCCCTGTAAACTAGGGGTTATCGTTCTGTTAAAAAAAAAAAAGTCAGGACCAAAATGGAGTCACTTGTGCTAAGCACCACAACAGCAAACCAAGACTTAACACCTAACCTAACTGAAGTTACATGCTCCGCCAGGAATGTAGTCTTAACCCTCAGTCTGGAATTTTCTGGTCAGCACTAATGAGGTAATCTGCCACATAGCTCCCTTCTGTCCCCCATAGGGTAGGTTCCCTAAGCCCAAAACAATCCACTCTTTTCCTCCTTCTACCTATAAAAGCTTTTCATTTTGTACAACTCCTCTGAGTGTCTTTTTACTTGCTAGATGGGATGCTGCCCAATTCATGAATCACTCAATAAAGGCAATTAGATCTTTAAAATTTACTTGGTTGAAAAAATTTTTAACAGTTTCCATTTTACAGATAAGGAAAGTGAGGCTCAGAGAGATGGGTTAACTTGTCCACTTATGACTTGGGTCATAGGTGGCAGGGTAGGGTCCTGTTCTCCGAGCTGTCTGAATGCAAACCCCAGGCTGTCTCCCCTTGGTTGCTCTACAGTTCACAGGGGAGATGGTGATTGATTGACATCAAGAGCCCCACCCAATCCACCTGAATCAGAATTGGGGTAGGGGGCACACCCAGGCATCTGCAAAGCCCTCCTCATCCTGGGTGATCCCATGTGCTGCTGGGGTTGGTGGAGAATGACCACCCTGGGAGATGCAAACTCAAATCCAAGGGCAGCACCTGGCTAAAGCGAGGAGGCTTAGTTTGAAACAGTTCTGTCTTCCCCGCATAGACTCGGGTATAGTTCTGCTGCTCAGGCAGGCAGAAAAAGCAAAGATGTTAATGCTGAAAAGGGAATGGCTTGATTTGGGCTCAAGAAACAGGCAAGATGTGCTTTCTGCTGGGAGGGGAGGATTACATTTTGTTGTTGTTGTTCCCCCAAGTCCCCCTCCCTTCTTCTGGTAACAGTGCAGTGTTTGGGGGAGACAGCCACCCCCACCCCTCACTATGGTGCATGAGCTGCTGCAGACATAGACACGTGACCCAGGCCTGGCAATCAGGACATGCTATCCCCCAGCTCAGGGACTGGTCTAGGAAGGAAACATGACCCAAGCCAACCAGTCAAGTTCCATCACCCAATCTGGAGATTTTTGCCTGGGTTTCAAAAGAGATGCACTCTTTCTTTTTTCGTCTTAGACTTGAATCTGTGAGAGCCTGGAGCTGCTAGGAGCCATCTTGGTTTCACAAGGGAAGAGTTTATCTGAGAATGGAGCCAACAAGGAAAAGACAGGGCTGAGAAGTAGAGGGAGACCAAGTCTTTGAGCTTTGGACCCAGCAGAAGCTATGCTTAGAAACTTCATAGTTATAGGAGACAATAAATCCCCCTTTTTGCTTAAGATGATTTGGATTGCATTTTTTTGTCACTTACATCTGAGAAGAGTTCTAAGTGACCCAGGATATCAGACATCAGACTCACATAAATCTAAATAAAGGAATATGCTTTTCTGGTAGTAATTATATCTAGTCTTTCATTCCATAAGCATTTATTGAGCTTCTGCTATGTGCCATTCAATCTCCTACGTGCTGCAGGAGATTCAGAAGCAGCCCTCAAGGGACAGATGGCCTGATTGAAAGAGGATTTGAAGCAGAAGACAAGGGTAAAACAAGGTGGGAAGGGAAGATGCCCCAAGAGACGCAGATCATATGGGAGAGGGAGCCAGGGGGGAAATGCTCATAGTGAGGAAAGGCTTCTCTTCTAATCACGGGACTATATCTTCCTGTCTTCTGAATCCTAGATGCTCAGCTCAGCTCCTGGCACAGGATGAGCGCTCAGTAAATCCTTAAAGGATGAATGGCTTTGTGGAGGGTGTAGCACTGAGAAATAGGGTAGCTGAACCCTTGAGCCAGGCCTCAAGGCAGAAAGGTGGAAAATCACAGACCCCTGCCCATAATTCATGCTGGCTGTATGGTCTGGTGGAAGAGGGAATGCTTTACTGTTTAAGAGCAGAGGTGTGGACTCCGTTCAAACTGCATGTTCAGCAGCCAACTGATTTCTATCCTTTAGGTTGTATGGGAACTTCCTAGATTGGTCTTTGTCCTTAGGTTTCTTTTTTTTTGCAGTACGCGGGCCTCTCACTGTTGTGGCCTCTCCCGTTGCGGAGCACAGGCTCCGGACACGCAGGCTCAGCGGCCATGGCTCACGGGCCCAGCCGCTCCACGGCATGTGGGATCTTCCCGGACCAGGGCACGAACCCGTGTCCCCTGCATCGGCAGGCGGACTCTCAACCACTGCGCCACCAGGGAAGCCCTGTCCTTAGGTTTCTTGATAAATAGTTCTTTATAAAGAAATAAAATCATTATTGATTATTTTCCTGATTATAAATTTTCTGTGCTTACAAAATTTATATGGGATACATAAACATATAAAGAAGCAAACTCATAATCCTACCACTAAGAAATAATCACAGCTAACACACACACACACACACACACACACACACACACACAGAACCATACTGATTTAACCCACCTTAACATTGTGTCTTATCTTTCCTTGTCAACAAATAGAGCTGTACATTATTGTTTTAATGGCTGCTGAGTATTCTGTTGCAGAGATGAACGAAAATTAATTGAACTGATTTTCTGTTGTTGGATATTTAGGTTGATTTGAGTTTTACGCTATTACAAAAACACTGAGTGAATGAACATCCTTATAGTTAAAATATTGCACATTTGAAATCATTTCCTTCGGGTAAATTCCTAGAAGTGGAATTGCTGGGTCCAATGAAATGCATGTTTTTAAAGCTCTGTGACACACATTGCCAGTCTGACTTCTGGTATTTACCCCCAAAAGAGCCCAGCCCTCTGCCCCATCTCCCATACTGAGTGTCATCATTTTTCCTTCTCTTTTGCCCATCTGAAGGGCAGGGAGGTGTAGCCTTGGCAACAGTGTGGGGCAAGGGGTCATGTTGGTCTCTCCTGTCCCTTTGCATAAAGCTCCCTGACAAGGACACTTTTCTCCTGGACATGGGTCTGACCAAAACAGCAAGTTCTCTCTAGGAACCTGGCTCCTAGGGTTAGAGAGGTCGGCAATCTCATTTTTCCAGTCTCAGATCCCAGGAGAATTATCTCCTTCTCCCCTTAGTCCCAGGCCAGTGCTCCTCTGACCACTTAGGATGCTGGATTCCTGGCACAGTGTGGAGACAGAGGGAGTGTGAAAGGGTAGGTCCTGTTAGCAGACTGGAGAGAACTGGGCATTCCCATGTCTCTCAGTGGCAGCTCAGGCTTTCATCATACTACTGTCCAACCCGCCTTCAAAAGATCCAAGGAAGGGTTTCCCTGGTGGCACAGTGGTTGAGAGTCCGCCTGCCAATGCAGGGGACGCGGGTTCGTGCCCCAGTCTGGGAAGATCCCACCTGCTGTGGAGTGCCTGGGCCCGTGAGCCATGGCCGCTGAGCCTGCGCGTCTGGAGCCTGTGCTCCGCAACGGGAGAGGCCACAACAGTGAGAGGCCCGCATACCGCAAAAAAAAAAAAAGATCCTAGGAAATCAGGGATGATTACAGCATGAGTTTTGTTAGAAAAAAGCCTAGTTTATTCTTGCCACAATTACTATTTTTCCCTCTTTCTCCTCATGAAAATTTAATGCATCTTAACTGATGGGCACTCCCGCCACTGTACCACCTCAGGGGAAGCCAAATGATAACCAAGAAAAGACCCAGCCCCCTTAACCAGGAGCTGTGCTGCTGGGAGTCTCTGCAGACTGAATCCAGAACCAGTCTCCCTCCTTCATTTGACAGCTAATTACTGAAGACCCGCTCTGAGGCACACCCTGGGCTAGCTCAGAGCTAGTTCAAGAAGATCATTACTGATGGTCTTCGAAGGGATTTTTCTCTAACTCCTGAAGCTCAGTCAGACTGAAGCCCTATGGTGTAGTAAAAAAAGATCACAGGCTTTGGAGTCATGGGGACCGGGGCTGCATGCTTGTTTGAGTGCTGCTGACAGCCATCATTTCTCCTCTCCAAGCCTCAGTTTCCTCATCCATGAAATGGGGATAGTAATGAGCCCAACTTCATAGAGCTGTGAGGATTCAGCAAGGTGATCTGTACAAAATGCTTAGCATAGAACTGGAAGCATAACGGGCACTCAATAAATCTTAGCTCCATTATGATTATCATCTGTAAAATGGAGAGAATGAACCAATCATATAGGGCCATTATAAAGATGAAATTGAATAAGACTTGTTAAGTAGCTGGTACCTAGAAAGTTCTCATAACATAGTTTTAGGGCCATTTCTCTATATTAGAAATGTCATTCTCAAGGGGTAAGAGATGTGTAAGGGCAGGAAGATTCAGGTCTAATGGAGCTGTTGAATTTTGAAACAGAAGTTGTAGGTTTTGACTTTTAAAGGCAGACTCCTCTTCCTGAAGGGCTTCCAGTAAACGTACAATGGGGAGGAAATAATTGCTATTTGAAAAGATAAAATGTCTCTAGCTGCTTTTTGAATAATAGGGTAATAGTGGAATTCATCTGGAGAAAAAGAGAGGGAGAAAAGGTCTTGGGAGATGAGAGAAAAGGGGCCAGTGACCCAAGGCCCAAAGAGACTACAACAAGTAAAAGACAGTCTTGTCCAGAGGACAGTGGGTGGATTTTGGGGAACTATCCATGCCCAGTGTTCAGCCCCTGCCCTGCGCTGTAATTACCTTCTGTTGACTCCAGATTTTATACAGGTCAGTTACACACAGAGCCTTGATTGGTGGCACTTGGGAAATGAAAGGGAGGTGGCTTTGCTCATGCTTGAGCAGCAGGGGCTGGAGGTGTGAGCTCTAAGCAGGCACTCAAGAGCAAGTGGGGACAGGAACGTGTGTCCTTGAGCTATTGGGGAAGTTTTGGATGTGTAAACAACAGTGGGATGACAATGTAAGTTGTCTTTGTTGGGTATTAAAGCCAAGGGTGACTGTCCCAGAAGGCTGAGGAACTCAAATAAACAAATTCAAATAAAACTTGAGGATGAGTTGCTTATTAAGTAGGTTTCCAGGAAGGTCTCCTGGAATCCAAAGTACTTGAAAACAAAACAAGACAAAAGGCAACATATGCATGAGTGTCTGGAGAGTATGTCGTGCCAATTGTTTTGAGAAGCCAAGGTTACTGGCGATTTCTGCTACAGTAGAGAGATGAGTTTTGACAGCTCAAAACCGTGTGTACAGCAGCCTTGAACATGGTTTCCGAAGTGCTTTTCCAGTCCCAGAGGGACCAATTTGGCACTCGGGGCACACAACATTCTCTATGTGCCACCTCAAGCCTTGGCATGGAAATCAAGGAAGAGGAGCTTAATGATGAATTACAGCATTCCCTTTGGGTATAAATTACCTGTCACTTAAAGCCCAAACTAGGAAGTCCTCCTTTTTTTGCCAGTTGGTTGTATAAATATACACTAGCCCTGCCCAGATGAGCCACCCTTGGAGTGAATGGATGTTTGTTTAAGAGGCAAGAGTGTCCTGGATTTTTTTCCCTTTGTAATCTAGCTGGATGATTTCCCCCTTCTGTTTGGCACTGCAAGGAATTGTTAAATACATTATACAACAGAATGAGAAGAAAGAAGAGGGAAGAATATGGAAGGTAGAATCCATGACCTTCAAATCAGGAAGAGGAAAATGGGAGAAACAGGATCAACATTTAGTTTGAAAGGAGGGAAGGAAATTAGAAAGGGGGATGAATAGGCATGAGGATTTGTGACAATAATGTAGAAATAGATGCTGTTTTATGAGAACCTACTATGTGCTAGCCCTGGGCTAGCAAGTATGGCAAGCAAAAGCAGACTTGGTCCCTGTTCTCATGGCTCTTACCCTCTGTGGTCTACAGCACGGGGAAAGAATCCCTGGCACAGGTCATGTCCAATAATAGGCTAGGACCTCTCCAATGTCACCTGGCACCACTCTCTTCCTTATCTTTCCCCTTCAGTCGTTCTGGAATCCTGTTTTTCCATCCCACCGGGCTCTCCTGTCTCCTGCTCCTCACACACGCTCCCCATGACTGGGAGTGCTCTTTGCCTGGCTCTCTCCGTTTCAACTCAGCGGAGATTCTTCCTTCTTGGGGAAACCTTCCTGACCCCAGATTAGATTTGATTCTCCTGCTCTATGTTCCCATATTCCCCTGGATGGTTTAATTAGTAACTATTGGCCTCAGCTCTGTCTGCCCCACTATTCTGTGAGTCTTTGAAGGCTAGGACTGAGTCTATTTTGTTTTCGGTGCTTAGCCCTGGGCTTGGCGCGTGATGGATACTCCATAAAAAGGGGGAGGCGAGAGCTTTATTTCTCACAGCCTAGAAGGTATAGCTCTTAATTTAATTTTTAAACCTTAGGTTGTTGGTTCTTTTTCTGTCCTGCTTCTATGACATCTAGGTATTTATTAGTACATTTAGTTTTTGCCCACATCATTAAGGCAAAAAAAAAAAAAAAGAGAGAGAAATGCAGCTAAAGAAATAGGTGCATTTTCTTCTGACATAATAAGCAGGTCTTAAGAGAATGGAAATTTTTCTTCAAGGAGAAAACGGAATTGGTAAAGATGTTGCTCTAAATCTCGAACTTGGACAGACACTATTTTAAACTCTATAGTATTAATCTATGGTTATGGCTTTTCTCATTTCTCACATGTGAAAAGGAAATACATATTGTCATTGTGACTTAAGATTACAACGCTTTATGAAGGCTTTAAGCCCAAGGACACTGAAAAAGAGAAAAGTCTGCACCAGAAAATGTAAGCAAGGAAATATGCTTTCTTGATGCTAAACCTTCGGTGATTCTGATATTAGTGTGGGCAGATGCATTTTTATGTAAAGTGCACACACACGAGTGCCAGATTGCACCTAGATTTACTAGCCTGCAGGAAAACTGACAGGTGCCATACCCTCTGCTGCCTAGTCAACTAAATGAAATACAGTCTTCTTTGACGTGTACTTCCAGAAGCTGCAATTGCCTGCAAGTGGTCTACAAAGGGTTAACACAGCCACAACCGAAAATGACAGTCACTCTGTTTATAGCTGATTTTATTATCTTGAGTGGTTGCTAAAATCACTGATAACCAGTGAGAATCGTATGGGGCATGAGAAGAGGTTCGAGAGCATTTGAAGAACCACAGACCAGGATTCCTGACCTAAATCCACAGCTTACAAAGGAGGGCACCTTGGGCAAGTCAATCATGCCCAAGCCTCACCTTCCTCTCTGTAAAATGGGTTTAATAACAACCCCTAGGCTTTAGGATGCCCAGCCAGACCTGGGCCTAGTAAATGCTCAACAGGAGGAAGCTGGTTTGCCTCTTCCTTCCCTTTGTGCCGGGTTTTGAGGGCCACAGGTCCAAGGCCTGCGGGCACAGTTATGAGCCAGTCCGTCCAAGCCGGGCCCTCTAGTTGAGTCTCAGTTTTAAAGACTATTAACAGGGTCGGAAGACTGTTTTTTTTCCACTTCAGAGGTTTGGCTTATTAGAAGCAGGGCCCTGAGGGGGTTCCCAGTGCCGTTAGGAAGTTCCAATACTGTCCTGGGTACAATGCAAAGAGACTTCTAGGGGTTAATTTTCCTTCAACTAAAGGTACTTAAGGGAACGTTGGGGCAGGGGGGTAAAGAAGACTACAACGAGAAAAACAATGAAAAGAAAGGGGGAGGAAAGCAGTATGCCAGGCTGACTAGCTCTTACAAAAAAAAAAGCCGGATCCCCAGCGGCTTTGCCCGCTAATGCCAGGGGGCTTAGAGAGGAAGCGCGTCCACACCGCGGCTCCGAGTCCATCGGGGCGCGCGGGGGCTCCGGGACGGCCGGGTGTGCGCCGAGGGGTGGCCCGGCACAGCCTTTAGATGCCCCCTCGGGTGATCCCTCGGGGCTGCTCGAGCGGCGCTAGTTGACCTGCTGTTTTCTTTATTTCCTTGCTAATAGCTTTTCTTCCCCACGCCATCTGGGACCCCAGGAGGCGCGTCCCGTTTCCTCCCTGCAGGGCACGTTCCGACTCTCTCCGCCTCTTTCGCATTCGGCCCGAGACCTGGCTTGTAGGACCCCTCCCTACCGTCCCAAACCGCGGAGCAGCTGCTACCGTGTAGGCCGGCCGTAGGACCCCAGAGAAGGGTTGCACAGGGCGCCCCCTGATGGCAGCAGCGAGTCTTCCTGGGAGCGCCCCCGGCCCCGCCCCTCGCCCCCGAGTCTGGGGCTCCCGCAGCGGGTGTGTGTGTGTGTGAAGTTCCCCAGCAGTTCCAGAAGATCTGAAGCACTATCCCTGGTTTTATTAGAAGGAAGCAGAGGGCTTCCCTGGTGGCGCAGTGGTTGAGAGTCCGCCTGCCGATGCAGGGGACGTGGGTTCGTGCCCCGGTCCGCGAAGATCCCACATGCCGCGGAGCGGCTGGGCCCGTGAGCCACAGCTGCTGAGCCTGCGCGTCCGTAAGCCTGTGCTCCGCAACGGAAAAGGCCACAATAGTGAGAGGCACGCTTACCGCAAAAAAAAAACAAACAGAAGGAAGCAGTGCTGTCAACATCCCATAAAGTGCAGAGGCAAGGCAGTAAGGCGACTTCCGCCAGCGTTGGACTATTCCTGCATTCTGTGATGGATGGAACGCGTTCTTCCCGAGCACTTAATCGGCGATAGGCTCGTGACCAGCTCCGAATTGCTGAGCTATCACTGTCCCCTGGCCATGGGAGTGTAACTTGCCTGTGTCCTGCCCACAGTCCTCCAGGGTGGGTGCATCATACCCTGGGCTCAGAGCGAAATGGCTCAGGGAGGTCAGGAGTAGCTCCAGGCTTCCCCGGAGACCATTCCTCGGACTTTTCTCTCTGGGAATTCGCTTTTATGGGGGTGACCGCGTCCTGACGAGAGGGTGGGGAGACTCAGTTGATCTAAATCCATCAGTACATCCCACCCCTGGCCACAGGGGTTGGGTCAAGGAAGGCGCGTGAGCAGCGTAGGCCAATCAGGGCCAGGTCCAGGGTCATGGCCACGCCGTCGTCGGAGGGGAAAAGGTTCCTTTGACTCAAGCAGAGGTGATTAGGAAATATTGAGACTGGAGGCTGAGGGAAGTGGGGAGAAAGCCAGCCCTGGGTGACAGACTCAAGGCTTAAT
This sequence comes from Tursiops truncatus, assembly GCF_011762595.2. Classification (NCBI taxonomy): domain Eukaryota; kingdom Metazoa; phylum Chordata; class Mammalia; order Artiodactyla; family Delphinidae; genus Tursiops; species Tursiops truncatus. Next base: position 68,191,022 of record NC_047043.1, read on the forward strand.
AATTTTATTTAAAGCTACACACTTTTTTAAATGAAGGGAAACTTAACATCCTCATCATAAATGACAAAATGGTATTGTTTGACATAAATGAGTATATTGAAGGTAGAGCCATATTATTAAATTCTGGTTTGATCCAGTTTCTTGCTACAGCTGTTGAGCCTAAGGCTCCTTCTCTCTTCCTTAAAATCAGATTCTAGCAAGTTATTAGGGAGACGTCAAATGAGCCTTTCTCCTGAAGTAATATGAAGAATTGAAAGACAATCAACTTAATAACATGCCCACCTTCCACTAAAATCACCTCACAGGCTGCCCTTGGTATGTTTCCCACATGTGAAGCAATGTTATCTCTACTCAGTAGAGATGATAGAAACACATTAAACCTGGGAGGTTCTAGAAATATTGCTTTATGAAGGATCTATTCAAGATAAGAATTTTCCTATGTAAGGCTCAGAGACGTTAAGTGACTTGTTCAAGGCCACAGAGCTAGTGCAGAAGCAGGAACAGAATCATGATCCTTAATGCTCTTTTCATTAAACTCTCTCCTCCTGGGAAAAAGAGAGACTCATTGGAATAACAATTGAGTGCCTGGCACTGTGCCTGATATTTAGGGGCATTGGATAAATATTTCAATATACAGTTACTGAGTTTTTTTATGTGCCTGGCACTATTCTAAGTCCTAGTGCACAAAACAGATAGGCCTTGCCTTGCTGGAACTTAGAGTTTATTGCGAAAGTGATATTAATCAAATATTATATAAATATTAAAAGTAATAAAATATACATATTTGACAATATTGTATACAATCTAATTAGATAGATCTTTTTTTATAATCTAAACTTATTTTTTTCATTAAATCTTTAGTAATGTCTGCCAGATGCTAGACATAAATATAGCCCTACCATTAACTTTTTTAGGAAAGTGATTTAACCCCTTTGTCATAGATTCCTCTTCTGTACATTATAAATTACCGACTAGCAGCCTATGCTAAACATTGGGCTTTATGGGGAAACTTTGTCCAAACCTGTATCTTATATATTTTTGGTGCTCAAAAGTAAAATAAGTAATTCTGTAAAATGGGAATGTGCATTTGCACAAAGACCAATTACACTTGCATTTTAGGTAAATGAACCCATAATCCCACCATGCCCATATGGTGGATATGGAAAGCTAGACAAAAATGGGATAACTAACCTTCCTAGGATCTCTCAGCTGATTGGCTGTGCAGGGGGCTTGGGTGGTCTCACTGTCAAGGGCTCTGCTCTGTCCCCTGGCTGAGACAGGGGTAGGGGGAGAGAATAAAGGGTGACAGGTAGGGAGATGTGCAGCCTAGGACAAGTCACTTCTCTTTGGGTTTAGATTCTTTCATTCAAGGACAAGACACTGAAGGACAGTGCGTTCTTCTGAAGTGCAGTTGGCCAAAGGGGTCTGTGTGAAGGCTAAGAGCACACAATTCTTGAAAGATGCTGACTTCCCTGCGCTGCTGCTTGCTGGGCAAGGAATTAACCCTTCAGGACCTCTGCTTCTTCCTCTAACAATACTTATCTCTACCCAAAAGGGTTGTCCCCAGGACTTGAAGTCATCCATAGGAAGCGGGCAGCCCAGTGGCCAGCACGATGCAGTAAGTGCTCAGTGGACATTAGCTATTACTATTGTTTTTCTAAAACTCATTTTCTCTTGAATAAAAGTAGAATTTGTGGATGGTACTTTGGAGGCTGGAAGCATGGGTCCTTCAGAACACCCACCTGACAGGTGCAGAAGGACACAGCAGACTGTACACTGCTGTTCTGTACTCTGCATAATTAAGCAACTGGTTGCTGTGTGGTGAAATCCTCTCAGGCTTTCCTTAGTTTTGGCCTTTTAATTGTGGATGATGATTGCATGGTGACTGTTGGGATGAACTGAGCTCATTGAACATGCTTTACTCTAGCTAAGGACTGCTGAAGATTTTGTATAAACCTCTCCAGGAGCTAGTAGGGATTCAGCCCTGTGTTGGTTGCTCGGTCTTTCAGCGTAAGAACTGTTATTGGCTGCCCCACCAGCCCCAGCTCCCTGGGGAGCTGGACTGGGTTGTTCCCCATCCCTAGTTAGGCCAGTCTAGCAGTTCAAGAGTCCAGCCTGGCTTCCATTGCCCCAGTCTTTCAGTGTTCCCACTCAGGTGCACAGGGTAAAAGGTTGGCTCTGGAATACAGAGCAAACTCCCTTAGCCTCCTGGGAAGAGGGCTGTGTGGATGGGGAGTGGGGGAGCTCTTGGTGAGAACATGCACCTTGCTGTGTGTGTAGTGTGGTTATAACTTTCAAATACATAAACATTTAGTATATGGACTTCCATTTGTACTCTTGGTTCACACCCATACATTTAGAACCAGGCTGCCTACCACTGCCCCCTTATCCCCTGCCCCCAATAAAATCTTTTAGGCCTCTTGAACTGCCAGGGGGATACAATCTTAAAGTAGAAGAGACAAAGAGGTGGCATTTCCATTGTGTATCTAATGTGATCTCCACCATGGCCTCCCTCTGCCCCAGCTCCTGGATTTATCACCATGGTACCAACTGCCTAGACAGTTGACTGGATTAGCATATATATTTTACATGGAGACCGTATCATCTGAAACAATTGTGAGTCACCTGCTAGGTTGAGCCCCGCATTTCAATATGAATGTGTCCATGGGAGAGTTGCTGTGCCATGCATGAATTTATTAGTGCATCTGTTATCTATTGCTGTGTAATAAATTACTCCAAAATTAGTGACTTAAAAAAACAACACTTATCGTCTCATCTCATTGTTTCTGTGGGTCAAGAATCTGGGCACAGCTTAGGTCTCTCACAGGCTGCAATCAAAGTACTGGCTGGGGCTGTGGTCATCTTAAGGCTTGACTTCAGAAGGACCCGCTTCCCAAACTCTCTTGCATGGTGGTTAGGAGGATGGCTTCTTGTGGGCTACTGGATGGAGTCTCAGTTCCTCCCTGACCATCAGCTGGAGGACATCCTTAGTTTCTTGCTGTGTGGGCCTCTCCATAGGGCAGCTCAAAACAGCTTGTTTTATCGGAGTATCGACTGAAAAAAATGCACAATCTAAAAGTCGTTTCATTTGGCGGACAAAATTGAGAACTTAAGCCCAGAAGATAGCCTCTCAGATAGCTCTGAGGAACTGCCCTGAAGAGGTAAGGGAGGAGCCAGGATATATAGGAATTTTGCAACAAAAAACAGGTAGTCAGAACATTAGAAGTTTACTGTTAATTAAAGAAAACCAGACATCTCAAGTTAATGAATTTAGCGCTTTTCTATGTATGGTGAGATGTCAGAGTCTGGGTTCATTGAATTCCTTTGATATGCAACTTAACTGTGTAGGGCCAGTATCCTGCTTTTATCCATCCTGAATCCCCTCAGGGTGCACTGTTGGGGGTGGCCACGGGGCGGGGGCTGCTGGTTTGACGGCTACAACATCCTTTGTTTACTGATAGGTCAGGCAACATTCTTAGTCCACAGGAGGGAGAGAGAAGTATGAGCAAAATAGAAGCTATAGTCTTTTGCAAGCTAGCTGGTCTTGGCAGTGACATGCCATCACTTTTACCACATTCTATGCCTTAAAAGTAAGTCACTAGGTCCAGCCCATATCCAAGGGGAGGAGATTACATAAGAGTATGAATTCCAGAAAGCAGAGATCTCTGGAAACGATATGAGGAAACAATATGCTGCCCATCACAGTTCTTCTGTCCATTCACTCATTCACCCTAGAGCTTTCTAGGCACTGGGCATTGGCCTTCTTCATAACTAATAACACTAAACTAGTTAATCTCAGTTACTCAGAACAAAATTTTATGTTACATGAGGAATTTTTAAGGATTAGAGATTCAGATTAGTATTATTGCCACTTTCACAACTTATAAATTCCCACTCTTTCTGAGGGAAGCCACATTAATTAATTTTCATTTTCATGTATATAGAAAATTCTCTTCCTGATTGAAAACAAAAAATATTTCTGATTCACTCTGTGAAGCTAAGACGTTTACTAAAGAAATAAAAAACATAGCTATATACATGACAGGCGAAGAAGGAGAGAAATCTTTAAATAAATAAGGTGATGTAGTTTTATTCCCCTAACCAAATTACGGTTATTTCATTAACTCTTCAATCAAATTCTAAATCCTCATTCTATTTGCCGAAGTAAATTTGTTTAACATGAAGCCTTGACATCCTTTAAAATAATTATGCTTCTAAATGAAAGTTTAATTTTTAATCATTTGCTTTGCTAAAATAGAAGCAAATGAGAGGATAATATGACAATTTAAAGGATTTGCAACAGATCCCTTGGAGCTGGAAGAGACATACATTTTTTCTGAGTGCTGCAGATTAGCAGAGGAATTTTAAATAACAAAACTACTTCCTCACAATGTTTGCTTCTGTTATGGAAGTAAAACCAGAGGGAATTAGAAGCCAGCAGAGGTGAGGGAGGTCCATGCTCCCTGATCGATCTCTGACGTTAATGGGCATTGTCTTCTTCTCTTCACTATGGCAGGTCCTCCCCTCCAGTGGACGACCACATTCAAGATTCAGGGCTCCGCAGTGCAAGTCCCATTATGAAAAAGATCCAATCCCCAGCAAAACAGAATGAAAACCAATTTCATCTTAGGAGGAAGGAGGTAGGTGAGACTGTGTATTTGCAAATAATGAAGTCTATCCAATAGGTGCCGCAGGTTAGTTTGTTTTAACTTTTGGCTAAAAGGCATGATTTGGGGTTTGTTTGTTTTTTAAATCACTGGCCAGCAGTTGAATAGAAGGCCTGCCCAGTTCAGGTTAGGAATGCAAATTCATTTAAGAGGTGTTTTTAACCAGAATTCCTAATGGATAAATGAAAAACAAACCATCTCTTAATTCATAACTCTCTAGATGATGGGTCTTTTGTAACACAGTTTTGCAAAGAAACAAGTTTTTTTCTCTCTCTCCAAGAATTGTAAACTGTACTGATTCTCTTTACCTCCTCACATTCCTCGCTGCTTCTCGTGGCAGAGGACACAATTTTCAATACCACATGCGCTTTTTTTTTCCTTGAAATAAAATGAAAAAGGGATAGAAGGGAAATGTACTTGTATTTCCGTGTTGTTGGGCTGCTTCAAGGCATTGAGCTCAGAGGTGAGGGCTCATTTTGCAATGGCCCTGACTTGTAATCTATATTTTGTTTGTTTGATTAACTGTCTCTGGTCCTTTTAAAACCAGTGAGAGTGCAGTGACATTCACGGTAGTCAGAGTCGTTAGGAGTTCATATATGACTTTTTTTTAAAAGCTATCATTATTTATTGCACAAACAATCTTATAACTGTTCATATAAATCAAAATGAAAGAAAAAGCAAACCTATTCAAATTTTTTTTCATTTTCCAAGTTACCCCCCAAATCCTGGTTATGCCCAGAAGTATTTTTCACAGAGTTATAATAGTAGGATAGATAAGACTTTGTATTTTACTTTTAAACTTGAGGTTTCGTATACATTTTATACACATTTTATTTTACTCTTCACAGTTAAAATGCTAATATCTGCATAATATTCCTTTGAATATTGTGAGACCACAAGTCACCTAATCATTTTTCAATTCTGAACATTTAGATAAAATATACTATAGTTTATAGATATTGCTACAAAGTGTATTTTTATTGCATAATTTTAAAAATTCTTTTGGATTATTTCCTTGGTATAAAATCCCTAAAGTGAGGTCAAAGGGTATGAATAGTTTTATCCTTTATAGTATAGTCCAAATTTGTGTTCTTAATGAGTTGTACTCATTTACACTGCAGTTTTTGACCATATATCAGTTTTACCACTTAGCACTGGGAATTCTCATTCAAATCTTTTCCTTCTTGAATGGGTGGAAAGTGGGTGCATTTTGATATCATTATATCATTCTTTGTCAATAGATACATGGAAGTCTTTGCTCTCTGGGGAAAGAAGCAACCCAAGGAAACGTTCTTTAGACAGCATAATTTAATTTTTCATGTTCCCTCACTTTCTCTTGTCCAGTTTTAGCTGCGGTGTTAGAAGTAGAGGAGCCCACAGCTGGGACTAAAGTGGGTTTCAGTGTTGCTGTTCCCCAATTACTTGGTGCCTGTAATTCCTGTGTCTCTGCTTATGGTCTTCATGTAACCTGGAAGGTTCTTTCCTTCTGTCCCCACTTTAATGACAGTGGTAAGAAGAATTCTAAAAATGGCTCCCAAGATTCCACTGCTCTAATGCCTGGAACCCACTGATATGGTGAGATTTCACTCCCATGACTGTGCTTTGTTACCTGGCACCATTGACTTTGGTAGGCTATTAGGATGGGCCTGCTCTAATTACATGAGCTTTTTGAAAAGCAGAGAGTTTTCTCTTCTGTAGCAGAAGGAGAAGTCATAGATTTGCAGCCCAAGGGGAGTTGGACGCACCATTCCTGGCCTGAAGCTGGAGGAGGCCACCTGTCACGAAATGCGGACAGCCTGTAGTTGCCGAGCAAAGTCCCCAGCTGAGAGCCAGCAAGGAAATGGGGACTTCAGACCTACAGTGGCCAGGAACTACATCTGGTCAACAACCGGAATGAGTGTGGAAGTGGATTCTTCCTTAGAGCTTCCAGATCATAGCCCAGCTGGCCAACACTTGGATTTTAGCCTTGTGAGATCCTAAGCAGAGAACCCAGTTTAGCCCACCTGGACTTCTGACCTACAGAACTGTGGGATAAATGAGGGTGTTGTTTTACGCTGATAAATTAGTGGTGATTGTTATAGCAATCTATAACAATCTATTTCTATTGTTATAACAATAGAAAACTAGTGCAGGGACATAGAAACAGGGTTGTCAGACAGACTAGAAATTACTTTTAACCAACTTGCTGAGCTTGTTGCTTAAAAGATTCCAATTTGTAAGAATTTCTGAATAAAACCTACGACAGCCTGAACTTGAAAGTACTCCTGTCCTCTTCTGCTGGTTGAGTCATTTGCTCTCAAACCTGCTGATGGCTAGTTGTGTTGGCTACTATAATTACATACTTATATATGTTTAAAAGCATTATGTCAACTAGAGATGTAAGAGAGTGAACATGAAAAGGGTCCACCTTTCTATGAATATAACATTGAATGCTTTGGAATGATAAATAGTAGTTACTAGGTCCTTCCCTGGCAGTCCAGTGGTTAAGATTCTGCACTCCCACTGCAGGGGGGTGCAGGTTCGATCCCTGGTCAGGGAACTAGGATGCCACATGGCTTGACCAAAAGAAAATAAATAAAGTTAGATAAACAGTAGTCGCTAACAAATGCTATGGAATTAGGTGGATGAAGCAACTAGAAAACCAGAAAAGAACTGTAAATGTCTAGAAGGATTTTTCAATGAGCTTGCTCTGCAAGTATCTCTAAATTATTCCTCCATGGTAAAGAGTTTGGAATTAGAAATTGTACGTAACGCATTAGGAGGACAACTTACATAAGAATGCTGACACGGCGCTGCCCTCGCAGGGTCACACCCTTGGCCCTGCATCAGGGAGTGGTGAATGAAGGCACATGACTGTTTTAAGTTAAAATAAGACATTTCAGGCACTGGTCTTTATTTATATTTGATGATTCCTCTCATTAATTGATTTTTTTAAACTGACCAACTATCCAGTACTTCTGATTATGTCAGATAAGAGAAACTCTGCTGTAATATTACAACACATACACACGTGCACGCATGGCAGGTTAAGCAAGTTACAAATCAAATCATGATGTATGATCACATTTTTGTGAAAAACACATATTCTTGGGGGAAAAATGGGGATACCAATGATAGTTATATTTGAGTAGCAGAATTATGGGGATTCTGCTTATGTGTATTTTCTACAATAAAAAAATATTACTTATGAAATAAGGCAATAAAATAAAATAATAAATAATAACTTGTAGCTAACCTTCAAAGTCAAGATCCAAAATATCCCCTCCCTGAAGTTTTTCTGGATTCATATGAAGCCGCATAAGCCACCTATTTCTTTATGCTCCCATAGATCCTTTCTTGTATATCTGGTTTCCCACTTAATTAGTTCTGATATTTAGCATGGTCAATTGTGCCTTTCCCTCTCCTTTGAGAGCAGGGACCATGACTTCTGAATATCCATATTCCATAACACTAAGCACAGTTCCCACCACTGAGGAGGTACTCATTAAATGAGTGAATGAATGAATTGTGTGCTGGTGTAGTCACAAATATATCAGAAACAAACAAACAAACAAACAAAAAGGCTCTCTCTCTTAGTGTCCTTTGGTAAGCAGTTTTAAAATCATACTCTGGCCTACGTGATCCAGATCATCTGTCTTAGCATCTTATATAATCTGAAAACAAAGGCCATATACCCAGGCCTCGAGCAGAAACTTTCTGGACAAAATGAGAACAGTTTTATGAAAAACCCAGCACTGGGTGTTTAGGCAGCACACAGATGCTAGCCAGGCTCTGGAAGAATCCACCTATACAGGATGTTCCCTTGACTTTCACCTCCTGTCCGGCATCTAGACTACCCGTGAGAAAGGCCTCTGTGTGTGTAGGGGAACGTTTGTCAAGCGTTCTTGAGTTTGCATCTCCTGCAAGCAGAACGACCTCTGTCCTGATTTTGTTAGTGTGATTACTGAAAATGGAGTGGTCTATTAAAAAGTAATGGTCGCCACCACCTGACGGATCTGCTTCTTGCAACATTAGTGTCATGGCGATGTATTGGCAGAATCTCCAAAGTGGAAAAGCATGTTTCCACAAATACGTTGTGTAAACATAAATTCACTTGCAAACATTACTCATTTTGCTTTTATTTTTTACCCTTTACTATTTGCCATTCACCTTTCAGCACACATGTGGCCCTCACTGGAAGGCTCTGATGAGTGACTCTGGGAAAGAGCCAGAGGAACCTTGGTGTTGTCTTATGCATGTTTAGAGTTTTCCCTCTGCTGTTGAGCTACTTGCAGGAGGGGAAGAGAAAAAAGAAAAAACCTACAAGGCAGGACTGAGCAAACCTCATTGGGCTAGGAAAGCTCTGAGGGGGATCTCTTTTTACTAGAAAGGTAAGTCTGTGTAGTGATTTGAAAACTTCCTGCCATTGGGGAATTGGGGTAGGGGAGGTAAGAGAGATGAATAGGTAGAACACAGAGAATTTTTAGAGCAGTGAAGATACTCTGTATGACAGTATAATGACGGATATACATCACTATGCTTTTGTTCAAACGCATAGAATATACACACCAAGAGTGAACCCTAAGGTAAACTATGGACTTTGGGTGATTATGATGTTTCAATGTAAACATCATTCTTGGTAAAAAAAAAAAAAAAAAGTATCATTCTAGCGAGTGATGTTGAAAATGGAGGAGACTATGCATGTGTGGGTACAGGGGTTACAGGGGAAATCGCTGTACCTTCCTCTCAATTTTGTAGTAAAACTAAAACTGTTCTTAAAAGCAAAGTCTTTACAAAAAAAAAAAAACCCACAAAAGCAAACAAGCCCTCTGCCTTCATTTAATCTTTCACTGAAAAATTGAAAGACTGTTTCTTTTGTTACCTCCCAACATCTAGAAGAACCAAATCAAGAAATGAATGATTTCTCCCACTAAGGCTGGACTCAGAAGCCTAGATAGCTAGCTGGGCTATGATGTGTTTCCAGGGATTGGGACCAAAACACTCTTTCCCTTAAGGCCATTCCATTAAGGACTTTATAAAATGCATTTAGCTGGAGATGAGGTTTGTCTGCCTGGGAGAGGAGATTAGGAAGCTTGCACAGTAGGCCAACAAGCCTGGTGGACCCACAGTCCTAAGAGAATGGGATGCCATTGGGAGAAGCGCCAAGGCTGGTTAGTTCAGAAGTATCAGGGACCTGGACATTCGAATGGAATGAGGGAACACACACCAGTGAGGACCCCTTCTCTATGTTTGTTGAGCCCTGTTTTCATTTAGTCCTGGGTCTATGGATTTGTTGGTTTTGCCTTCCCGGGATCCATTCCATCTTCTGCTGATAGCTGCTCTCTGATTTTCCTCGTGGGAAGCTCTGTTCACCACTCTCAGATTTAGGTTTGGATGAAGTTGACTTCACCTCTGACCTCAGGTCTGCTTGTGACCCAGACATGGCAAGGAAAGCAGTACACTCTTCCAGGACAGTATAGAGATGGCTGCATAACCCAGTCAGCAGATGTTCAATTACTATATTTTGGATGAATTAAGAATTCTTCCTTCTATACATGGAGGACTTTCTTGGTTGAATCATGTAAAAATCTCCCTAGCAACAACATTTCTTTCATTATGCTTAATATTTGTCTCTTTTGTTGTTCTTTTCAATATTAGAGAATTTGTAATGCAGTTGAATTAACACACACAATACTGTAGCAGCCTGGGGGGTTAAAGATAGTTAAACAGCTGGGAGAAGAATTCATCGTCTAGCTTAATATTCAGAGAAATGGGAAGGCAGGGTACTTTTGGTGGTTGAGCATTCTAAGATAAATGATCCTTATAAGAAATGAGACTTGTAGACTGGTGTCCAATAGGTTGCTTCAACCAAATCTGGTTAGCTGTAAACATCATTAGCTTAAAATGTCTTCTCTCTTACCCCTGTTGTCTGTGATAACATGGGCCTCCTAATAGGGAAAGTGCTGTTCTTTTACATTTTATCCCCTTCTGGGGGTGTTAAAGCTAGCTGAATTGAGGCTTCCTGCAAGCTACATTAAGCTGTGTTCCTCCAGGCCAGAAGGGAAATTGTAATGTCTCTTCTGGCTTTAGAGGTTCCAATGGTAAGGCAGCTTTCTTCCTAAAATCAGAGTTTAATAAAAAAAAAATAAGATCTAGATCAATCGATTTGTATGCTAGTTTTAAGGCATTTTTTCCTAATATTCCCTCTCCCACTTCCCTCCACAAAGAGTGCATTATGTTCTTGATGTCCAAGCTCAAGATCTGCAAAATTTAGATGTTAAAATATGAATCTGATGTTGTGTTTAGAGATGACAATTTTTCCAACCAGTTCTTTGGTGGTTTTCTCAAATCTTTCTTTAAATTGCCAGAAAACACTTTTATGGAATAGCTGACCAAGTTTCTTTAAGAAATGACATTATTTTAACAAAGAAAAAAGTGGTGGTGATGATGGAAACTGTTCTGGATTTAAAGAAGACTAGATTTTAGAAAAGAAATGGTTGGTTGGACCTTACGTGGATCCTAGTTCAAACAAATATCTGCAAAAATACATTTTGGGGATCAATAAGTGAAATTTGAATATGGTCTAAATATTTGGGACTTCCCTGGTGGCGCAGAAGTTAAGAATCCACCTGCTGATGCAGGGGACACGGGTTCGAGCCCTGGTCTGGGAGGATCCCACATGCCGCGGAGCAACTAAGCCTGTGCACCACAAGTACTGGGCCTGCACTCTAGAGCCCATGAACCACAACTACTGAGCCCGCATGCCACAACTACTGAAGGCCGTGAGCCTAAAGTCTATGCTCCGCAGCAGGAGAAACCACTGCAATGAGAGGCCTGCGCACTGCAGTTAAGTGTAGCCCCCGCTCGCCACAGCTAGAGAAAGCCCGCGCGCAGCAGTGAGGACCCAGCGCAGCTAACAACAAATAAATAAATAAATAAGTTGAAAAAATAAATAAATATTAGATGATATAAGAAGTTATAGTTAATTTCGTTAGATGTGAAAATGGTTTTGTGGTTATGTAGAATGTCTTTATTTTTTAGAAATGCTTGCTGAAGTATTTAGGGATGAAATGTCACAATGCAATGTCTAATTTATTTTTAAAAAGATGAAGCAAATATGACAAAGATATTTGTTCAATCTAGGTTATGGTTATACAATGGTCACTAAATAATTCCCTATTTTTTATGCATGTTTGAAATATAATACAAAGGCTTTTTTAAAGGACAAATAACTTGTCAGCAGATTCCTTTCCTACATCTATTTTAAGAAACCAATATGGGCACCATCTCTGATGGAAACTGTAGAAGAAAACTCCAAATATAAGTTAGGTAGATTTAAATGAACTTTAAAAAATATTCTCTGCTGTTGGAATATAAAATTATGCAGCATTTATAAGTAAAAGTTCATGAAGCTCTCTTAATTCATCTATATTCTGTGGGTAGGTGGGGATAAATGAATAATAAAAGCACTGCCTGTTGAAGGAAAAAAATTTCAGCTCATAAATTGAGCTCCATGAAAATTATTTAAAGTACTTGTAAGTATAATAGGTTCACCAGAAATAGTTCTCATTTGCAAGATAACATTTCCTATAAATGAACAGAAAGTAATATATGGTCATTGTAAAAAACACAGATAATCCACAAGAAGAAAAAATCTCCAATAGTTTCACTGCCTGTTATTAATATTTTGACATATGTCTATCTAGTACATTTTCCAAGCATAGGTATGTAGCTATCTTCCATCCTTCCCTCCCATCCTTCCTCCTCTCTTGCTGATCTCTTTCTCACTCCTTCCCTCCCCTTTTCCAAACTACCATTAGACATGGAAGTAAAACCAGAAACAGGAAAAGTGGCTACACCCAAGTGTGGAATCTACTTGTGATGAAAGCACTTCACTCCTAGAATAAAGCCATCTTTACTTTGGCAACTTACAGTATTTTTAAAATAAGTTTTTAAGAATTCTTGTATATAAGGGTGATTAGCCCTTTATCCAAGAGATGAGTTGCAAATACTTCCCTCTGCCAGTTGTCATTTTTAAGTGTTTCATAACTTTATTATTGCAATTGATCATATTTATGGAGATTTCATAAAGTTACAAATAGTTGTAATACAAAAAAGCAGTTATTACAATGCACGGTAGTCCATCAGCATCTCTTGATAACAGCAGTATAATTGCTGGGCAACAATACTGCGCAGAGAAATCTAATAACCATAAGTTTTATTTTTAATTGAGGCATAATTTACAAACAATAAAATGCACAGATCTTAAGTATTCAGTTTTATGAGTTTTGGCAATAGTATTAACCTGTGCAAACACCACCCAAAACAAAATGTGGATCATTTGCTTCACCCCAGAAAGTGTCTTTGTGCCCTTTCTAGACAGTTACCCAGTGCCTCCCAGCTGGGCAAGCATTTTCTTTTCTTTATTTAACATCTTTATTGGAGTATAATTGCTTTACAATGGTGTGTTAGTTTCTGCTTTATAACAAAGTGAATCAGCGATACATATACATATATCCCCATATCCCCTCCCTTTTGCGTCTCCCTCCCACCCTCCCTATCCCACCCCTCTACGTGATCACAAAGCACCGAGCTGATCTTCCTGCGCTATGCAGCTGCTTCCCACTAGCTATCGGTGTTACATTTGGTAGTGTATATATGTCCATGCCACTCTCTCACTTTGTCCCAGCTTACCCTTCCCCCTCCCTGTGTCCTCAAGTCCATTCTCTACGTCTGCGTTTTTATTCCTGTCCTGCCCCTAGGTTCTTCAGAACCACTTATTTTTTTAAGATTACATATATATGTGTTAGCATATGGTATTTGTTTTTCTCTTTCTGACTTACTTCACTCTGTATGACAGACTCTAGGTCCATCCACCTCACTACAAATAACTCAATTTTGTTTCTTGTTATGGCTGAGTAATATTCCATTGTATATATGTGCCACACCTTCTTTATCCATTCATCTGTCGATGGACATTTAGGTTGCTTCCATGTCCTGTCTATTGTAAATAGTGCTGCAATGAACATTGTGGTACATGACTCTTTTTGAGTTATGGTTTTCTTAGGGTATATGCCCAGTAGTGGGATTGCTGGGTCGTATGGTAGTTCTGTTTTTAGTTTTTTAAGGAACCTCCATACTGTTCTCCATAGTGGCTGTATCAATTTACATTCCCACCAACAGTGTATGAGGGTTCCCTTTTCTCCCCACCCTCTCCAGCATTTATTGTTTGTAGATTTTTTGATGATGGCCATTCTGACTGGTGTGAGGTGATACCTCATTGTAGTTTTGATTTGCATTTCTCTAATGATTAGTGATGTTGAGCATCGTTTCATGTGTTTGTTGATAATCTGTATATCTTCTTTGGAGAAATGTCTCTTTAGGTCTTCTGGGCAAGCATTTTCTGATTTGTCACGGTAGATTAGTTTTTGTTTGTTTTTTCCATATTTTATTTTGGAATTATTATAGTATACACTTTTTTTGTATACTATACAAGCATAATGCTTTTGAGGTTCATTCATGTTGTTTGTTGCATGTATTAGTAATTCATTTGTAGTGCTGAGTAGCATTCCATTATATGAATAATCTATTTGTTTATTCACTGACCTGTTAATGGACACTTGGGCTGCTTTCAGTTTGGGGCTAGGAGCATTTGTGTATAATTTGTAGCCATGTGTTTTCATTTTTCTTGAGCAAATACCTAGGAATTTCTGGGTAACAGAGAAGGTCTATGTGTATAAAAAAAGGCCAAGTTTCCCAAAAGGATTGTATTCTTTTATATTCCCTCCTATCAGTAATATATGTGAGTTCCAGTTGTTCCACAGCCTCAACACTTAGTATTATCTTACCTTTAAATTTTAACGATTCTAGTGGGTGTGTAGTGGTATCTCATTGAGGATTTAAATTTGCATTACCCTTTTGATAATGAGGATGAGCATCATTTCAGGTGTTTTTTTGTGGTTTTTTTTTTTGCTGTCCACAAATCTTCATTTGTGAAGTTTGTTCAAATCTTTTGTCCATTTATAAATTGTGTATCTTCTTAATATTGAGTTGTAGAAATTCCTTATATATTCTAGATATGTCTTCTCTTCAATATTGTCTTTGCATTTTTTTAAGGTTTCTTTCAAAGAGCATGTGTTTTTAATTTTGATGAAGTCCAAGCTATCACTTTCTTCTTTTTTGGTTTAGTGTTTATTGTGAGCATACAGTAATCTTTGACTATACCAGGGTAATAAATGTTTTTCTCTTATATTTTCTTCTAGAAGTTTTATAGTTTTAGCTCTTAGGCTCATATCTATAATCCATTTGAGTTAATTTTTGTGTACAGTGGATGCAAGGGCTGAGGTTCATGTTTTTCCATATGGATTCCAATTATACAAAACACTATTCTTTCCCCCATTGAATTAACTTGGAACCTTTGTTGAAAATCAATTGACCTTATAAGTATGGGTCTGTGTCTGGGCTCACTATTCATTCTATTTATCTTTATGTCTATACCTACATCCATACAATATTGTCTTAATACTGTACCTTTATAAGTTTCAAAGTTGGTTTGTGTAAGTCTTCCAACTTGTTTTTCTTTTTCAAGATCATTTTGTCTATTCTAGGTGCTTTTTATTTGCATTTTTAGAATCAGTGTTTCAACTTTTATAAAAATGTTTTCTGGGATTTTTCTTGTGTCTATGTTGAATTAAGAGATCAGTTTTGGGAAAATGGACATCTTAATAATATTAATGGTTTAACTCTATTAAGCCTTCTTTAATTTCTCACAAGAATGTTTTGTTGTTTTTGATATAAAAGTTTTACATATCTTTTCTTAGACTTGTTCCTATGTGCCTGTGTTATTTTTTAAATTTCATTTTAATTGTTACTAATATATATAAATGCAGTTGATTTTTATATATTGACTTTGTGACCTTGCTATGTTTACTTATTAGTTTTAGTAGTTTTTATTTTTTAGTATGTTTTTAAAAATAGATTCTGTGGGGTCTTTTACATATACAACCATGTCATATGAAAATCATGAAAATTTTACTTCTTCCTTTCCAATATTTTTCTTTCCTTATTGCACTGTTAAAAATTACAGTACGGGGGCTTCCCTGGTGGCGCAGTGGTTGAGAGTCTGCCTGCCAATGCAGGGGACAGGGGTTCGTGCCCTGGTCCGGGAGGATCCCACATGCCGCGGAGTGGCTGGGCCCGTGAGCCATGGCCGCTGAGCCTGCGCGTCCGGAACCTGTGCTCCGCAACGGGGGAGGCCGCAACAGTGAGAGGCCCGCGCACCGCAAAAAAAAAAAAAAAAAAAAAAAAAATTACAGTACGATATTAAATAGAAGTGGTAAAAGTAGACCTCTTGCCATATTTCAATTATAGGGGGAAAGAGTAGCCCCTGCTCGCTGAAACTAGAGAAAGCCTGCGTGCAGCAAGGAAGACACAATGCATCCAAAAATAAATAAATAAAATAAACAAATTATAAATAAATAAATAAGCTGAGGGTCTAGCGTCCACTTTTCCCAACAGGAAGTTATGCTTAGTGCTTACTGCCAGCTCTAGTCCATGCTGAGAGAGAGAGAGACAGGGACAGAGAGAGACAGAGAACTATTGACAACGAGCACTTAAAACAGTGGCTAATCTCATCCACACTTACATCTGCCTTTGGAATGTATGTATTTAAATAGGTCATGTACTAACCTAAATGATTTTTACGTATCTTATTTAAAAGTTATTTATTTTCCAAAATGTAGCCTTATTGAATAGTGTGAGGGGTTACTGACTGGCACTGGAGAAGCTGACCTGTAATGAGATGTTGAGGATGGATCTTCCAAAAACTGGCTTCAAATAGAGGGTTTGCCATTTATATTTGAAACCTGATTATTTCATGCAAAATTTTGAATATTATACTTATATTTATTATAAAAGTAATATAGCAGAAAATCTACTTTTTGATTATTGATATTCCTGGATTTTACATACCTTTTGTCCCCCAGACACTGTCATGAAAGCAAATGTTTTAATGTGTGACAGGTATTTGCACAACTGCAATTCAGCATTTCAGAAAAGAGTTGTCATCAGTGAAAACAACTCAATGAGGGGAAAGCCACAAATGCATGCACTATAAGAGGTCAGCGGCCACTATCCAGGCTACATTACCATCTGGTCCTGCTGACGTGGTCATTTTCTCAACTCAGAAAACATGTATCAGTTCCTCCTGATTTGAAATCCATTCCAGCTCTGAGGAGTGACCTCCCTCCCCCACCTTTCCCCACCAGCCGCTCATTCATTACCCCTGATGGACCTTCCTTTCCTATGGTATCATGATTTTGAAAAGAGGTGATGACACAGACATCATATTTTTGGAACATCTGTGTTGTTCGGATGCTGCCTTGCTAATACCTCCAGACATATTCCACTTAACTGTCTGTACTCTCCATACTCATACTTTTACTTTCCATGCTTTTTGTAAGGATTCAGACAATGCCAAAATGCTGAAAGTAAAAAGTGAAATGTTTCACTTCAACTTCCCAACAATTTCTTCTAGAGGTACCAAGCATTGATAGTTTAGCATGTGACTCTCTGGTTTGTTCCATGCTTACACACCCAGAAGATATATAGTATGATACAGCCATACCTATACTTACACCTATACCTATACCTACATTTAAAAAAAACAGAAATGGGTTTATACTGCACATATTGTTCAACAACCTGTTGTTTTTTTCCAGTTAACACTTTCACCTGGCATGTGGGCATGTCAGTACACAGAAGTCACCTTATCCTTTTTTAATGGCTTTATGATATTCCATTATGTGGTAAACTGTGATTAATTTAACCAGTTCTCTTTGGTGGACACTTAGAAATCTTGTTTTTAAGATTTTCCCAAAGAAATGAATTCAATTCCGGAAAGACATTTTCTTACATCTCTAATCTCCAAAAGACAGTCTGCCCTCTATGAAAACAGGCAACTTTAGATTCAGATAATTAGAAGGTGTGCTATGTGTGAACACTTTCTTCTCTTTCTCCACTTGGCTTGATGTTTTGAATGTAAGACAAAACCAGAATAGTAGGCTCGGCATATGTTGCAACTGTTCATTTAAGGGCTTCTCGTTTCACACGAGCATTCTTCTCTTGCCTGGAGAGTGGTTGCTGAGAAGCTGTGTCACCGTGTGTGTGAGGCCACTGTTCTCCAAGGACCAAGGTAGAACTGGTTTAAAGGAATCTCCTCAATTGAGTGCCAGAACTGCCTTGCCCTAGGACTGATTGCTTTTTGCAGAGCAGATAACTGCGATGTTATGATTACTCACAGGCACACAGACGCACAGTCACAGACATGCACAAAACATCACGTCTATATACTCACATATACAATCACATATGTGTGCAGGCACTCACACAGTCACATACACAGACTCGCACACCTGCCCACACACACTCATACAGTCATATCGCGATATTCTGCACACATATACATACACGTGTGTGGATATGTGTATAATATACATATGTGTATATATATATATGGTTATAATGTGTAATATATATATGTATATATGTGCAGAACATCTCAATATGAGTGTATAATTATATATATATATTTACAATATATATAATGTATACTCACATAGACACGCAGAGAATCAGTATTCGATAAAAAGTTGTGGGGTAAAAAAAAAAGTTGTGGGGTAACACAACATTGTAAATCAACTATACTTCAATTAAAAAATCACTGAATCTGGTGGGAAGCAGCCGCATAGCATAGGGAGATCAGCTCGGTGCTTTGTGACCACCTAAAGGGATGGGATAGGGAGGGTGGGAGGGAGGGAGACACAATAGGGAGGAGATATGGGGATGTATGTATATGTATAGCTGATTCACTTTGTTATACAGCAGAAACTAACACACCATTATAAAGCAATTATACTCCAATAAACATGTTAAAAAAAAAGTGAAAAAAAAATCACTGAATCATTTAAATCATTTAAATACACATTTACCCTGCTTTCCATGAAAAAAAGTTGTGGGGGTTCCCAGCGTGGGTTTGGGGGTGGACAGGGGAGGGCTGGGGGAGCACACAGCCTGGCACACTCAGTCCCCACCCCTGAGTAGTAGGGGGCCAGCCGCCTCTAACATGTGTGCGCCAGCACATCTCTAGGCTTGGATGAGCTGCTCCATGGTCAGCTTGTTCTTCCGGTTCCCTCTTCTGGGATAGGCCTGTGCCACTCACCAAGGACAACCTTCTCAGAGTTGGGGACAGCTCTTAGATAGAGGGGACACATCTAGCACAAAGTACCCACATGCCCACCCATTGCCTTTTCCTGTGTTGGGAATTCAAGAGCTCTTTTCAGTCCAGTGGAAGATTCAGAAATGTTTGAAAGGGTCATCTAGTTTGGTGCAATTCAGCTGAAGCTGCATTAATGCCTGCTCCACGCAAGGAGGTTGGGCACAGTGAACCTGACACTGTCTTCAGGGCTATCTTTTCCAAGGGCTGCATTTCAGACATCTCCAAAGACCAGAATATATCTTCTAAGAGTGGAACACTTCTGGTTCACAGTGGTCTCCTTGGCACAAGTCTGCACCCAGAACACCACTGTGGGCCTAGAAATAATGTCACCATTGTACAATAAATAGAATTCTGAAGATGACAAGTAAATTTCTTTCCTCTGATACCTTAAAAAACAGCATTCAGGGCTTCCCTGGTGGCACAGTGGTTAAGAATCCACCTGCCAATGCAGGGGATGTGGGTTCGAGCCCTGGTCCTGGAAGATCCCACATGCTGCGGAGCAACTAAGCCCGTGTGCCACAACCACTGAGCCTGCGCTCTAGAGCCCAAGTGCCTAGAGTCCGTGCTCCGCAACAAGAGAAGCCACCGCAATGAGAAGCCCACACACCAGAACGAAGAGTAGCCCCTGCTCACCGCAACTAGAGAAAGTCCACGTGCAGCAATAAAGACCCAATGTAGCCCAAAAAAACCCCAGCATTCAGTGAGCCATTCTCATCGTGTTTTTAAACTTTTTAGAAGTCTTCCTTGTCTCTCTTTCTTTTCTTCTTTCAACCAGCATCCTCCCACAGAGATGTGACTGAGCATTTCTCCCCAGAAGAACAGTTTCCCTGACTCTCTCCTTCTTGGCAAATCTAGTGCTTTTTAGAAGGCTCTGTCTTGTGTGAGATGGATGCTAGAGCCTGAGGAAGACGGAAACAGGCAGGAACTTGGGAGAAAGGAATTTCAAGCTGACACCTGTTCTAGCCATTTAGTTGATGTTTATCGAGCGCCCGCTAATATCAAAGGCCTTGCTGAAGTCATTATAGTCTCAGTGATGAAGATGGGCACATCCCATCCAATGGGGAAGACATGGTATAAACAAGTAAATCACTCTATCAGTAGTGATAACTGCTAGGAAGAAAACTGAAGCAAGGTAAGAGCACGGAGGTGTATGAGTGTGTGAGTATGGGGGTATGTGTGTGGATGGGTGTGTGTTTCTCCTTTACTGGGGTTTGGGGGTGGGTCAGGGAAGTTCTCCCCACGAAGGAAACATTTGAGCAGGGACCTGAATACAGTGAGAAACAGTCATCCAGGCAGCGGGCACAGCATATGCAAAGGCCTAAATGTGGGAAGGAGCTCAGCGTTTGCTGGGAACTCCAAGGAGACTGGCTGGAGCACAGTGAACAAAGGGGAGAGAGATGGAAGTGAGGCTGCGGCGGGGCGGGGGGCGGGAGTCAAGGGCCTTGGGTGCCTTGGTTAGGAGCCTGTATTTTAATTGGAAACAGAAACCCACTGGAGGATTTTGAGGAGGGGAATGACTATGGTCTGATTTTTGTCTTTGAAAAGATGGCTCTAGCTACCATAGGAAGAAAAAGGAATGTATTTGAGAGGGGCGAGGGGAAGGGATGTCTTTATGGAGGATGGTGCAGAGCAGTGTGGGCTGGGCAGTGTGGTGGGGATGCAGAGGTGGGTTCTGTGCCTGTGTGTGTATGTGTGTGCATGGTGATGGTGAAGCAGGAAGCTTTGGCACTCCAAGGCAGAGTGAGCCAGGGCAATAGCCCAGGTGTGGAAATCTTGCTGTATTTGCAGAATGGAAGCAGTAATGAACATTTGTCGAATTATTAGCTGCATCGTCCCATTGCACCCTCTTTATGTCTGTGTGATATCTGCTCTCTGGTGCTGTTGTTATCCATCTTTTGTGGTTGAAAAAGTGTGGCTCAGAAAGGTTGGGTAACTTGCCCAATTCTCATGGCTGATGTGAGGGTGAGCCATGACTTGAATGTAGGTTTGTTTGAACCCAAAGTCCATAATGCCACTCGGCTTTACACTACATTTCATGTAAAAGAAACCGCATGCTTGCCAACAGTGGTTCATGGCCACCGGCATCAGAATCCTCTGAGGGGCTTATTAGAAACACAGATGCCCCTCCATCTCCTGACACAACTTGAACCTACTGAATCAGAACCTCTGAGGGCTTGAGAACCACCTCTGTAGGGAATCAAGGTCTCTAAGTGTCTCGCACATTTCATCCTAATGACCACTCCTTTCACTCCAGCTCTGGCCCCAGTGTCTGAACTGTTCCAAGAGCTATGAACATTTATCTTCTTATTGTTTTGAATAAGTAATAGGTTAACAAGGCTCAAAAATCAAAATGATTTAAAATGATAGATATTGTGAAGTGTCACTCTGAATCCCATCCCCATCTACTCTGTTCCTCCTAATCTCCCAACAGGGAGTAACTATTAGTAGTTTCCTGTGTATCTTCCATTGTTTTCTTAAGCAAATAAAAATATGTAATCTTATTTTCCCCCTTTCTTACAGAAAGGCAATGTGGGGCTTCCCTGGTGGCGCAGTGGTTAAGAATCCGCCTGCCAGTGCAGGGGACACAGGTTCTATCCCTGGTCCGGGAAGATCCCACATGCTGTGGAGCAACTAAGCCCGTGCACCACAACTACTGAGCCCATGTGCCACAACTACTGAAGCCTGTGCGCCTAGAGCCCGTGCTCCATAACAAGAGAAGCCACTGCAATGAGAAGCCGGTGCACTGCAACGCAGAGTAGACCCCGCTCACTGCAACTAGAGAAAGCCCGCGTGCAGCAATGAAGACCCAGTGCAGCCAAAAATTAATTAATAATAAAAAAAAAGGCAACATGCCATATATCCTGCTATGTACCATGCTTTAAAATTTTTTAAAAAATATACTCTAGAGATATATTTTATTTTATTTTAATTAATTAATTTCATTTTTGGCTGCGTTGGGTCTTCCTTGCTGTGCGCGGGCTTTCTCTAGTTGTGGTAAGCGGGGGCTACTCTTCATTACGGTGCATGGGCTTCTCACTGCAGTGGCTTCTCTTGTTGTGGAGCACGGGCTTTAGGCGCGCGGGCTTTAGAGCAGTGGCTCAGTTGTTGTGGCACACGGGGTTGGTTGCTCCGCGGCATGTGGGATCTTCCTGGAGCAGGGGTCGAACCCGTGTCCTCTGCATTGGCAGGCGGATTCTTACACTGTGCCACCAGGGAAGTCCCTTTAGAGATCTTTTCACATCCATATATAGAAAGCATCCTCATTTTTTAAATAGCTGCATAATATTCCACTGCGTGGATGCACCAGTTTCTTTAACCAATTATGTACTGATAGTTGGGTTGCTTCCAGTCTTCTGCTCTTAGAGATAATGCGGTAATGAATAACTGCACATGTATATCATTTAGCAACTGTAAGATAAATTTCCAGAAAAGGGATTGCTGGGTCAAAAGTTAAAGCATTTGTCATTTTGCTCCTTCAGGGTGAACCATTTTGTATCTCCACCAGCAACATCACAGCCTTTCAATGGTGTTTCTAATATAGAGCAATAGATCTTCACACACACCCCCATTACCATTCTGATATGAAATTCTGAGACAATATAACCTACTTAAAGTCAGAATTAAAACCAAAAAATCAATATGATGCTTCATCTGGTAAGATCAAAGATAAATAAAAGTAATTTATAATAAAATAAGAAGCATTTCACTATGTGAAGTGCTTGTGTACTTGTGCCTGTAAGCAGACTAAATAGGAATGCCACACCCCCAAATGCAGACTGATACAGAGGTGCTCTATTGGTGACTCAGGATCCATGAGCACAGCTGTAGTTGGAGAAGTGATTTTCCAAAATGGTAAAACACCAAAAACACAAGCAAACAAAACCTTTTTGGTAAGGTTCTGAACAAAACAGAAGACAACTTTCTCTTTATTACACTGCAGTTGCATTCCTGGAAAATTCAGTGTTTATTAAAACCATGCAAAAACTCCTTTGTACTTATATATAAAATGGGTTTAAGTTCTAGATTCAGGTGATTATTAGCAGATTTTTCTCCTATCTGAATGTCCAGTGGGTCCTTTGAAAGTCCAGTGGGACACAGGATGATTCTTCTTTGTGTGGGACTGTCCTGCTCCCATCCATGAAATGCCAGTAGGATTCCAAGTCATTGTGACAAATAGAGAAGTCCCAGTGATTCATTATGCCGCCAGGGGCAATGCCCTCTCCTGCTCTGAGAATGGCTGCTTTGGGGTCTCCTCTAGAACCCATTACTTAGACCAGGACCAGGTGAGCATTTCTAAAACACTCACCTCTGTTTCATCATGTTTCACTTCTGCTCAAACCCCTCCAGCCTCTCTTTGTTGTGGCAGAACAAGTGCAGTATCCTCAGCTGATGGAACAGAGGCTGTAGGTCTGCCAATGAAATGTTCATTGGCTGGATTCAATGCTTCATTGAGAGTTGGGTGTTGAAATATAGGCTTTTGGGTGAAAATGGCAAGTAGGACCAGATGCCTGGGGCTGCACTTGGCAAATCGAAGGCTTTCTTGGTCCCTTGTCCTGATGTGGCTGAACGAACCCCCTGCTTTGGTTTGGAGACCCTCCTTTAAGTGGTTGAGTGTCTTCGGACAACTGGCTAAACCTTTCTGAGCCCCTTCTGTTAAATAAGAGTATGGCACTAGAAGGCTGAGAGATCCCTTTCAGCACTGATTTTTGTGATTCTGGAAAGGATGATAGAGTTAGTAGCTGATAGGACTTCAAATCTGTGACACTTTGAGCTCTGATTTTATTAATATCAGATAGTTTAAATATTTTTTATTTTTGAGAGAGTAGGAAGTGTTTAGTGGGATCTTTCTTAAATGTGTTGTGCATATGCTCTCTTTAAGATGGTCCATGTATAAGTTACAAATGCTCCGGGTGCTGTGATTCTCTGGGGTTGTGATTTCCTGCGCCAGGGCTCCTCTCCCGGTTCCTCTCCAGTTGCCCCCAAATGCCTGTGATGTTCACCTGCATAAGGCTGGCAGAGAATAATGACTTTGTCATAAAATGTCGTCATGACCTTGATGCCCAAGTGGCTCTCAATATAGTCCAGCAGTCAAGTGGTTGTTTATATACGACTAAGCTGTATGATTTTGCTGTGCCTCAATTTTCTCATCAGTTAATAGTCATAACAATAATATGGACATTACAGGTACTTTTTCTTCGTGCATACTATAGTTGACCTTTTGTCAAAGTTTATAATTATGCACTTATCATTATGGCTTTTGGAGTAAAGCCTGTCTCCCTTAATAGTGTATAAACTCCTTGAGGGCAGGTGTCTGATTTGTTCACCAGTGGGTCTCCGGCACACCCTACGGTCCTGTCACAGAGATGCTCGACAGTTATTCACTGGATGAATGAGGGAATGCATGAAGGCCATTATCATATAGATACTACATTGGTAGTGGACTGTAGGCTTATAAATAAGGACTAGTATGTTTTCACTCACTCACACTTGTTCATTTAGAAAGAAGGCTCCTGGGGTCTGACGGGAGAATTATTTTCCTCCCAGCCCCCAATTTGAGCAGCAAAGCCATCCGGACCCTTTGCCCTGGGGTCAGGCCGCGCTTGTCTCCGTTTGGAAGTGCTAGCACACTTCCATAGACGGAAGGTGTGCACAGAAGCGGAGAATTCATTATAACCGGTTAGTCATCCGAGGAGATTGTAGATGCTGCCCGTGGGCGGGAAGCACCTGGCGCTTCCTGGGCGGGGCCTGTTCCCAGAGCTGCGCCCCGAGGTGGGAACACGACCCGCCCACTGAAGCCCGGGCTCTCCCCGCACTCAGCAAAAACACCAAGGGCACCTGGGCGGTCCTTCTCCCAGTTCAGTCAACTCTGAGATCCAGCCCCACATGTGCTGGGGTAACTTTTTGCAGGGATGCTGGGCAGGAGAGCCGGCCTAGATTCTCGCCCGGAAGCACCAGAAGGAAACTGGAGCCCACCCTTGCTCTCTCCCCTGAAAGCTGAGGGCGTTGAGGCAGGTGACGGGGAAGGTCCCAAAGCCCTTGTAGGGGAGTCATACAAACCAGGCGAACCCAGGCGGCGGATGCCCCGGGAGACCCCGCAGCATCAGGAGCGCGCGGCTTCCGGGGGTCAGTCGAGTTGCGCTCGGTGGGTCAAGGATGACTCAGCCTTGCCCGTGTCGGTCTTTACTGCCGGTCGGCGCGAGGGCCCCACAAAGTTCCCAGTCACACCCAGACCTCCCTCTCGCAGAGGCCGGGGCTCCGGAGCCGGGTCCCGAGCTGAGGACGGCGGCGAGAGAGGCTGCAGGGAAGCCTGGTTCCCCGGACGCCCAGGGCTTCTCCGACTTCCTTCCTCCTCGCCCCCGCCTAGGCTAGCCGCTCGACCGCGTCTCCTGCCCAGCGGGTGGGGGTCCGAGTGGGGAGCGGGTGAGCCCCCGAGCCTCAGAGGACTCTCTTACTCCCGAAATCCAGGGAGTCCGCCAGTCAGGATAGACTTGGAGAAGCAGTGCTTCCCCTCCCGACCCCCCAACTCGCCGCAGTCGCGCGGACCCCGGGCCCCAGCGGGTCAGAGCGCGAGGTGCTCGGAAGCCCGGCCCGGGTTCAGGCGCGCCAGGGAGGCCCCGCTGCGGCCCGAAACCGGGAGCCCCGCGCTCGTGTGCCAGCGCCGCGCCGGCAGCGCCGCCCTCCGCGCCTTCCCTGATCGGCGCTGCGGCCGGAGGAGCAGCCGCGGGCGGCCACGCAGCCGAGCCCCGCTCTCATCCCCACCGCACTCAGCCTTGCCCGACCCAGTCCGCCGCCGCGAGCCCCAGCCCCTTCCTCAGACTTTGGCCTCTTCCCTGCACCCCTTGCCCTCCGGGAAACTGCGCGGCGGGGACGGGGGTCGCGCCACCTCTGTGCTCCTCAGGACCCGACCCGCCGCCGCCTGTTACCCGGCCGGGCCCTAGCCTCCCGCCTGCGCCCCGCACCCCAACCAGCTCTGGGCTGGGGGTTGCGGGGTCCGGCCCGGGTCCAGCCCGAGAGTGGCGTCCGCGGCGGCGGACTGCGGAGTTGTAAAGAACTCGGCGGCCGCAGTGGGCCGGGCGGGGCAGGGCGCTCTCAGCCGCGTCCAAGGACACTGGAGTTTGCAAGTCCCCGCCCGCGCGGCGCCCCCCGCCCTCCCGCCGCGGCCGGCCGGACTCCTAGAGCCGCCGAGGCGGGGCCGGGCGGCCGCCGCTGCGAGAGGCGTGTCTCCCTGCTTCCTCCCCCGCCTGCCTCCCTCTCCACCTCTCTCCCCTCCCTCCTCCTCTCCGCCCTCCCCGCCCCACTCCTTTTTCTGCTCCCCGAGTGCGCCCGGCGCGCGAGAGGCAGGCGGGGCGGCGTGGAGCAGGCAGCGCAGCGCGCTCGCCCACCGCCCGCTCGGCGCAGCTCCCCGCTGCCGCTCTCGTCGCCGCCGCCGGCGCGTCGGAAGGAGCCTAGCATGGCCGGGCCGGGCTCGCAGCGGCGCGCGTCCCGGGGGGCCTCGGCACTCCTGACCGCCGCGCTTCTCTTTGCCACGCTGGGGGACGTGGTGCGCTCGGAGCAGCAGATCCCGCTCTCAGTGTAAGTGCCAGGTCCTGTGCCGCCCGGGGAGGGTACCCTGCCGCCCGCGACTCGCTGTGCCCAAGTTTGGGCTCCTGCAGGTGCGGCCAGCAGGACCTGCCGCGGGCGTCGGCCTCGCCTCTAGCACCTGCCGGCGGGGACCCGCGTGGGGCGGCGAGACTGGGGTGGGATCCCCTCGCCCCCTCCCCGGGCTGCGAGGGAGACCTGGAGAGGCTCACCGCCGGCGACAGCACCAACTTTGAAGCCTGTTTACCGCGTGCAACTTCCATGGGCCGTTTATTTACCCCTTCTTTGCTATCTTGCCATCTCACTTCTTTTTGGGGAGGGGGGGATGGGTGGATTTCTTTCGACTAATCTTTGCCAGGTGATGCTCAGTTTGGGTGGTCAAGTTCTCAGGCAATTATTCAAATAACATTCAGTCGTCTTTCGGAGAGCCTGGGACACTTTGCGCATTTTGAACTGTGTGACCCCCTCGGGCCCCCTCCCGCGCTGCGCTCTGCAGTTTGGTGCTGGCAGTTTCTACCAAGGCGCTTTTTCTGTCTTTTTTTTTTTTTTCTCCAATGTTATACCGCCTGGCTCCTTCAGCCACAGCCCCGTGTGTGCGTATGCGTGCGTGTTGACTGTGACACGGTGTTACATTTGTTCCTGTGCCCTTTCTCCCTGTAGGGTGAAGCTCTGGGCCTCTGCTTTTGGGGGAGAGATAAAATCTATTGCAGCTAAGTACTCC
This sequence comes from Tursiops truncatus, assembly GCF_011762595.2. Classification (NCBI taxonomy): domain Eukaryota; kingdom Metazoa; phylum Chordata; class Mammalia; order Artiodactyla; family Delphinidae; genus Tursiops; species Tursiops truncatus. Next base: position 68,218,242 of record NC_047043.1, read on the forward strand.
GGCTCCCAGCTTCTGCAGAAGGTAAGGTTTCTGTGGTGGCAGGAAGCGATGATTTTTCCAGCACAGAAAATGGAGGCAGATTTAGTTTTCCAAACAAACGTGAACCCCGAGCAGCATCAGTTATCAGAGGTGTCTCTGATCCTCCGTTTCTTGGCAATGTACTGTGCAGTGACTTCTCCCTACCAACCGGTTATTTTTAGATGACACTTGATTCTAAACACAAAGAAAAGGAGGATACTCACTGGCACTGTCCTGGCTGGGGCTCGGAAACTGAGTGTTTTTGCATGGCTCTCCTCTCAGTGTCGGTATTGCTGTTTCAGTGTGAGAGCAGATGCTCCTCTGGCCAAAAAACGCTAACTTCATCCAAGGGGCAGAATCAGTGCCTGTTATGATGTCTTTCACCTTGCCTGCGTTGGAGGCTGGGGTTCAGTATATCAGAGAAAGATGCTGCACTATTGTTTGTCATCCCCGCAGTTGTACGATCCCATTATTCCCCAATCATCTAGACTCAGGGCTGGGATGCATTACATCATTACAGATAAGGAAAATGAATGTGGTTATCTTTCCACTCAGCTGCACTGCTGGGTAATAACCTATGAGAGTAGTCTACAAACTTAAGAAATTGGTCTGCATCCATATATTCTGGAGAGTAATGAGAATGCAGAATTGATTATTAGGCTTTTATCAGAACCTGCATCAATGTTAATTCAAACAGGCAGCATTATGCTTAAAATTACATTGTGAGATATATGGTCTTTCGCCCTCCCCTCCAAGAAAAAATGGGAAAAAATGGGCCGGGGAGGAGAGGTTAGAGGGGTTAAAAGAATTTCAAGTTAACAAATCAACAGGATTAATCCAGTAATTCTCTCAAAGATAGAAAATAAAATTGGCCTTTAGGGGATAATTCTCTGATACAAAAAGCTTAAATTGTTAAGTTAACTTTTAAGTATTTTAAAATGTGCTTTTTGGGCCAATGTAACATATGTGTCATGCGTGCTGCCTGGTAACCAAGTACGTATTTTATTTATGGCATTCTGCTTTAGAGAGTAGAGTTTTTGGGGACATTATATGAAACAGTTTGTCACATGAAATCCAAATATCGTAATGAAGCATGAGCCCACAATGGAATGACAGAGGTTAGCCTGGCTTAAAAATTGCCAATAGCCATATTCTCTGAAACCATGGAAACACTGTTATCACAACTCTGTTATTTGGGGACAGAGTTCATTGAATTATAGGCAGTTGATAAAAACTTGAGGTTATGATGTGCCTTTATGGTCAGTGATAATTTACATACCTGTGACCTGCCTCTCAGTTTATAGGAGTTGCCTTTTTTGCTAGTGTTCTTTTAATCTGGACCAGTCTGTACTCAGCTTTGGCATTTTGCCTGCGTGTCAGATGTTTTATGTGAAGAGTTCTGGCCTATTGCTTTGCCTGTGTATTTTGCTTATGCTTTTAAAGAAGAGAACATTTTGTATAACTTTAAAGAAATATTTTTCATCTGCACGTTGTAGTTTAGTTGTAACAACTCTGAAAGTAACCCTTCAGAGCCTGTGAACTTTTTTTTGTGGGGGGGCTGTGCTTACATATCTCGTATCTCACATTTTGTAGGAGCACGTGAAATATATTTTTTCCTTCTCTCTGAAGTTAACACACAACACACACACACACACACACACACACACACACACACTGCACAAAATCCCATCGACCATATTATTGGCTACTCTATAATAGCAAATTGGAAAAAGCTAAAATGCTTCTCTTACCTTATCAGCATCCTTTCTGATACTGTATTCACAAGCGGCGCTTTGCTTTTGTCATGTTTGCAGCTTGACAATTGGGTAATTATTTCCAGCTGTTTGTGGCTTTGTTGTCATTTCTTGCTGTTGCCTGGCATTTTGTAATCTGATGCATGGGGAAGGTGAGGTGTTGGTGGGCGTTAGGTTCTGGGGTGGGCATTTATTTGCTCTTGCATTTGGATTGCAGTCACTGGCCATGGAGTCCTGCGATACCCACCACTTTGGCTTGCTAGGCAGGGACTTCCATGAATGATGGGGCAGGGCATGTTAGACAACTTGGGGAGGTACCTTTTGGCTGTCTTGGCCCATTGCCCCCAAATATGATTGTATTTTTATAATCAGCAAAGAAAATTGATTTCGAGAACTCAGAGTATGAATGAGAAAGGATGTGAGGTGCTCAGAGTCGGGGGAGGCATAACATCATTTGGAAAAGCAAGGAGACAGTTGCCTTTCTCTTGCTTATTTTCAAGTTTCTGTCCATTTGCATGAGGAATTACTCCTGCGTCAAAACTCTATGCACCCTTCCATCACATCACTGCATCCTTGACAATTAAGATACTCTCGAGATGAGTTAGAAAACTTGGTTGATAAATGCATTAACACTGTAGTAAGGGGACCCAAAGGTGTTGCGTAAGAGTCTGTAATCATACTTTTAAGGCATGGACATTTAAACTTGATTTTCAGTTAAGTAAGGTATATTGTATACCACTGTACAAGTTTATGTACTCTATGTAGTTTTTCTAATTGACACTTTATGTTGTGAATTGATGCAGGGTGTTCACTTTTAGAATGGGAGTTTATTAATTTTTGCACTAAGGCAAAAACTTTACAAAATAGTAATTGTGAATGTAAGTTAAATAGTAATTGGCCACCAATTTTAAAGTGTTTGGAGACTGGGAAAACTGCCATTTTGGTAACAGGTTTTTATTAGGTAATATAATTCGAGGTAGCAGTATTATCACTGATTTCCTCAATGTAAATATAGCTATTTAACAATGTACCTCACTGCCATGGCTTTAGAAAGGAGATTTCATCAGTTGTTTCTTTGTTTAATACTGTGGCTTTCATTACTTTAGCTTATGATAATATATTTGGTACCCACTGCCAGACTTTTCCTATTTTTTCTATTTTTTTCTTTGCTGAACACAGGAATAGCAATCTGTTTGTTCCTTATAAAGAGGATATTTTTGATCGTATAAAATGCTGTAGTCCACATTTTGGCAAAGTTTTGTGTTTCCAGTACAGAATGGAAAAACGTAGGACTCGTGTCTGGGAGTTGGAGTCAATCTTGAGAGGCTTTAGTTGTTATAGGACAGCGGGCCCCTGAAAGCAAAGCACTGGAGTGTGGCTGTGTGCCTGTGTCCTGCCTTCTTAGCTGGGAGATACTGCAGCGGTTTCCATTCACTTCAACTTTTAATTAACTTTCCTATTTGACATATTCATGCCAGTATTCAGCTGCCTCTATCTTGCTTCATTTTCCCCAAAGAATGCGCTTTGTGTGGCTTCTTTTGGGGAGGCATAGTTTCATTACCTCTCTATTTTGGGATTCAGTGAGAAGCATTCTAGTAGGTCCAGTAACCTAGGCTGTTAAACTCATGGGCTCCACACCCCTAACATTCACAATAAAAGGTATTAAACTGGCATGATTCTCATTTCATCCTTCTTAGGGAGAATTTGGTAGGAGCTGGGTTTGTCATTCTGTTTAGTTCTGCATTCAGGGAACGCATGTTCATGGGAATGAAGAGTTCCAATTATATTTAACAGAATCGTGATGATAAATACACAGCGGAAATACAGGTACTGTGTGTCTCTGCCATTAATGCTAGAAAAGAATTGACATTTACTTTGGATGCCTCATGCAGCACTTATCAAGCGTGCTCTCCTTGGAGTGCATAACCAGGTTTTTGCGTTATCACCTATATATTGAGAGAGAGCGGCTTTAATACGTGAATGTGATGTCTCTTTCCACAGGACAGAGTCAGCAAAGTAAAAGGTTGGTTCTTTTAAGCCATTTTGATAATTATGACTTTTGATCAATGTGGAAATTGATGGTCTTTTAAATAATTAAATAGGAGTATTCATTTATCAGGAATTGGGTAGCAGTGCTGTGCTGCCTGTAGGAAGCCTGGCACTCTATGGATTGCTTTTATTGGGGAGGCGCTACCAGGCTGAACATTTTTGTTGAATAAACACGGTTATTTGTCATCCCATGAGATTAGTGCATTCAACCTGTGATGCCAGTGTTTTAATTCACAGCACCACTTCAATTACTGTACTTTTCCCTGGCAGATTATTTTTCAAAGTCTTGAAATCTCGGAAATGACAGTTTTCAGTCTTTCAGGGCAGTTTATTGGTCTCATTAGCCCAGTCACCAGGACATCCGCAGAGCAGGATAAACCAGTTAGAATTCATTTCGCGCATCTTACCCACACATATATCTTATTGTATTTGTACACTCACGCTTGGTCACTTGAGGACCAGAGAAAGTTCTTTTTGTATGGCTTTGCTAAGTGTTTGTCTGAGCCTCTTTTGTTCATTTTTTTCTTTCCTTCTTTTTCTCAAAGTTTCTTTTCTGACAGAAATATTTCTGCTTTGCTTTTTCTCTCATTAGGAACTGCTGCAGCCTGAGTTGCTCCGATTTACAAATGCTAGTCAAAATTACGGGAAATGAAAACATAGGCATGGTTTTCTTGTTGGAGGCAAATTTCAGACTTTTAATTCCAATGTGGTTATTAATTTTGATCAATTACTCAGGTGATCTCAGGCGGGTTTTATTTTATTTTATCTTATTTATTCTAATACCAGTGTGCATTTAGGCAAACACATGAGTACCAAACCACCTAATAATTATAAAGTTTGTCAGGCAAGGGCAAGCACAAATAACGTTTCTAGTTGTGATGAAGACATAGCCGTGTATCATGATGAACAAAAGTGAAAGAAATGTGAAACCATTACCCCAAGTACCTGTGGCCCTGCAGGATGTCCCATTGTCCTGCAGTTTGGATCACATATTTGTGGAAGTCAGGTTTGGGGTTTTAGGCTTTTCAGTCTTTGATCAATCCTCGCCTAGGTGTTTAGTGCTCCCACGTACGTGGAGCAATAAATGACTTGGTATATTGGGCTCGTCGAAAGAGGTGTACATTCTCACAAGGATCCTTTGTTTCTGGTCTGTCATTAATCCAGATCTGTCATTACAGATTACCAACAAATAAGCTTTTTCTTTATCCAAATACACATCCTCTGTCGGAAGTGAGTGGCATTTACATTGGGGGTCCCCCCGTCTTTTGCAGTCACAGCGCTTGTTGAGACCCACAGTGTCTTCTAGACAGAGACTTTTCGCAGATTGCGTGTTCCCTGGGACACTCAGATTGGACTTAGAGGTTTGCTGTGGCTGAGACTGAGAAAAAAGGCAATAGATGTTATAAATGCCAGCCTATGAATTAGTATATGAGATTCTCCCTCCCCCGACCCTGACTCCTCTTTTAATGTAATTTTTATACAAGAGACATAATGGCCTTAGCTTCATCTTCAGTGGCTGCAGTGATGCTTTTGTGTATCATGGAACAAGAGGAAAAGTTCCTCATGTCAGGCTCCTGGCAACATCGATAGAATCTTCATCAGCCCTCTTTGGTCCATTAAACAAAAGTGAGCTTCTCCTTCATGAGAAGAAAATGATGCAGAGGAAGAGGAAGATGCTTGATTTCCCTGAGTATTTACTGACCAGCAAACTGAGGTGATCGTTCCTGAAGTGCAAAGTCAGCCTCAGAGACCCCTCTCTGACACAGTCCAGCCTGGACCACAGCTCACCCTCAGCAGATGAGGCATCTGTACAGCTGATGTGTTTTAGGAGATTTCTCTTTGCATAGCCAGCATGTCTGCTTTTCAGAAGAAAGTTATTTTACAGGCACAACTTTGAAAAGGGTCCAGGATGTCTTCAATAAATGGTAAACATTTTAATTTCCATTTGCTTTGAACAACACTCATTGTGTGCTCATTCCAAGGCTGTTTAAATAAGGCATTACATTTATAAGGTGTATTACAGTTATATGTTGCAGAGCTTCCCGGTTACCCCAAATCAAGATTATGGAAATAAATAACTCAATAGTCAAACTATTAATGGGCATTTCAAGGCCATATTGGGAAGGAGAGCATTATCTCTTGACAAGAAATAGATGGCTCTTTCGTCAGTTTATGCACTGCCAAGTATTTATCTTGGCACCCGATATTGGAAAACAGTACTCTCCCAAGGTTAAAAGAGCTGTTATCCATGTAAACGATCTGGACAGACAAGTTGGGCAGAGCTGCAAATGGCTGTGGGTTCACAGACCAGACCTCTGGTTATCCATTTGAGGTGAAGCAACTGCCAGTCGGTATTTTGGGCTTGCACATGTCATTACCATTATACTTATTAAGTTTGTGCGTGTGTGCGTATGCCAGTAGAAATGAATGCTGCTCATCACAGAATGCATCAGGTGCCGCCTGCTAATGGGGAAGATTGTTCTTGTTCGCTCGCGCTGCTGGTGAGAGTGGCTTAAGGCAGTGAACCAGCGTGCTGGGACAGAACCGAATGACCCAGTCCACCAAGCTCGGTTTGTCCAGCTTCTGAGATTTTATAGGCAGCTGCAGCGGAGGGTCTGCTGAGACCAGGAGCAGCTACATAATTTGTGGGGCCCAGTGCGAAAGCAAAACGGGGACCCTTTGTTAAAAAATTATGAGGAATTTCAAGAGGATGATAGCAGAGCGTCACAGGGAGCACGGGGCCCATTGCGCCTGGGTGAAGTCCCTTGAAGGATGGGCCGTGCTCATTTCGGCTTTCTCTTTTCCCTGCTGGGTAGCTCATCCTCTCATTTTATTTTTTATTTTATTTTTATTTTTTTAACATCTTTATTGGAGTATAATTGCTCTCTCTCATTTTATTTCAATGTTCTGGCCACAGTCAGTTGGGGAGGCATCCTTTGCCCATCTTTCTTCATCATCATAATAGCTGCAGAGCTTGGAACATTTTTAGAGACACATCTTGGGAGATGCAGTGTTGTTAAAGCAAAGAAAAAGGTCACTGGCCTAGAAGCCTAGGAGCCCTGGTGTTTGTCTTCTTATCTTTTCTGTAGGCATTTCCTGAGTGGCCTTGGGCAAATGGTCTAATCTAATAGTAAAAACATGTAGCATTCACTCTGGTGTACCCGCGTTCCAGGTACCATGATAAGTACTTTACATATGTCATCCCACTGAATTCTCTCTACTACCTGATGAGTCAGGAACTACCATTCACCCCATTTTTCAGATTTAGAAGTTGAGGATTACAGAAGTTAAGCAGCCTCCCCCAGGTGACCAACCTGGGCTTCTGGAGTCTGCTTGCCTGGTCCCTCATCTTTGTGTGACCTTGTTCCATCTCAGTTCTAGTTTGAAAACAATGTGAATAATACCTGTGTTTCCCTACCTCATGGGTGTTTGGGAGGATTAAATGAGATAACGTCTGGGGAATTACTTCGGAAACAATCAAAGCCTGGGAAGACAGCTGAGAGGACAGGGTTTGGAGTCAGATGGACTTGTCATTGAGTCTCAGATCTGTGGTGTGACGCTTCTGAAACTGCACCCTCCAGTGTGAGAGGAGACCTGTGCCTTCTACCTTACAGGCTGTGGTGAAGGTTAAATGAAATAAAATACACAGAGCACTTAGCATAGTACCTGGTATGTAGAAGCTTCCTGCCATCGAACTGTGGAGGTTATTATTGGTGGTGTGAGACAAAGACAAGCTCTTAAGGTAACCTTCATTGAGCATCTGTGGGGCTGGCTCCATAGACATGAATGAGTGAGTGCGTGAACAGGGGAGTGGGCCCGAATGCTGGCAGGTAGGAAGGTGGTCCCACCTGGCACCTGACAGGGAGGAGCCTGGGGAATCAGGTACTTCGGAGCAGGAAGGCGCTGCAGGGGACCTAGCCTCTGCCTAGACCTTCACTCTTCTCCTAGAGGTCAGCTCCCTTCCCGTAAGAGTCAGGGCGATGCCCACATGAGGAATCGGGGTTGAAGAGCCTCCTCAGGGTCTTCCTGTTACCCCCTCCTTGGCTCACCCTGCTGTGCAGGTGGTGTGTCAGCTGAGGAAGGGCCGAGGGTCCCCAGTGCTTGGAGTGAGGCCTGAAGCCTCAGGAGACACAGCGGGCCCAGTGACTCCCCCACTGTGGGAGTGCATTCAGAAGCCAGCCACGGACACCTGGTGCTCTCCAGGTATTTCCTCCATGAGAATTCTTCCCGCTAGGTTTGGAGGACTCTAGATTTCTCCTAACAGCTTCCTGGGGGAGTGGTGCTGGAGACCAGACAGGGGATGAGGCACCTCACTGGCAGGGTGTCCTTTCCCCCAGTCAGGTGGCAGGGAGGTGCAGCAGCGCATGGGGACTGCCATCGGCCAACAAGTCATGGGAGGCACTGAAGGGCATCCTAGGTTCCGTGGCCCTTCCTGCTGGCCCCGCCCATCTCCTCTTCAGAGCTTCCTTGGCACAGCCTGTTGTTGTGTTTTGGCCTTTGAGCATCTGCGGTCCTCTGTGATCTCCTTAAAGATGTTGAATGAGTGCCCCTCTTTGTGTAAACATTGGTACTGACTCTGGGGGAGATGACGTTATTGTAGTTGCATAACTTTTAACCATTGTTTATGCATAAACCATAGAGTCAGCAGTGAAAGTCACTGAGACGTCAGTTATGAAAGTCAATGTGCGAAAGCTTTGGTTGCTCTACTTGGGCCAAATAGTTCAGAAAGTCACCCAAGAACCATTTGTACCTGGGACTCTTACGGAACTACAGGGTCTGCACTGGTGGCTTCTCAAAATCCACCAAGATCATAACCAGCTCAGGTGAACAGACTGTTCATTGGGACTGGACAGGGAGGCAATGGGCTTTTGGGGGGAGTGTTTAATGAGCCAAACATTCTTCATATTAAAGTAGATAACGCAAGGCATCTGCTGTGGTCCTTAGTTGCACTGGGAGATGGCCCAGGTTATCTACCTCCTACAGGCGGGGCTTGCAGCTCAGGGAGGTGGTGCGCTTGCACGTGGTAGGGCTGGACTCAGACTGGAGTGTTTTAACCCTCAAGCCTTTGACTTTTCTCTGCAGCGTGAGTCACCTGTGTGAGCTGCTCCCACCTGAGCACCAGCTTCAGTCAGGACCTCAGCAGGATGAGAAGGGCTGGGTGGGTGGGGTGCTAGTGCCCTCTCTGGTTTCTTTCCCCCAGGTGTGCTGTCCTCAGGTGGGGTTTCAAGGGGTGTTCTCTTGGCAGCGAAGGCTTTGTGGGTGTTGGGCCCCCATGAGGCAGGGAAGGACTTCCCCCGGCTCCAAGGGGGCTTGGAGCCACGATGGGACAGGAATGGTTCCTAAGGGAGAATGGGCAGGTTGTCTGGAGGAGCCCTGGCTGGCAGTGGAGAGGTGTGGGTGTCAGGTACCTTATACCTCTGCTCAGCCTGGAAGGCAGGGCTGCCAAGGAAGAGAACAACCTTGCGAAACTCCCGAGCAGGATTCAATCTCGTCTTAGACAAGAGGACTCAGATGATCTGCAAAAAGCAGGGAGCGTTTCCCCTCACATTTTCCTCCGGAAGTCAAACCTGCTCTTCATCTGTTTCCTCAGGTCCCTAAGTTTGGCTCGTGGGAGTGTGCCTTTTACACTTGATGGTTTGATGCATTTTCTTGAGACTTTAGTGTTTTGCATTAAAATGGAATCAAAGGTATAATTGGCCCTTGGAATACCCCCAAGTCTAGACCCTCTCCATGCTATAAACTTGACCCTGCATTTCCTCCTCCATAACTCTTGGCTCCCAGGAAAGGGCCTGTCTGTTTTAGAAGGATCTAGATTTCTATTACAGTGAGCCATGCACAGCTGAAAAGAGATTTTTAAAAAGAGCATGGGGGGCTTTCCTGGTGGCGCAGTGGTTGAGAGTCCGCCTGCCGATGCAGGGGACGCGGGTTCGTGCCCCGGTCCGGGAAGATCCCACGTGCCGCGGAGCGGCTGGGCCCGTGGGCCATGGCCGCTGAGCCTGCGCGTCCGCGACGGGAGAGGCCACAACAGTGAGAGGCCCGCGTAACGCAAAAAAAAAAAAGAGCATGGGCTTTGAAGTTGAATTCCACTCTGCAAGTCACTAATTTTACCTACCTGGGGCGTGGTTTACTCATTCTATTAGTACCGAATAGAACTAATAATAAAAGCTCCTGTGTCATAGGGCTTTGGAGAGGGCTCAATGAGAGAACACAGATGAAGTGGTTCAGAACAATACGTGGCACACAGAAAGCCTTAGTTCTCTGGCTACTCTCTTGTTTATAGTGTCTGCTTCATTATTAATGAAGAGCAAGAGAAACTCCTGGAAATTTTGTCGCTTTGATCCCACAATGAGTTCATAAGATTAAGGCAGTATATGTCACACACATTTAATGAGACAGGGGTACAATGGCAAACAGAAGCATTTATTATGTCCCCACGAAGGTTTTTTTTTTTTTTTTTTGGCTTTCTTTCCCTAATTCTTCCCATCCTGTCCCTTGTACAGTACAGGTGGGGCAGTTGTGGGATTCACTTTTGTTCTTGCTCTCATGCTGTACTGTAATTTGCAAAGCAAGGTGAGAGAAATCCCAGGCAGGCGTTTGGCTCTCTGTACCTGTGCCATCCTAAATGCCTTTTGCATTGTGCCTTGTTGAGGCAGAGGCAGAAGCAGAAAAATAGTATAAAAAGAACAATAGGTGGGGGAAGCAGTAAATCCACTGGAGGTAGGTAGTCTTTGGCCACGAGTCATAACATATGGCTTTCCTCCTAGCCTCCTACCAGTTTCCATTATCAGTGAAATTTCTATTAACAAAATATGCTGCATCATGTACAAACAGCTGAGTGAGCATAGCTTTTTGCCCCACTGACATAAGTGGTGATCATTTGGCTTCTGGGATGGTAAAGCTCAAGTTTGAATGTTCTTTCTTCTCGGTTTTGGCCTGGGCCCCTGTCAGGAAGCTATGCTTTTGAGGGCGCACCTTGAGGGAATCACTGTCAGGCAACCAGTAAAAGGGGTGTGTGTGTGTGTGTGTGTGTGTGTGTGTGTGTGTGTGTGTGTGTGTGTGTGTGTGTGTGTGTGATTTCCCTTTGTTAAAAACTTGTAACTACTTTAAAATCCCAGGGTCTGTAGCCAAGTTCCAGTATTTCAGAACATCAGGAGTCATCTGGTCACCCTGAAGTGAGATGTAATCCTCCCAGGAAAGAGCTCAGAGCTTACTAATCTTATTATTATTATTTTAAAATTTATTTTTGGCTGCAATGGGTCTTCGTTGCTGTGCGCGGGCTTCTCATTGCAGTGGCTTCTCTTTTTGCAGAGCGCGGGCTCTAGGCCTGTGGGCTTCAGTAGTTGCGGCACGTGGGCTCAGTAGTTGTGGCTCATGGGCTCTAGAGCACAGCCTCAGTAGTTGCAGTGCATGGGCTTAGTTGCTCCATGGCACGTGGGATCTTCCCAGACCAGGGCTCGAACCTGTGTCCCCTGCATTGGCAGGTGGATTCTTAACCACTGCGCCACCAGGGAAATCCGACAGCTCACTAGTCCTTTGAAAAAAGCCAACAATACACATTTCCCAGAACAGGAGTTTCAGAATTTTGGAACTATAGCTAGATTTCCTACTTAAACAGCAAGATTTTCAGTTTTTTTTTCATGAAACAAATCACAAATTCCCTATGAGTGATATGAAAAATACATAAACTGAGAAAGAAATTAGAGGATTATTGGTTTTTAAAATTTTACTTTAAAGGGAGGCAGTTGGTCTTGGGAAGGAAGAACTGTGTAGAGGTAAGAGTCTGGATCTGAGACAGGCCTCTCCAGGGTAGAATCCAGTGCTACTGCTGACTAGTCTCATGACCCTGACAAGTCAGTTGCTGAACCTCAGTGTTCTTATCTGTCAAATGGGCACAATGGTACTAACTTCTAGAGTGGAGTTAAGAGATGCAAATGAGAAGATGCACACAGAATGCTTGGTAATAAGTGGCTCAGAAGAAGTGTTTAGAAAAGGTGGGCTGCTGCTGCTTTTGTGGTGGTTATTATTATTCCCCAGGAGCTCTCCCACATATCAGGGCAGGTTGGCTGCTGAAGACAGTAGTTTGTGCACGGGGGGAGAGAATATCAGGCCACCCGGAGGTCTTATTTACAGCCCTCCACTAGAGCTGCCCACCACTGAGCCCCACAAGGTCTTCTTAGGAAGTAATCGTAATAATGATGCAGGTACTTTATTTGCATGTTGTGCCATGTGCTTTATTTGCATTGTTTCATTTAATTTCTCACAAACAATCCTGAGTTTGATTCTGTCATCATCTCTATTTTAGAGATGCCAAAACAAAGACAGAATATATCTTGGCCCAAGGCTACCCAGCTCCAAGTGACAAAGGCAGGCTTGGAACCTGGGTCTTGTGAATCCTGTTCAGCTGCCTGGGCTGGGGTGGGGTCTGAGGAGGGACATTTGGGTGTTCCCAGGACCAGCATGTTCCCCATGCTTTGATCTTAGCCTGCTGTTGGCTTATCAGGTTGGTTGGTGGAAACTTCTCTGCCCTTAATCCTTTCCCCAATGGAATTCTTAGCTTTTAGTGCATTGTCATTTGCTTTCATAATACAGAATTAAAAAGGACCAAGAGCTGGAATGAGCGGGGGAGGGCCCTGTATGCCCTCTAGGTTTCTATAGTTTTCCCTTTAATTATAATAAAACGTTGCTGCTTGTTTTTTGATTTCCTTTGAGGGTCAGCCAGGCCTCCCCTCATTAGGTCTGACTCTTAAGAAGCCTTTCTGAGAATCTCATTGAATTTGGCTAAATTTCCCTTTGTGTATTTCCCATCATGGTAATGGATGATTGTGTGAAAGAGCCAGCTTGGGCTCTGGGACCCTGGTACAAGACAGATCTGACTTTGAGATCCAGCTTGGCTCTAGTTAATTTCACTTCTGGGCCTCAGGTTCCTTATCTGTAAAATGGGGTCATGGTGAGGATTAGCTTTGTCAATATGTGGTAACAGTCTTAGCACAGAACTGGATGTCTGGAAAGTGCCCAGTAAATTTTAGCTCCTCGTTTTTTGTTATCCCCACTCTTTGTCTGTCTTTCCTGGATATTTGTTGGTGCTTCCTTTTCTTTTTTTTCCCTCAGGGCAGCCACAGTTTGTTTTTCTGCATGATTGACAGCTAGCTTGAAGACTATAGCCCTTGGATCCACAGGGTCAGTTTTATTTTGCGTGGTATGAGTCTGGCAGATCTGTCCGTGCCCAGGCCATTCTGGGGAAGTGTGATATCCTGAGGACGCTTATCTCTTTCATTGGGGGTGGTGGGTGTGGAGAAGGAGGCAGGTGAGCCAGAGCTGAAATTCCCTGAGGGCAAGCTTGTTCTTTCTGATGGGAGAGGGTCCTCCTTTGGCACTAGCACAGAGCTACCTTTGGGTGGGCTTCAAGGGCTGTTTGTGGAATGCATGAATGTATGGATAAAGAAAGGAGCCTTTTCCTGGCGTTCACACACTGGTGATGGAAATAACACTCTTGTGCACAGGCCAAAACTAGGTCCTTCACAATCCTTTCCCCGTCTACCCTCCAGTGCTGGGGTTTATGAGCCCCTATTATCAGGTATAGATGCTGCAGAAAGTCGGGGCCGCCTCCCAGCTTCAGCAGTCCAGCTCTGAAGCCCTGCGGGTGGGTCCTTTGCCCATAACCTGCTTGGTGCCAGCAGGGACTGCCAGACATCCAAGCCAGCTGGTCCTCGCTTCTCCCAGCCCATGACCCCTCTCCTCGCCCTTGGGGAACATCCCAGCCCATCTCATCAACACCCTGAAAACATGGCCGAGTCTCCCCACTCCGAAGTCTCCGAGCCTGGCAGAGGGGTCCCAGCGCCTCCGCAGCGCCAAGCTGAGCAGCTGTGGCGGGAGCACCGCAGTGCCGGGCGGGTGTGCGAGGAGCACCAAGCGAGACTGATGGGGCCTCTGCAGCCGCCACCATCAATCTGGGGGCGGCAACTCGGCAAAGGCAATTAGGAAGCTGCTGCAGCTAATTCCATGAAGCACTCGAACACCACGTTCCCAGTGACATTAGGGAGAAACGTGAATTTTAATTTCTATCCCTTTCATCTTCACATGGGGTCATTACCTGGTCTTCTCGGAAGCCCTGCTGGCATCAAGATGCTGCACGGTGTTTGCTGGGCATGATGTCACCTTCTCTGTGCAGCTTCCTTTGATTGTACACTTGTTTGTTTATTTATTTTGTACATCCCTGGGACTGGGTTTCTGAGTCTGTGCATTGCAGGGGTTTGGGAGCTGCATCTTCGTCTGCTGCAGCGTACACGGAGCAGCGATACCCATTCCTAGGCAGCATCCCAGCTGCACCCTGCATCAGCTGTTTCCAGCACCTCCCCACAGGAGGAAAACTTGTGAGAGGGCTTAAAGCAAGTTTGGGTGATTTGCATTTGTATCCTGCAAGTGCAATTGTCCTTTCTCTTCCCCCTGCCTGGCCCACGGATATGCTGAAAGCCTGCACCAAGCACAGCCCCTCTGAGATAAGGGGGAGCAGCTGGCTGGGAAGCGGGAACTAAATTATATTTAATGGGGGGCAGTTTTGCCAAAAGATGTTTACCTCCAGCCCCTCCCCTCCTCCCAGTATCAGACCCGACAGAGTATGGCATTTTGAGGTTTTGGAGAGTCTGGCTCCTCCCTGGCACGTCATTCTATGGAGGCCGTGAAGCTTCCTGTGTGATTTTTGCTCTGTGGAGCCCTCCATGTCTCATCATATCCGGAATTTGCTGTGTGGTCCTACAGTCACTGGAATCTGGTGCCCACCTTCTACCTTCCTGCTGAGCCTGATGACTCACCTAGAAGGAAATGAGAAAATCTCTTATTTGGGGCAGATTTTGGGAACCAGCCCTTCCAGCTTGGGGGTGGGTGCTCGGGGTCTGATGGCACGCCCCAGGGGTCACCGGAATGGGCCGTGCATGGAGCATTGGCGTTTCCCCTCCCAGCCCCCGGCTTGTGCGTTGATCAGGGCACTGAGGCCACAGAGGGAAGGAAGGCTCCAAGTCCCCGAGCAGGCTTCTCCCAGGACACAGGGAGGCAGCCTCTAGCCCCATGTCCCCCTCCTCCCTGCCCCACACCTTTGAAAGCTCCCCTGCTGCACTCCACAGGAAACCTTCTCTACTCTCCAGGCAAAAAGGCCTTTGCAACATTTCCTCCTATTAAATCGCATTTAAGCCTGAATTTCACGTAGAGAAAATGTTCCCCCAACGTCTCTCTTTTTTAACAGCCAAAATATTTTGTCCCAATGCGTTGTTGGGGAACATCCCCCTAGTAACATGATCTACATTAGTGAAGTGAGTAGGAGACAGAACAATTAGTCAAGTGTTTATTCATTACTAATAATCCCATCTGAAAACACGAGGCCTCAACTTTCTCCTTTTCCACAATAGAGTTTCAAAGGACCAAAAGCTTCTTTTTGGGGGAGAATATCATGGTTTGGGAAAATCTTTAGCTGTCCTAACAGACTTACAAGAACACATTGGCTTTTGACTAAATCTTGAAAATGTTTTCTTCCTTCCTCCCTTCCCTCACTCCCTTCCTTCCTGCTTCAACAGACACTCGTTGAATTCTCAGTGAGGCGTGCAGAGCTGTGTTGGGTACGAAAATCCCTTTGCCGCTGTGGCCACCTTTCCCATCCTCACTCTGAATGCTTCAGTGACAGCACACTGCTCAGTCCCAAACACATCAGGCTGTGTCACGCCTCTGTGCCTCGGCCGAGGCCATTCTGGCTGTCTACACTGCTGACCCTGTTGCCCTTGTCTGGCTACTGAGCCCTGACTCTAGAGGATGTCAGAATTCAGCATGCAGAAATATCACCTGGGGAACTGGCTAAGATGCGTGATTCCAGGGACCCAGCCCAGGAGATTTGGACTCAGTAAGCTTGACCCAGGGCCCAGAAATCTGCATTCTAACAGATGTCTTAGGTAATTCTAATGTGCTCCAGGGACCATGCTTTGAGAAATGCTATTATATGCCACCTCTGGGAAGGCTGCTGGCTTCCCCTAAAGAGATCCAGTTGTTCTCTCTCTTTCCTCTGTGCACCTCTTCCCACCATGGTTTGCTTCCGTAACTGTGTGCGTGAAGTCTGTTCCATCATGGGCCAAGCGTGGTGGCTGCGCAGCCTCTGAACCCAGCCTAAAGCTGGCACTGGTGCAGCCTTCCTCCGCGTGCGTGGCGTGACTGGAGGTTTTCTCTGCAATAGAAATGGGGGCTTTGGAGCAAGTCAGGCATTTTATCTTTTAAGTCAGAAGGTACCTAGGAGCATGTCTGATTGTTGAAGCAGTTTATTTGTAAATCACTGAGCAGAGTTGAAATGGCCATTCTCCAGTTTGTAAGATGGAGAGAAATTTGTTGACCTGTCGCCAATGGTTTTTCTTCTTACCAAATAGGTTACTGAGACCTGTGGTTACCAGCCCTTTAACAGAAAATTGTTTGGTGAACATCAATATGAAGGATGCCATCTGCTTCCCATAAAGGCTGCTCCTAATCTCCTACTACAAGGATTGCTCCCCCCAGGGGCCTGTTGAGCATAAAACTGCATTTTTTCTAAGTCAGTGGATTTCAAACTTTTTCGACCATGGTCCACAGTGAGGAATACATGGTTCAATGAACGCATTCCATACACCTTCACGTGGGAGACACGTTTTATGAAACCACTTAGCTTTATTCCCTCCAGTGCAATCTGGTCTATTTGATTGACAGGACTCTGTCCTACTGTATTCTGTTCTATTCTATTCTGTTCTATTCTATTCTACCCTAACCTAGTTTACCCTAACCTAACCTAACCTGTTCTATTCATTGTTCAGCACCGAGAGTCCTTGCAGCTCTATGGAGTGCAGGCTCAGGGAGAAGCAGTGAGCTGACCCAGGTCTGAGAGCTCAGCAGTGTCAGAGCCAGAGCTAGAACTTGGACCTCAGACTCCCAGCCAGAGCCTTGACCTCTCTAGGTCTGGCTGTGAACAATAAATTGATTTCACAACATAATAAATGTGTTAAGAAAAAAAAAACAAAACAGTGCTCTAAATGTTACCAGGGTAAATTATTGGCTAGATTAATTTTATTCTGGAAGGTGTAGTGTTGATCTTTGAGATTAAAGTTGTGTTTTCTCCAATAAAAATGATAGATGGTGATAGTTAGTGTCTTTCAGCCAGATGCAATGCTAAGCTGTCTGTATCAATTTCATTTCACCTTCTCAATAACGCCATGGGTTAGATGCTCTGATAGCTCTGATAGCCCCATGTTCCCCGTGGGGACACTTAGGTTCAGGGAGGGGAAGTGACTTGCCCAAGGTCACAAAGCTAATACAAGTGGTGACATTGGTTCTTGGACTCAGGGCTGTCTGACCGTAACACCTGTATTCCTACCTATGTTTGCATTTGCCTCTTCCTATTGCCAGCAGCCACCTTAATAGGTCCCAAGTGTTACCGATGGGCTGCTGTGTGGGAAACCCAGTTAGAGGCAATATGGGGGTGGCATAATGGGGGGCAACAGGGAGGAAATGTGAGGGAAAGGGAGGAGAGTGGGAGACGGAAGTTTGAGAAGCACAGGTGAGCAATGGTCTTCAAAACACCTGATATCTTGCTTAGCACTTAGAGAATTTACAAAGAGTTTTTGCATCTGTGTTATATTGGCCTCCTCCTCTTACAGCATCCATTGCACTGGTATTTGTCATTGTACCTGATGGTCAGTTATTTGTTTTCTCATCTCCTCTCTGACCAGGGGTCATTGTTCAGAGGCCAGGAATGATGCCTTGTTCTTCTTGGCATGCCTAGCACCTGGCCCAAGGAGATGCTGCTTGAGTGTTTGGTGAATGAGCAAGTGCATGAAGAGATCCTTTAATTTAATCCTCACAGCTAGCTCTGAGTAATTTTCTATCCTCGTATTGCATTTGAGGAAACTGGGCCCAAGATCACAAAGCTAGTGCTGTAAGAGCCAGGTGGAAGACCCCCCCCACACACACAAATGCCGAAGTGCCTGTTATATTCGTATTTATCTATTTTTTGAAGATTAATTTGGTAATCCTACCTCCTTCCAAGAATTTATCTTTCTACCGTCTCGATCTGGGTTTGCTGACTTTGTTTCCTATTTTTTCTGGTTGTTTGGGTACGATGTGGCTGGACTAGAGGGTCACAAGGCTAGAGAGGTCAAGGCTCTGGCTGGGAGTCTGAGGTCCAAGTTCTGAGGTCCAAGCTCTGGCTCTGACACTGCTGAGCTCTCAGACCTGGGTCAGCTCACTGCTTCTCCCTGAGCCTGCACTCCGTAGAGCTCCAAGGACTCTCGGTGCTGAGACTTAGCATAGTTCCAAAGGATGACAGATCCTACGTTATTTCCCATCAGCTCCACCATGAGATGCGTGGTACTCTTACCATTTTGCCAGTGTCCATCCATCCTACCGACATCTGTTGCCCTGCCTCTGTCTGAACCAGGCACCTGCTGGAGTAGATGGAGGTAGGGAGATGCTGCTGCCCGTACCTCCAGGTGCTTAGATTCTCTTAGGGGCGGTGACTCACACCAGTGCAACTCTTCAGAAGTCAAGGCAGACTTAGCCAAATGGCCAGGAGAAGACAGAGTCGCATCCATGTTGGGGGGAGGCAGAAAGGACATCCCATCTTGCTAAATTCTCCTCTACATTTTTGCTGACGTTATTTCCTGGGAATCTTTGTACCGTAGACTTGTTCTTAGACTTGTGTCAGGGAATGGAGTCATCTTTGAATGTAAAAGGCAAAAATAAAAGGGACTAAAATATTTGACATATGATGAAGTTCTGTGATATTTTAGTCCGTGAGTAAATTGATATTTATATAACCTGGAATATTCATTTTCCCTGGTCCACCCTCCCTTGAATGTTGACTTAATAACATGCCTGCCTAAATGATGTTAATTACTTTAAACTGCCAAATTAAAAAAAATAAGCCAGCGTTCATTCAACAAGTGTGCTGTGATCATTTCTGGCTGGAGCCAGGAAAGAAGAGCTGAAGTCTCTTGTGGGAGAGAAGGTTGAGATGTAACCTGACCAGCTCAGGAAAGGGACTTGTACATCCTGGGATATACAAGCTCAAGGGGGCCAGACATAAGCAGAGGAGCTTAGGGTTAAGTTTATGGCACTGGAAGCTGGCTATGAGTTCGAATCCTGACTCCACCTGTGACTAGTGTATGGCCTTGAGAACTGCTTAGCTTCTTATTTTACATTTTCCTCTTCTTTAAGTGATCTCTGTCCCACTGGACTGTTGTGAAGATTACATTAGATCATGAATCTAAAATTTAGCTCAGGGTCTGGCAGTCAAAGGAATCCAATGAATGGCAGCTACCGTTATTTTAATTCTTACCATCTTGGAGTCATGCACCCACTCTCTGAGGTCACTGGCATTGCCGGATCCAGAGGCCATCAGCTCCCCAGAGCAAGACGTTTGGCTTGTTCATGTCTCTATTTTGGGTTCCCACAATAGTCTTTATCAGTAAATATTTGTGGAGCAAATGAAAGAGTGTGGGGAATGAACTTTACAGGCTGAAAAAACTGAGCCTCAGAGAGGCTGGCCAGATCGTAAAGGACAGAACAGAGATTCCCACCAGGTCTGCTTTGTCCTCAGCCATGACCGTCAGCTACTGGGGGCTTGGTGGCTCCTCTCTTTAGTGCTAGCTAAATTCCTGGGAGCAATACCATTCGTCCCCTGTGACCTGAAGGTGAAGTGTGTGTGTGTGGGTGTGTGTGTGCGCACACACACTTTCCAGGATGGCATCCAAGAAGATAGGTCATATTAGATGTAGCCTCCTGGTTGTTTAGAAACCAATTGTCTGGTAAGTTTTCATTCTGGGGCAAAATAACAGACTGGTAACCCTGCTCTCTTTTGGGAAAAACTCCTTAAAAGCTCTTATGTTCTGAAATCCTGCAAAGTCCCACTAGGATGTTGAAATAGTTCATACCCATCAAGGCCACATTTGAGGTGCTTTTTCTGGGTCTTGGTAAGGGAAAGCTTTTCCCTTTGAGCTCCATGTGTAGGTGTCATCTTTCTCTTGTGTGTTGCAGTGGTGATTTTAAACCTCCCAGCTCACCCCCAAGCCCCTAAGATTCCCATTGCAATGGGCTACGAAGTTTCACTGTTTATCTTCTTTTTCAGATCCGTTTTGTCGGCAAGATTGCTAGGTTAAGAGGAGAGACAGAGGGGCTGAAGTGTGAAGAGGAGTACTTGCTGTTCTTTTTAAGAAGTCCTTGAATTCAGCCCTTGAGTAGTGCAGTTATAAGTTTGAGAGATGATGGCTATTAATACTTTGCTTCTTGTGTAGCAGCTTGTAGTCCAGGACATCAAAATACATCAATAACACGTTCCTTCACCATTTCTCCATTTCATGTGTAGGGAGGTGGTACAGAACATCTCCAGAGAGAATATCACTGCCTTGGACCATGGCTGGTCCCTATAGCAGGAGCAGGAGAAAATCTTAATTTGATGGTTTCTTTTGTTTATTCATTCATTCGTTCATTCATTTATTCAACAAATATTTTTACCTCTTGCTACTCTGTCCCAGGTATTTTGTTGGGCTTGGGGTAGAGGACAAGGGAAATAAGACACAGTCTGCCCCCTCATGGAGATTACCATCTAGTGCGGGAATCAGGCATTACTCAAAGAATTAGACTAATGTGTGCAAGTGTTCCTGCAGTGCTCCGAAAGCACACTGACAGCATGTGACCGGAGGACTTGCTCTGGTCCGTGTCAGAGGAGGCTTTGCTGAGGGGATGAGCTTCAGCAGAAACCTGAAGGGTGGCAGGAATTAATATGACAGAGAGATAGAAGAAGGGACCCTGGATCCTGGTCCAGCCTCACCACCTTGCCTGGGCTTATGCTTCAGCTCCTTGCATGGATTCTTGGTCGCAAAGGTCATTCCCCACTTTCTTCTCAACCTTTGCTTCTTGCTCCCACTGCCCTAAACTCCTGCCCTTGTCCCTAGAGCTTCCTGTTGAGTTTTCAGTCTTCACGGCCTCCTTCTTTAATTTAGCCAACAGCTGTTGAACTCCTGCTCTGCCAGGGGCTCAGTCCTGGGCCCTCAGTTGCTACTGCCTTTGGGAAACGTTTTCCAGTCTCTACCTTTTTTCCCTTTTATACGTCCGTGTGGTCATCATTGATCTTGGTTTCTGATTCCTGTCATACCGTCATTAGGATCTTCCCCTCCTCTCCACAAGCTATTTGAAACCCTCTGTCTTTATCATCTTTGTTTTCCTTGTGGCTCCCTTGGACAAAGCCTTGTGATGATGATGATGATGACGACATACAGATACGTGTTGAACGTTTACCAAGAGAGGGACAGGTTCAAAACACCTAATACACGTTAACTCATTTAATCCTCACGACAACCCTGAGAGCAAGTTACTCTATTATTATCCATATTTAACCAATGACAAAACCGAAGCACAGAGACTATTAATGACTTTCACAGAGTCACTTGACTAGGAAGTGATAGAGCCAGGACTCCAGCTCAGGCATTTTGATTCCCGTGTCTCTGTTTGTAACCACTGCACCACGCTTCCTTCCTAGCACGACCCGCATTAGTCAAGTAATACATGTGAAATGGTGCCAGGTACAATACGTCCCTTTCCCAGAGTGTGCACAAGTACAGCAACCCTGAGTAATGAAGGAGTAACTAGCTAACGCTGGGCCTCCAGGTGCCAGGAGAGGCGGGGTCATGACTAGATTTCTGTGCTTTAGAATTTGTTCCCATTACAGGAAGTAGGGAGCAAGGTTTATGTGCACATTGGTCATGCCAGCATCCCTACTAGGCTCTGAGCAGATTCTTTTTCCCTAATTGCTTTTCTTCCCAGGATTGAAGCAGTCCCTAGAACAGTGCAAGTTGATGTGTGAATAACTTCCCCTCAACAGAAATGCCAGTTCATTATTACAGGTACAGGTTTTCTGTGTGAACACATGGGCTTCAAATGGTGCTAGAGACAAGAATGTCCTTGCAATGCAGTGTTGAATTGTAGATGTTTGTATGACCACCTGGGAAGAAATAATACCTGTGAGGAAAGTATAGCTTTTTAAATTACAAAGTGTTGTCTATAACACTTTAGAAAATTTTGGAAATATAGAGAAATAAAAAAGCAAATGAAGACAAACTGCTATCCCATTATCCTGGCCTGATTATTGTTAATATTTTGGTGTATTTCTTCCTTTGAATATGTGTATGGATATATACACGTATGTATATCTATCTTACATAAATGGGATCATATTGTACAAACTATTTTATTATGGCAAGACATCTCAGAGTGGATCCTGGCAGGGTAGGGATAATCCTTTTTCCTATGAAAGATACAATTCATCCTCTTCTTTGAAAAACTGGGAAGTGCTGAATGATACGATAAGAAAAAAATTACTCCTAGTCTTATGATGCAGGAATAACCACATCAAAATTTTGTGGCATTTCCTTTGGACTGCTTGAAATTGGAATCAAACAGTCGATATGAAGTTATTTTGTTTTTCCCCCAACTTTGTCTCATGAACGTGTCCCCTTTTCATTTAGTATTCTTCAAAACGATTTGTTTTCTGGCTACAAAACATTTCACCACGTGGGTGTGGCGTAACTTCTGTCACCTTTCTCCCACTGTGGGACATGAAGGTTGAAGCCCAGGTTTTCCCCCAGTGTAGACAGTGCTTTGTTGAACATCCCTGTCTGTCTGTTCCATTCCTGATCATGCCCCTCAGAGACAGGCTTACAGGGGGAGTCCCAGTGCCAGAGGATGCGGGGCTTTGTAAGCACTCTTCTTTCTTGCTGCCGTTGCTGCTGCTGTCTGTGTGCGTTTGAGTGTGTGTGTGCCCACGTGAGGTGTGCTCATTTGCCCTCCTTGTTTTTCCCATAGCATCCAGCTCTGTTCCATGGCTCAGGCTTACGTGGGAGACCAAACAACATTGGTTGGACTAAATGGCCTTGACTTTTCCTTACATGTGCAAGACAATTGACATGGAGCTCAAAACAAGATTCTGGGGTTAGGTGTACCTGGGTTCCAATCCAGGCTCTGCTGCTTACTGGATATGCGGACTGAAGAAAATTATCCAACTTCCCTGAGTTTCAATTGGCCAAGGGAAAAATAATATCCACTTATTGGGGTTATTAGAAGTATTAAATCAAATGGTATATGTCAAGTGCTTAGTACAGAATTGAACACATAGTAAGGGCTCAATAATGGCAAATGTTATTGTTATTATTTTTACTATTAATTCCAGCTTTCATCCCTTAGGGCTATAGGAATTTGATTCATTTTTAAAACTACTACTGTCCATACCAATAGAGCTTTAAAATATTCTAGAGATCAGTTGTGTGTGTGTGTTTTAGCTACTGTCTGTGTAGTTTAGAGGGAGGTCTTAGGGTGTCAGATGTCACTTTAAAAGAGTTTGAGGGGCTTCCCTGGTGGCGCAGTGGTTGAGAGTCCGCCTGCCGATGCAGGGAACATGTGTTTGTGCCCCGGTCCGGGAAGATCCCACATGCCGCGGAGCGGCTGGGCCTGTGAGCCATGGCCGCTGAGCCTGCGTGTCCGGAGCCTGTGACCCGCAACGGGAGAGGCCACAACAGTGAGAGGCCCGTGTACCGCAAAAAAAAAAAAAAAAAAAAAAAAAAGAGTTTGAGATTTTGGATTGGCTACTACTCTAGAAGACTGGCTTTAAAAAGACAGACCAGGATCTGAGCGTTGGCTGGGGGAACACAAGCTGCCTCCTTAGTCTCCCCAGTGCAGTTGTTTTTGCCGTCAAGTAAATTAAGGGTAACAGTGATAATAGGAATTACCAACGACTAATTATAAAATGGGGTGTGTTGCCAATTATGTGGCGGTACCTCAACCCCAGAGGAAATGGAGATATTTGCAGATACGACTTATGCTGCATACAATTCCCAGGAGGCCAGGGGGTTGCATTTTGAAAATGACAGCGTCCTGGATCTGTGTACGTGGACTTCTGCAGCCTGGGTGGCAAACTAGACGCTGTTTACTGCTAGCTTGGAAAACTGGGTCTCTAGACACTGTTAAGAATTGTGTGTTTTCTTTTGGGGAAGTGTCCCCCTATCCGTTTAATATCACTAAAATGTATAAGAAAGAAGAGGAACAATTCCAGGTGCTTTCTGAGTGTGGGTGGTCCTAAATAGCAGACCCTCGTCCTGCCACTGAATGTCCCTGTGTCTTATGGGACTCTCCAGGAAAGAGATTGACATAATAAAGCAAGAGAATGTCGGTGGGAAGAGAGACTAAACTTCTCTGTGAAGAGGAGGGGGTGAGGCTGTGGGGAGAGGAAGAGTGGCTGGGTGTGGCCAGGTGATGATGGGGCCCCTTCAAATTGTTCCTTTTCATGGTGAGCTCCCTGCACCACAGCGCCCTCCATGTATCCAGCAGGGCCCTAGGGAATGCTAAACGATCCTGGAGGGTGGGACCTATCTTTAGACAAGTCACTGAATCTATCAGCCTTGTTACCTTGATCTCAGGGAATAAGATGCTGGTTGTACCTGCCTGGAAGGGGGTTGCTACAAGGATGAAACGACTCACAGTGGTGCTTTGTAAGATGCCCTGGGGGCCGAGACCTCAGTGGTGGTTGTGCAGATCTGCAGCCTTGCTGTCTCTTAGGGACATGAGTGACCTCACTGCCCTGGGGAGAGGCTTAGAGGTGGCCCCAGGCTCCCCAGAACATGCTCAGAGCCCTTGCCTTTCCTGCAATCTGGACCTGGCAACACCCACTGTTCAGAGCGTGTGGCTAGTTTTCACGCCACTGCATTGGATTAAGCAGCAGGAGAGCAGGAGACTGTAAAGCCAAACTGGGCCCTTTCTCTTTGGATTCCTGCCCCGCCCCCCCCGCCCCCCGCAGTCCCTCCTAGGTGACTGATGCCCTTTGCTGCCTGGATCAGCTTTTGACTTCTCTCTTCCCACTGATGTTCTGCTGCTCTGTTATGTAAATCTCTCCTCTGGAAGGAAATCTGGCTGAGACAGTTTATAGCCTGGCAGGGAGACTGTTCTCATTTCTCCAGCTGAGGACCAATTGAGGGCCCCGTTGTCAGCTTGGTGGGAGCCCCTTTGGAGCCAACATGAAGCTGGAGCCCCATTTTCTCTGCAGAGGAATTCTGGCCCAAGGCTCTCCTCCACCACCAGCAGGGGCTGCAGCTTGGTCCCCCATGCCCTCTCCAGCACCCTGCATTTCAGAGGGGGCAGCATTTTCCATCAGAGGTAGCATTTATTGATTATTTTCTCTGGGCAGGGCAGTGTGCTCTACCGTGAACTTACACTGTTTAATTTAATCCTCACCACTTCCCTCTGAGAGAGCTGTGCTCCTGTTTTGCCGGTCGTATAGATGGGGAAACTGAGGCACAAGCAGCTAAGTAACTTGCTCGAGGTTCTACAGTCAGTAAGTAACTCTGGAGAGGTGGAGGCAAGAGGGTAATGTAATCAGCTTAACCTGGAGCATGAGGATTGCCCCAAGGTGCCCCAGCAGAGGAGGCGAGGGTTTCCTTGGGGCCTGTCACCCTCTCGTCTTCCTGGGTCCCCACACTGCACTGGCCACATGGCTTGTTCACCCATGGCTGGAATCTTCTTCTCTGGGGGCTGGGAACACGTTCCACCCACCAGTCTTTTTGAGCAGGCTGAGCCTCTGAATCTCTCAGGGGGCAAGCCGAGTGGATTCTCTCGGGGAATCAGTGTTGAAGGCCCCCTCTGTCTTCAACCCAGCTGATGGGGCCCATGTTCCCTGCCTGTGATTGCAGCAGTTCGTCACAGGGTGGCAGCAAGAGTCAGACGCGAGGCTGCAGCTGGGCTCCGTTGTTGCCATGGACAGGGCCACTGGCCATGGGCTCCTCCTTGCTTTGGGGATTCACCGTCCCAGCCACGGCCCAGCCAAGGCCCAGCCACGGCCATGAACGAAGCTCGGCGTCACTCATGGCCTTTTTCTTGCCTGCGTCGCAAGTTCAGCGAGGAATGAAAATCTCTCCTATTTAGTGCATAATGCTAATAATATACTTTGATTTCTAGCTAGTTCTTTATGCATTCAGAACCCACACTTTTCCAGGAGAACCAGTGGATAGTTACCCAAAAAGATGAAAAATAAATGTCAGGGTAAGAGCTTGGGATGAGGGCGCAGCTGTGAATCCCCTCTGCATTGTTTACTGGCTCTGTCGCTTGGGCATGTGGCTTCACTCTTCAGTGGCACAGTGTTTCCATCTGTAAAATGGGGAAATGATAGCTTCAGCGTCATGAGGCTGTTGTGAGGAGCAAGGAACGCGTGCATTTAAGGCAATCACCATAGTGTGTGGCACAGAGGAACCATTAGCTCCTCTGATTCTTTAAAAACCGGTATTTGATGTAGAGAGCGTTAGCAGATGAAAGGCAACAGGGAAGCCCTTGCTTGGAGAATTTCCTGCTAGGTTCTGGTAAAAGAGGGACCAAAACAGACCCTTCCTTCTTCATCCTTCTCTGCTACTGTCGGTGGTGTTATATAGAAGAAAAGACAACAGACTTTGGAGCCAAACTGGGTCAGATCCTGACTCTTCCATACTCTGTGTGATCTTGGGCAAGTTACATAACCTCTCTGTGCCTCTGTTTCCTCATCTGTGAAGTGAAGATTATTGTAAGATTTTGGTGAGGATTACTGTGTTAAGACAGGTACCTCCTGGCACATGGTGAGCACTGTATTGATGTTTGCTTTTGTTGTCCTGTTTGGCTGTCTGCTTGACTGTCTGCTTGACTGAGGGCCAAGGTGAGCTTTTCCAAAGGTTTCACAGGAAGAGTTATGCTCAGACTGTTCTTATACGACTGATTTCTTTGAGGCTTCACATATGCTCCTTGGAGTGACCAGGGGCTCTCAGCCTCAGATGTCTCCTCCATTCTCCCTGCCCCTCTGTGTGCTACACACAGGGCTGGGATGCAGAGACCGAGCTAGGGACTCACAGTGCAGCAGGACAGGTAGACACAGAACAAGACTTCAGAACAGTCAGAAATCTCTCCTAGTACAGACTGCAGCCCCAGAGAGAGAGCAGCCACTTGGTTCAATCTCCTGGGCTGCAGAGGACCTCAGAAAAGGAGGGGACCATTGAAAATCAACCAGGACCTGGCAGCTGGAACAGGCTTGTTAAGTAGAGGTTGTTTCCCAGGCTGAGGGGCAGCCTGGGCACCACCATGTTCAGGGGGAAGGGCAAGGAGTCTGCTGTGGTCTGAGCCCTGCGTATGGGTGCTCAGGAAGAGAAGGTGGAGCTGGTGAGGTGGGTAGGAGCCCAGGGACGGGTGGACTTGTTTCCATGCTAAGTAGGAGGCTTTAACCATGAGGGGAGTGGAGGATGAGGGCAGGATCTGAGCAGTTTTGTGTTTTAGGACAACTCAAACACCAACCGGCATAGGTCACAGGAAGGGATGGGGATCCTGGGTGGAGCTAGGGTGTCTGGTGATGAAGGTTTTATACCAGGGCAGTGAGAACCGGGAGGATGGACACATGGGAGATGTTTCAGAGGCAGAATCCAGGCCTGTCCCTAACATTTGTGGGTTCAGCGAAGGAGCAAAGTTGAGGCCCCTAGCCTGTGG
The DNA here is from genome assembly GCF_011762595.2 of Tursiops truncatus. Lineage (NCBI taxonomy): Eukaryota > Metazoa > Chordata > Mammalia > Artiodactyla > Delphinidae > Tursiops > Tursiops truncatus. The sequence goes on from NC_047043.1 coordinate 68,245,598, forward strand.
CCCGACTCCTTTCTCTCCCCACCCACCCCGGCTCTAACTGGGACTCTGCAGGGTCTTGCACACACATTGGACAGTCCAGCCTGCACGTCTGTGCCACCTCCACACCCCCTTTCTGCACCCAGCCACCTCTAGGCTACCCTGGGCCTTGGCCTGCACACGCTGGCAGTGTTGTCTGCCCTCAGGGGGGACCACTGGGGAACGGACCCACACAGGTCCTGGAAGCAGACTTGGGGCAGGCATTTGGGCAGGGAATTGCAGGATTCTAGGTGCTGGAGCAAAGTGTAGATGGGGAAGACTGTTATTCGGGGGATGGGGGGCATGTCCCCTTGTGCCTGTAGACCCTTTTCCCCTTTGGGAGGGACATGGCTGGAGGAAAGCCAGAGGGGGCCTGCTGATGCTTGGGGCCCAGGACAGGGCCTCCAGTGGTCAGATGGTTTCCAGAGCCAAGCAAGGGACATAAGAAGAGGACCAGTTTGTAAGGTGAGGGTGACAGATATGGTTCCAGGTATGCCTAGTTTCAGGTGCCCACAGGATATCCTAGGGTACCTGCTCATGGTCTGGGGTTTACCACAAGTCCAGGTAACGGGAAGATAGATTTGGCGTCTGGTTCTTGAATGGGTAATGCACTTCATATTATTTTAGTAACAGAGGGGCTCTCCTGAAGAAACTTCTGTCTGTCTGTTTGTCTGTCTGTCTTATGTGGAGACACATACAAACGCATAAAGAATAGAAGCAGATTTGACCTTTCCTGGGAAAGTTCAGTTTTGAAGTCCTGCTTTCCTATGTGGAAAAAATAAGGTTTTTGTTTGTTCCTCGGAAGAAAAACAAAAACACAAAAGTCCCTAAAATTCCAGTGAGTTAAGGTGCAGCTTGCCTACTGGGAACTGAATTTGTCATTTTCTAGTTCCCCCTTTTAGTTTTTATTTTAGGTGTTAAAGGTATAAGCCTTTGGGAAGTGCTCTGAGGATTTTTTCTTTTTTATTCTTTAGGACTTTTTTTTTTTTAATTTATTTTTGGCTGCGTTTGGTCTTTGTTGCTGCGCACGGGCGTTCTCTAGTTGTGGTGAGCGGGGGCTACTCTTTGTTGCGGTGCGCGGGCTTCTCAGGGCTTCTCATTGCAGTGGCTTCTCTTGTTGCAGAGCACGGGCTCTAGGCAAGTGGGCTTCAGTAGTTGTGGCTCGCGGGCTGTAGAGCACAGGATCAGTAGTTGTGTCTCACGGACTTAGTTGCTCCACGGCATGTGGGATCTTCCTGGACCAGGGCTCGAACTCATGTCCCCTGCATTGGCAGGCGGATTCTTAACGACTGTGCCACCAGGGAAGCCCTGCTCTGAGGATTTTAAAGGAAAAATATAATGAAAATGAAAGACAGATGGGATGGTCTTATTCCAGGGGCAGGAGGAGAATGGCAAAGAATGAAAGCCAGGCATCCCTTCCCAGGCCCCTTCCCTCTCTTGAGAACATGGGCAGGGTCTGGACAGGCCTGGGCATCCCATTCTGGCCTTGCTTCTGTAACACAGTGTGCCCGTGGTGTATAAGCTGGGGATGATTCTGGTGTCTCTGGGAGCCATTATGAGGGTTCATCAAATAATCTGGACATAGTAAATTCTCAATAAATGGTAACATCATTATTATTTCTATTATTATAGTTACTATAACTTAATTCTCTTATATGGTAGAGCTATTTCCCAAGGAGAGGCATGAGTCATCTATTAAAATAAAGCCATTATAGAGGAATAAACAAAGTGATAATTATAATTCAGCCAGGATTGGGGAGTATTCTGAGAGGAGATAGCTCTTGAAGTAGCTGCAGAATTAGTACTTAATACATGATGGATAGATGGATAAATAGATGGAGCGAGGAAGAGATAGAGGGATGGGTGACTGGATGGATGACTGAATCGTTTGGATGAGTAGATGGATGGATGGGTGAATGGATGGATGTAGGGATGAGTGAATGGATTGGATCAGTGGTTGGATGAATGGAGGGAGAGAGGAAGGAAGGGAGGGTTGGATAGAGGGATGGATGGTTGATTGCGTGAAGGACTAGATAGATGTTTGGGTAGATGGATGATTGGGTAGGTAGGTTGATGGATGGAGAAATGGGTGAATGGATGGGTGGTTGAATGGATGGATTGTTGAACAGGTGATGAATGCATGGTTGAATGGGTAAATGGAAGGATGGCTGTGGTTAATATTCCGTACTTGAAGCAAATGATATTAAATGAAACATTCTCATCTCAGGAGAGTGGACATTGTTCTGAAGCAGAGTTTATACTAAATGCCACACCTAGGATGTTTTGGCCATTGAGCTGGTGCCTGTTTCTTTAAAAGCTGCATTTCTATTGACAGATCCTCTTATTTGGTAAGACTTTAAAATGGTGCTTATGCTTCCATCCACCCATCCATCCAGTTGGTCATTTAATTAAAAAAAAAAAATCCATGAGAGAGTTTGTCTTCTTTTCAAAACCTTCTCTGATTAAATGCATGTGAACCTAAGTCTCACACAGTCTAGCACATAGTAGGTGCCTCAAGTATCTTCTAAAAAATAAATACCCGTTCTCAGAATTTGTTCATTTGTCCACACTGTGGCCCAAGGAACTGTGGGATGGGAGATGGACAACTTGAGAAAGAAGGGAATCACTCAAGGTCCCAGAAAGGGCAGAGGCAAAGGCAGAATAAAACCTCAGAATGTAATTGTCCCATCTTTCCTTCTTAATTTTTAATAGTGTTTATAGAACAAAAACACATGGGTAAAATATTTTAGGGAGACATTTATAGATATTTTTAAGTGCAACCTGTGATTGATATTTTTAATACTAGAAGTGCAACCTGTGATTGATATTTTTAATACTAGATATTTTTAATACTAGAATTTTTAATACTAATTTTTATCTCAGTGTGAGAAAAAAATGTGGGGTTGTGGGACTCCATGCTTATTTATTGTGATCAGATTGCTGAGACAGCCCCTCCTGTTTTACACACTCGCTAGAGAAGCAAAGAGGTCCCCTGGGAAGGAGCTTTATCTAAATGGGACCCGTATAGGTGATACTAGTGATGTAGCCAGAAACTGAGGGTTGTGGGAGAGCTTCATCACACTCCGTTTCCTGATGAGCTCATTGTATTGTATAAATGGGCCACAGGTCCACTGTGACCCCAGTCTCCTTTTGGAGGAGAAGGTAGGCAAGTTCCTCTGTACTGAGTAACCATAGACTGTGCAGAGCAAGGGGTATCAGGTTATAGGGACACATGGTAGCTCTATGACCTTGGGCAGGTTAAGACGCTACTCTGGGCCTCAGTGTCTCCATTTGTAAAAAGAGGACAATGTTATTTTGGGGAAGTTTGGGATCATATATGTAAGCACTGGCCACTGACCACACTTGATAGAGCAACCAGTTAATGCCAGCAGCCTACCTGAATCCCTTAGTTCAAGACAGTGAAAGGAAATAGGAAAGGAGAAATGCACACATACATATTTTGGAGTCAAAATAAATATACTTACTGAGAAATCAGTGGACTCTAGGTTTGTGGGGCTTGTGGAATAACTTAAATCTCATTTATCCAATCAACATTATTGAATATGTGCTGTTTGTCAGGCACTGTGCTCGTGTTATTGTTTGTGAACAATGAAGACAAACACAGTCTCAAGGAATATGGTTGGGGGTTGCTGGTTGGATAGATGCTAAATAAAGGAGTAGATATAATGGCTAATGAAGAGAAAACTTAAAGGGGCTATAGTCCGTCTTTTGAACTTCTTTTTTTTTTTTTTTTGCGGTACGCGGGCCTCTCACTGTTGTGGCCTCTCCCGTTGCGGAGCACAGGCTCCGGACGCGCAGGCTCAGCGGCCATGGCTTATGGGCCCAGCCGCTCTGCGGCATGTGGGATCTTCCCGGACCGGGGTACGAACCCGTGTCCCCTGCATCGGCAGGCGGACTCTCAACCACTGCGCCACCAGGGAAGCCCATCTTTTGAACTTTTTAACATAACCCACAGTAAGAAATATATTTACATGGCAAAGTGGTGTATCTGTGCGTGCGTGTGTGTGTGTGTGTGTGTGTGTGTGTGTGTGTGAATTGTTTTTTCTTATGTGTGCATTGCACTGACCCTTTTTATTCTATTTATTTAAAAAATGGTAGTTCCAACCCACTTAATTAATGATATTACCTCTTACTACTGGGTTGCTACTTGCAGGCTGTTCTGTAGAATGATACTTAACTTTTTCTGTTGGGATTTGGCTGGTGCAAGTCCTCATGATAAAGTGAAATGTGATCTAACACCCTTTCAGAACTTCCATTTGGGGCAGCACGGGCATTCAGCCAACGATGAACTAGAGGCTAAGTAATGTGGTAGAAGACAATCAAATACTGAATTCTAGACCTAGTCACAGCTTTTTAGCGGCAAACTATGGGGATTTGTATTAGGATATGATTGGAAGGATATATATATATATATATATATTTTTTTTTTAATCTCCAGAATTGATGAACAAAATGGCCCTTTTAATCCAGCTAGCTAATTTGAATGCTATTCCCCGCACAAATCATTATTTTCTTTCATTCAAATTCAAACAATTTTACTAAGGATCTACTATGTACCATTTTTTAAAAAAAGACATAGCTAATACTTCTGTAGCATTTGTTGGGTACAAGGCACTAATCTAAGCACTTACGGGTAATAACTCATTTAATATTCTCAATAACCTGATTAGGGAGGTACTCTTATTATCCACATTTTACAAATAAGCACCAAAACCAGGGAGGGAAAGTAACTTGCCCAACATCAAGCAGTGGAGTCAGATTGGAATCCAGAGCTCTTGGGCTTAGGAACCTGTATTCTTAAACATTGTGCTATTTTGCTAGCACATTGCAAATAGTATATTCTGTGCCTCGAACGCCTCTTACTATTTCTTCCCCCAAATTATTATTGTTTTCCCAACTGCAACCAATATGCCTGTCTAATTTTTCTCGTCTAGGAAGCTGTCCCAAAGTCAGCCATCAACCTCCAAGCACCTCTGCTTTGATCCTCCCTCTGGTCTTGTTTACCCAGCCTCTTTTGTTATGTCTGGCCGAATGAGGCTTTGTCCAACACGATTTTGAGGTAACGTGGTGTTATGTTGTACAGCCACATTTAAAAAATCCATGATCTTGTTGCAGATGGACAGTAAAGTGCTGTCAACAAAAACACACGCCACTGTGGTTTCCTCTCCCTCTGTGAGGTTGATGCCATGTTTCCTACATTTCAGTCAGTTGGTTGTACTTTCATGGCTTTACTGTTTTTCTATAAACGGACTTATTTTTTTAAAAAGCTTCAATAAAATTATTTAAATGGAAATCTTGTATTGGTACTATAAATAAATCACAAACCATTATCACCTGCCACAGTGGAAGTAACTGCTAAGAAAACAAAACAGTTGTATTAAATTCTAGCTGGATAGTTTTGCCTTCTGAAGGCTCTTTGCTTGAAGCCTTAGAAAAAGACTCTGGCTGTCAGGGCTGTGCTAGGCTATGTTGCACTAATCAATACACCTTGGAATCTCCTGGCTTCCTTCAACAAAGGGACTCGCACAGAGCCTGCTGAGGGAGGACGACATTCTGGGGCAGTGTCTGTCCCGAATCGCCACTCAGGGCTGCAGGCCACTTCCATCGTGGCTCCACCATCATATCACATGCCTGTAGGTTGCTGTGGAAATGGAAGAGAGGGTGAGGATGCACCTTGGCTCTGTCTGCCTCGTCTTGGAAGGGACACACGTCACTTTTGCTTAACTCCATCGGCCAGAACCAGATCATGGCCTCAGTCTAGGGGCAACGGACATAGGGAGATAAAGAGGATCACGCTGTTTTTTTTCTTTTCGCTGTGCCGTACAGCTTGTTGGGATCTTATTAGTCCCCCAACCAGGGATTGAACCCAGGCCCTCAGCAGTGAAAGCGCGGAGTCTTAACCCCTGGACCACCAGGGAATTCCTGTGGGTATTTTGTTAAAGATAACCTTGAACACAGAATTGGGTTTCTTTTTTTTTTCCTTAACATGATGAAGAGATTGAAAAGCAAGCTGTAGAGAGGAAAACTCCCTCATGATGTGGATGAATGCTATTTCATGCAGGGCATCCAGTCTGCAGAAAAACCTGTGTTAGCAGGTCCCAGCACCAGAACCATGACTGTAGGGCAAGTGAGGAAGGTCATTCAGGAGCAGGGCTGCTTCCTGGAGCAGATCTTCAACCTGAACACATTTTGTTTGTTTTGGAAATCGATACCTTCCAGAACTTTTATTTACTGTAGTTTAAAAATACATGGAGTGTCACTTTTATTGTTAACCCACTAATCCTCTATTTCTCATGTGATCTTGCCAACTGAAGTTTTGCCAAACATAGTATTTTCTTTAGGAACATAATTGCTGGTATTAGCGTATACCTTGTTTTTTGAGGCTATGAAGCCTGATTTATATGCATCTGTTGTGCCTCCCAAACTCAAAGAAAGCTCCATGAATACAGGAAACTTTTCATTGCCCTCCATGCCTTGGGTTGGGTCCCAGAGGCAGAACGTGAGTTAGTGATCTGAGTGAATATTGTTTATTTATAAGATGAACCCAGGAAACACCAGCTGGGGAGTGGGGAGGTGAGAAAGTGTGTTTTGTTAAGCCAGTCGCCACTGTGCAACTGGAGTGTAATTCACTGGGGGTTCCCACTCAAAGGGTGAGGGAGCTGACGCATTTATACGCTGATGTACATCAGCCATAGATTGAGGGCTGCTCCTGGGAGGTGGTCAATCCTCAGAACTTCCTGCCCAGTTGGAAGTTGGGTGAATGTGGGTAAGGCATCAATTGCATCTGCTACACGCATAGTGCCTAATGGTCAGTCTCTTTGACTCCCTGGGAGCCGGACTCCAAGATGGCTCCTGGTCTTCATGTTCTCGTACGGTCCTTTCCGTCACTGAATCAGGGCTGGTTCTTCCTGGCAGAACTGATGATTCGTGACTTCCGAGGCTTGGTCTCTGCCCTGGTGTCTGTCTAGGATCCCTTGCTCTGGAGGAGCTGGCCACCATGCCATGAGGGGCCCACATGGACAGGAGCTTAGGCCCTTGGCCAACAGGCAACACTGACTTGCTAGCTAGGAGAGTGAGCCACTTTAAAAATGGATCCTCGGGGGGCTTCCCTGGTGGCGCAGCGGTTGAGAGTCCGCCTGCCGATGCGGGGGATGCGGGTTCGTGCCCCGGTCCGGGAGGATCCCACAGGCCGCGGAGTGGCTGGGCCCGTGAGCCATGGCCGCTGAGCCTGCGTGTCCGGAGCCTGTGCTCCAGAGGCCACAGCAGTGAGAGGTCCGCGTACCGCAAAAAAAAAAAAAAAAAAAAAATGGATCCTCTAACCTGGTCTCATCTTCAGGTGACATCATCCCCAGCTGAGATCTGACTGCAATTAGTTGCGAGACACCTTATAGGAACCGCTCAGCTGAGCCTTCCCCCAATTCCTGTCCCACAGAAACCATGAGAAATAAGAAATGACCATTCATGTTTTAAGCAACTAGGTTTTGGCGGTGACTTGTTATATAACAATAGGTAACAAACACACTCATCAAAGTCTTTGAGTGCTTTGTGAGTCAGCAGAGGCCCCCAGCCCCTTTGTTGGAGTGATTTCCTCTTCAAGTGAGGGGTGATGGATGTGTTGAACAAAGATGATGACTTGAGTGGGAACAGTAAGAAGAAAGAGGAGAAATTCTCCGTGCAAAGGTTCTTTTCTGTTAGCAACTTCCTTGTAATCATTACATTCAGAGGTTCTTTGAGGTGGGGAGAAGTAACATATAATTTTAAAAGGAGCTGTGCTATTTCAGACGGAAATTGCCAGCCAGGGTGGGGGGCATACCAGCTCCATGGTGCTGCACCAGGACTGTCCCCTCTGCTGTGCTGTCTATAATCTCTGCCTCCTGCAGTCTGGCTACTTAGAGCTTTGTGATTCTTTGGCAGGGGGTGGGATGGTATCAGGAGCCCCCTGGCTCGCTATTTCTGTGGGCTTTTATTTGGCTGTCTAGGGGGTTTATCTTCCAGTGGCAGCTATGAGGTCACCCTGGGTGCAGCTACAAAAATCCCCCTACCTGTTAATTTAGCTCCTTTTGTGAGCTATTTTATTTCAGATGCCCTCTGTGGAAATTTTGCTCCAGACCAACTTGAAAATGTTTTCAGTATCGATTCTGTTTTTGAACAATATACTGGAGTTCACCACTTGTCAGGAACAAAGGAGCCCATCGCTAGCTTCTAGAGCAGTGTGTGGTTGGCCTCCTGCATCTGACCCCTCCCAAGCAGAATCATGTGGTGCATCTTCTCTCCAGGATAAACTGACTTTTCCTTTTGACATCAAATCTTTTAAAAAATATTTTAATACAGTTTTAAAAGGTTACTTTCCATTTATAGTTATCACAAAATATTGGGCTCGATTCCCCGTGTTGTGCAGTACATCCTTGAGCCTATCTTACACCCAGTAGTTTGTACCAGTAGTTTGTACCTCCCACTCCCCCACCCCTATCTTGCCCCTCCCTCCATCCCTCTCCCCACTGGTAACCAGTTCATTCTCTATATCTGTGAGTCTGTTTCTTTATTATTATATTCACCAGTTTGTTTTATTTTTTAGATTCCACATATAAGTGATATCATGTTTTTTTGTTTTTCTCTGTCTGACATATTTCACTTAGCATATGCCCTCCAAGTCCATCCGTGTTGCTGCGAATGGCAAAATTTTGTTCTTTTTTACAGCTGAGTAGTATTCCATTACATATATATATATATATATATATATATATACCACATCTTTTTTACCCATTCATCTTACATCAAATCTTGCATAATAAGAGTGTTGATGCAGAACTGGCTTCTCAGAATTGGATGGCCATGCTCAGTTTTCAAGGGTTGGTGGTGTTTTTTTCTGTCTTTACTTTCGAGGATTTGGTCAAGGTCCCACATGGTATCACCCACTGTGCTGCTTTTGTGTTGAGGTAGTAGAGACAGGGCAATTCCTCTTGGGGCAATGATTTTCATTTGTTCACCCAGCAAGCACTTCTGGAACTTGTGCTGCTTGGAGCTTTGGGTCAGACTCACTCATCTGCAGAGACGCAAAGGAAATTGGCTGTCTGGATCTTTCCCGCGTGATGGTCGCTAGTGATGTTCACAGATATTTCCTTTGTCCTCCCTTGGGGTGCATGTTAAATCACACTTCCCATCCTGTTGAGGTGTGGTCATATAACTTGCTTTTGGCTGATGGAATATGAGTGAAGGTGATGTGGGTCACTTCTGGGAAGAAGCCTGTAAGAGTCATGGATCTGATCACCCTGCATAGCAACTGCAGTGTTTCAGAGGGTAAAACCTCTGTCAATCTCTCCGTTTTAAATCATCCCTCTTAAGGAAACACTCTGCAAATTATAACAATTTGCCTTTGTCATTTATTTCCTATTGGGGTCCTGGTTGATTCAGTCATCATTAAACTAGTACATGATCATTCATGAAATTTTGGAAAATGGGGACCTAGAGAAAGAAGAGAAAAAATAATCCATAATTTTATATGCAAGTATTACTACTATTAACATGTTGTCATTTTTTTCTTCCAGACGTTTTTCTTGCTCAGTGCAGATTTTTAAACTTGATTTCAGTGATTTGGGATGTACAGTTTTATGTCCTTTATCATTCTTGGTGTTAATACACACTGTTTTTTTTTTTGCCGTACGCGGGCCCCTCACCGCTGCGGCCTCTCCTGCCGTGGAGCACAGGCTCTGGACGCGCAGGCCCAGCGGCCACGGCCCATGGGCCCAGCCGCTCCGCGGCATGCAGGACCCCCCCCCAGACCGGGGCACGAACCCGTGCCCCCGGCACCGGCAGGTGGACCCCCAACCACCGCGACACCAGGGAAGCCCAATACACACTCTTAATAAGAGTCCCTTTTAATGACTGTAATAGGGGATGCAGTTTAAATAAAAAACTTTTAAACTTCAAAATCATAAAAAATTATATTCTGCATAGCTGTAATATATCCAGTAGTCAAGGAGGGAATCAGTAAAAGAAAAAAAAAGTTAACAAATTTCTCACTAGTGCCTCCCACATACCCGGCTTGTGCTGACTATGGAGGCGAATATGACAGAATTATCAAATTCTTATGGGCCTGGTGCTGATGAATGTTGATTCTATATTTAATCTTCTTGGATTTGTTACCCACCAAGTTCTTTGCCTTCCTTGGCTAATGGAATCTGCCTATTTTGCAAAACAATACACACAAAATTTGCTCTTTTTTCCAGGGGAGAACTCAAGCTTATACAATTTGGGGAGTACACTTTATGAAACAGAACACAAAATTATGAATAGAAAAGAAATCGCAACACGTTATTTAATTTAAAAGTCGTGTCATTTATGTAACAAACATAACACAAACATTGCAAAATCCAGAAAATAACATAAAGTTATCGTTACTATTATTATTATTATTTTAATTGATAGCCTGACATGCTCCAAAATCTTTTTTCCCTATACTTTTTGGTTGAATATTTATTGATCCACTCTTCATATGATGATGATTTTGTAATATCGTTTTCTGCGGAGAAAATCGAAAGATGCATTCTTTTTTGGCAGTGGTTCTGCGCCCGGGATGCCCAGTAGAATAATCTGGGAACTATTAAGAATCCTGCAGCCCAGGATGCTCCCTATACCAATTAAATCAGAATCACTGGGACCCAGGCATTAATCTTTTGTAAAAGCACTGGGTGAGAACCACAGCTCTGGAGTGGATGATGGAAATTTAACTTTTATTACTGATGGTTTAGAAAACTTTCAGCTTCACTACTTGTTACTGGTATTGTCATATATATTTTTAGGCATGTCAAATTTGGGAAAACTCCTATGAAACTTCTTTCACTCATGAGCTGTGAGACTTTAGGGCATTTCAAATTTTCTGTGCAGTGGCTAATCTTAAATGTCCTTTGAATTGAAGACACTCATTAACCAGTTTGTCATTGGTGTCCTCATTTTCCATGCATTTTAATGAGGTTTATGCTGGTTTTCATTCAGATCAGTATTTCATGTCTAAGGTGTAAGAAATTAAATGGCCTCAAGAAATGTGATTGGATGAGAGCATTTTAGACGAAGGAAGCATGTGAGCAAAGGCGAGGTCCAGCAGGTAAGGCCAGTGTAGATGGAGATCAGTGGCAGGTGGGGCAGCCGTGGCGGAGGTGACTGGAAAGGGACCCTGGGTACAGGTGGGAGAGTGCCACCTACCGGCAAGCGCTGGAGGGTAGACATCTGCTATTAAGGTAGAGGGAACAGTAAGGATATGAAACACAGTATCATTCGGTGTTGGGATTATTCCCTTCAGAGGCATACAAAACTTTGTGTGAATCCCAAATACTACTAACTACTGAACTAGCATTGACTATACAGAGAAATAAGACATACACAGAGCCCTCTATACCCCAACTGAATGGACGCCACCACCCCCCCCCCCCCCCCCCCCCGCAAACGAATTCCTCTTCACTACATTCCCTACAAGCCCTCGGCCACACCATTGTCCCCCGATGGGGAGGGAAGTGTGACAGAGGGCATGCTGGAGTGAAGGAGACAGTGGTCTTAACCAATTGAGGTTAAAATAGTACACTTTTGTTAATTTGACAAAAGCATATGCATGTGAACACAATGCTAGGTCCCCTGGGAGGGGCCCTGAAGCTTGGGTCTCTTGCTTCACAGTTCATCAACCTCTGCTTTAGCATAGGAAATAGTAACTGAATGTCATGTGTACTGGTCAAATTGAAGCTTAAGAGGGAATAAAAGAGCTACTGATGACAAAGTTTCAGCCCCAGGACCTTAAAAAACAGTTCAAGCTTTTGTGCCTTTCCTTCTGTTTTCATTATGAGAAATGACTGAGGCAGCAGCCTCTCAGCCTGTAGGATATCATGATATGAAAATCATCATTCTTAGGCTGCCATTCTGTTTCCATTGTGTACCTTGACGAGAGAGGCTCCTTTAGGAAATACAATAAAGGCTGAACCAAAGCCAGCCGGTGAGGATTTCTGGGTCTCATCATTCCCTGACTTTAAGACAGTGACGATTGCTCCCTGGGGAGTAGCCACTTGTGTTTTTATAGCTTCCCAGCCATGGGCAGATGTTCATCGGCTCATAATCTGGGTTCATCTTCACGGTCATGGCCATTTCCAGGAATCCTGGAGGGACTCATGTCACAGACAGTGCCCTTCCCCAGGACTTGTTGGAGACAAGGCAAAAGATGGATTTTAGCCTCAAATTAAAGACAAGGACACTGGGCCAGAGCCAGTTTTTCACTCAGGATATTTACTGAGTGCCTGCTCTGTGCTGGGCTTGGGTCATGTGCTGGGTGGTCATAGAGATGTTTCAGTCACTGTTGCTGAGTAACAAAACACCCCAGTGCTTCATGGTGAAGAACAACCATTTTGTCCTATTCATGGATTCTGGGGTCTGGGATTTGAACACAATAGGGTGACTTGTTTCTGCTGGGACGTCATCTAAGAAGACTTGGAACCTGGGATGACCTAGCAGCTGGGAGTTGAAATTGTCCGGAGGCAGTTTCACTCATGTGTATACACTGGGACCTCAGCTGGGCTATGGGCAGGGGCCCTCCATGTGGCCTCTCTGTATGGTCTCTGTGGCAGGATGGTTTGGACATCCTCCTAATGTGAGAGTTGAGTTCCAAGAGAGCAAGGAAGAAGTGAATGGCACTTTGGGACCTAGTCTGAAAAGTCTTGACATCACTTGGCATCATTTCTGTCGCGTTGGTTGAATCAGTTAAAGATCCACCCACGTTCAAGATGAGGGAGTGGTAAGATTTTTAAAAGAACATGTAGGATGGGAAATGTTGTGGCCATCTTTGGAAAATACAGTCTGTCTCAGAGGGGCCCAGCTGCTGCCCCCATGGACCTTATAACCTAGTGCGTAAGGCAGTCAGGCGCTGAATTATTCAACAAGTATCTATTAAGTGCCTGCAGTGCGCCAGGTTCTGTTCTAAGCTGTGGGGATTCAGAGATAAATACGATGCATGTACTCTCTGACCACGGAGCTTACCTGCTGGTGGTAGAAACTGATGAGAATTAGTTAAAATTAGTATATAATATAATGTCATGTAGCGATAAGTGGCATAAAGAAAACTTAAGAGGGTAAAGGGATAAGGAACAACGGAAGGTGCTGTTTTAGACAAGGCTGTTAAAGAAGGCCTCCCTGATTAGATACATTCCAGGAAGAGGGGAGAGCAAGTGCCAGGTCTGGAGGCAGAAATTTTGTTGGCATGTTGAGAAATGGCCAGATGCTGGTTTGGCTGGAGCGGAACGAGTGAGGAGGAGAGTGCTTGAGAGTGAGGCTGGAGAAGCAGTAAAGGGTCAGATGGTGTAGGCTCCAGGCTGTGGTGATGAGTTTGGATTTGATACTAAGTGCAACAGGAGCTTATAATAGTCAGCTTTTGCTGGGTTATGCTGCAGTAACAACCGCATCTCAGTGACCTACAACAACTGATAGTGATAAGTACTGTGAGGAAAAAAATCTCAGGAAAGCCTTAAGGAATGGCTGCAGCCCACCTTTCAAACATGTAACCAAGACCCACATGGTTACTTGACCTTCATGGGTCCGACTGTGGCTCTGCTCCACACCCTCTGTATCCCAGGATCCAAGCTGAGGGCGTCCCCTTGCTCTGGGAGAGTGCTGTCCTGGTGGCAGAGGGAGAGAGCAATGGTGGAAGAGAGCACGATAGCTCCTAAAGTTACTGCTTTGAAGTGGGCATGTCACTTCTCACATTTCACTGGCCAAAATAATCATACGGCCAAGGCTGATGTTAGTGGGGGAGGAGTGACAGTCCTCCCAGAGGAAGGGTTAGAACAGTTATGAACAAGAAACACACTCTACCTGAGAGTCACTGGAGGTTTTTGAGTGGGTAATGACATCTAGGTTGCTTTTTAGGAAGATCCCCTGGAGAAGCAAGTGTAATACTGCCACTGAAATGAGACCTGGATAGGAGAGAACTGTGGTAGTGTGGTCCCCAGAGTGATGGGTGGGCTGAGACTTGCAGGATGAGAAGGTGTCAGTGCATCTCTATATCCAGCATGACAGGCACGATGTCAGGTGCTGCAGGAGATGCTCAGCCCCTTCCTACACAGGCTGCATGATCTAGTTGAGGAAAAGACTAGTGAATACCCAATTTCAGCCCCATGTGGTTGATTCTTGGAGAGAGGTCAGCCCAGAGGGCTAGGGCAGCACCCAGTGGGGTGCCTAACCCAGTCAGGAGGTCCGGGAGGAGACGACCCCTTGGTTGAGCCTCAGCATTAAGTTGGAGTTAGCCTGGGGGAGGAGGAGATGCTGGGGAGACAGGACTAAGATGCTCCTGGAAAAGGCACCAGGATGAACAAAGGCTCTCAGGTGAGAAAGATGGCTTCGTGCCACCTTTTCTGTGTATTGGGAGAATGAGCTGAGACCCAGGTGTCCCCTGCCTTTCCTGTGGGACCTGCCCTCCCTCTTCCTTTGTCCTTCCTCGAGTTCCCGTGTCTATTTGGTAGGCATGCTGATTCCACACGCATTCAACCTGCAAGTCCCAACCTTAGGAATACTCCCTCTACTACCGAAGTTTGGAACAATCAGTTCCCTGTCGTGGCAAGGGATTTACGCACCGAGCAAGCAGTTGGAGCTCACCTGACACTGGGCTTTCTGCCCACCTTCCCCTCCTCCTGCGGAATCGATTGGGGTTACTTCTGTCATTCTGCTTTTTTGACTCCAAAGTTTCCTTTCAAATCCATGTATCTGGCCTTTCTGCAGACAGCTCCTAAGCGTCGGAAGGAACTTTTTCCTCTGGGATCCATTTTCCAGTCATTTGAAAGTTCTGGAAGGGAAGGTTTGGTAACCTTCTAGTCCTTGATGCGTCTCCCGAAGGCCTTAGGGGGCGGGCACTTTGTGACGAGGGGAGGAGTGGTTTGGTATATCCTCAGTCTCTGCCTGTCATTCCTTTGTGTGGTGTACATGGTGGTGCCCAGCTCTGAGCAGGACAGGCCTCTCGGTGAGAACCATAGCCTGCCACTTCCAGGCTGTGTGGCCTCCAACAAGTTAGTTACCCTCTCTGAGACCTAGATTCCAATCAGGGTCCTTGTGCAGATTCAATGAAAGTGTGCAAAGCACTTAACCCAGGCCCGGGACCATGGTGAAGCCTCAGTGAACAATACCCATCACCTCTGTTCCTGCTGCTTCCACCTTTCCTTATGGCGGAATAGAGAGAAGAAGCCAGAAAGCCCAGGTTTTAGTCCTGGCTCTGCCTCTTAACTAGCTGGGTGACCAAGTGCAGGATGCACCACTTCTCTGAATCTTATCTTTCTTTTCTGTCCAACAAGATGAGTGAAGGAAATCAGTCTTTTTAAAAAGAAACTTTAATGGCGTTTGGGGAGGGATAGTTCCTTATCGTGTGGGACAGTTTCTGGTGTGTGTCCACAGTAAATGCCAAGTCCTTCCCCTAAATGTCCTTGGGAGTTGGTGACGGTACTGCCCCTGCTTGAGAATCACTGGACCAGCTCATCCTGAACTTTGATCCCGTCTGACCTCCTGTGGGTGGAAGAGTGAGGATCCAGTGGGGTAGTTAGACAAGGAACAGCTCACTGGGTCCCTCTGCCCTGTGATTCTGAGATGGCTTCATTTACTCTGATGCAGAAGCTTCTCGGCTCACCCTCCTGGGGTGGTGGAGAGGTGGCCATGTGATCACCAAAAATACATTCGACCTCCAGTGGTGTAACTTGAAGTCTGCTACCCAGAAAAAGGAACCACAAAGAGAGGTTGCCTTGAGCACCCTAAGAGAGGATCCCAGGCACGCAGTGACTGCAGCCCATCTCCTAAAATTCTTGTCTCCCTGTTTGCCAAGAACCATCCAGGTGGGCAGGGGCTTTGTTTAAACCCTTAAAATTTGCAGCGTGGATCCCTGTGGAGCTGGCTGCATTTCCTTTCAGACTGTCTCCACGTTTCAGAGAGGAAGTCTAAGGCTGGAGATTTGACCCTGGTGGACTTTTCTTTTCCAGCTGGTGCTTTGTGGTCCTGAGGACCATTGGCAGCCTGAGTCCATCATGGCCCTTTGCCCATTTATTCTCCAGAGGTTGACAGCCCTAAATTATAATGCTCCTTGCTGAATACCATTAATCTTTTTTTTTTTTTTTTTTTTTTTTGTGGTACGCAGCCCTCTCACTGCTGTGGCCTCTCCCGTTGCGGAGCACAGGCTCCAGACGTGCAGGCTCAGCGGCCACAGCTCACGGGCCCAGCCGCTCTGCGGCATGCGGGATCTTCCCGGACCGGGGCATGAACCCGTGTCCCCTGCGTCGGCAGGCAGACTCTCAACCACTGCGCCACCAGGGAAGCCCAATACCATTAATCTTAAGCACGCAACTTACTGCAAGTTATTAGCTGCTCACCTTGAAATCCTGTGAATAGAGAAGAAAATTACCCTACTGTCCAAGAGCCCCATATTAACTGAATATGTGGCAGAAGAATACAGTGCCATTAGTTTAGAAATATGGGGGGGCTTCCCTGGTGGCGCAGTGGTTGAGAGTCCGCCTGCCAATGCAGGGGACACGGGTTCGTTCCCTGGGCCGGGAAGATCCCACATGCCACAGAGCGGCTGGGCCCGTGAGCCGTGGCCGCTGAGCCTGCGTGTCCAGAGCCTGTGCTCCACAATGGGAGAGGCCGCAGCAGTGAGAGGCCCGTGTACCGCAAAAAAAAAAGAAATATGGGAGTTTGTTCCCCACCTCCCTTTTATTTTTATTTTATCCCTGGATGTTCATCTAATTAAATTATTTAAATCTGTAATTTGGGGGAAGGCTTTCCTTTCTTCTCCTGTACCTTCAATTGTAAGCATCTTAGTTAAAAAGATGTTTGTGATGCTTCTAACTCTGTGGTGCTCAGTTTATAGAAGATGAATTTTGAAGAGTTTGTTGCCTTTATCAGATAATTTTACGATGCTTTTGGAACATTTTTAATGAGTTTTTATGAGACTTTCTGTGACAACATTCTGTGCGTCTCTTTAGCACAGAGAGATGAAGATTGCTGATTTGATGGTCTGAAAAATTCTGACATCTTTACATTTGACTGATGATAGATTTTAGGTCATTTCTCCTATCAAAGATATCGTGATGAAAGTTAACACTGGGGAAGATTTTAGGAGTTCTAATATTACCTGGATTGCAGTTTTCTTAAAGTAAAAAAAAAAAAAGAAAGAAGTCTAGTGAGATTGTTTTGAGGAAAGGAATTGTGGTATAGTCTTTGGGTCTTGGGGGAAGTTTCTCTCATTCCCTATACATACAATGAGAATTTCTACTGACACAGTGTGTGCCGGTTCCTGTTTTGCACTTAACTCCCTCTACCTTGTTTTCTTATTGAGTTATTCCATTGTCTCTTTGAGTTATCGGGGACAGCTGTGTTCCCCTCTAGGTCATAAGCTCTCCATTGGGTGTTTAGATGTTTCCAAACAGGGCACATAATTGGCACACAGTAGAATGTTTTTAGTAAAGGTTTGTCAAATGGAAAAATGTATGATTTCCTTAGCCCTGCAAAGGCACTGCTGTGCACCAGCCATCAGAGTGGACCTGATACCCTCCAGCTCTGATTATTCACCCCCAGCTTTCTGCTTTTCTCTCATTAAGACATAGCATCCTCCAGTGGGTTCCTTACACCCCCGTACGATTTGTTGTTATACACACCAGCGTCTGTGGAGATGTGCAATGACAGCTTAAGCATGGGAGAGAGTGAGTTCAAGACGGTTGGCTCCAGTAGTCTTGGTGAGGTTAAGGAGGGCCGCATTCAAATCTGTGGGGTTTTGATTAAGTGAGGACCAACTTTTAGAACTCGAGAGTGTGGGAGGCAGGGGATGGGGCCTTGAGCTCATCTTGTACACCAACTTCATCTGATGCTGGGGAATGGATGCCCGGTGTAGTTAAGATGGACAGGGCTGCCTGGTGGGAGACTGAGCTTCCTTTACTAGAGAGGCTCAGGCAGAGAAGCCCATTTGGTTGTGACTGTTGGGGGAGGCTTCACATCCTGGGGAGAGGCAGTCTTGGGGAGCAGGGTTGGAGCAGAGGACCTTAAAGGGCTTCTTTTAGATTCTGAGCGATTTGCTCAAATCTTGCCTAATTAATGCATGAGTGCTGGGTTTATACATTCTTCATTGCTTTCACTTTTTTCCCTCCCTAAATGGCAGTCCCTTTTTGTCTTCCTTTTTTCCTAGGACCCTCTTCTTCAGTCCTCTCTCTCTCCTCATTTTTGCCCTAAGCCCTTTCCTTCACTCCTTTCTTTTTTATTTTTCATCTATGTTTCTCTTCCTTTCTCTCCTTTCCTATATTTTGCGGGTTAGTGAGCCCTACAATAGAGCAAATGCAGGACTACTGTATTTGACTCCTTATGATGGAAAAGAATAGACCTTGAGAAGTGGAAGAGTTAAAGCGAGTGGTGAAAATGAGGTCAGTGGGAGCTTCCTGCACAGAATCTGGGACACTGGAGGTTCTCCATAAATGCTTGTGGAATGAATGAGTTTGTAACTTTCATTCACTCGTGCTGGCCTTATTTCATATTTGCATAATGGTGAGTAAGTTTTGTTTTGTTAATTCATGCAAAAATTTCCTTTGAATTTTCTCCCTGATTGAGGTGCTTATCTTTTAAAATGTAAAGATGAGCGAACAGCCTAATAAGTCAGGATGATTTTGGGGTGGGAGTCGTTTGCAATTTTAAATGGAGAGCCCAGGTTTGGAATGCAAGGATGCTCACCTCCCACGTTGCTGTGGGTGCTTCCTAAACTGCTTTAGGAAACCTGGCTTAATTCTGTTTACAATCCAGATGAGGTTCCGGGCGTGTTTGCCAAGATCTGCAGCCTTCTCAGCACTCCTGTCCGCGTTACTGAGGCTGGCCCGGGAGCACCTGGCCCAGGCCTCACTTTAGAGCGTTATTGTTGACTCTCTGGAGTTTGCTTATGCAAATGAAAGCACAAATCGATGCAAATGAAAGGCGGAAGGAAGGCCCCTTCAGGTTGCCTAGCCCAGAGCTGCTAGAAGTCCAAAGGCTCAGGAGAGCACCCTCTGGGACCTTACCTATTACACTTTGCTCGGTGCCAGCGTAATCTGATGTAAGTACTGTAGCCCAAGGCTTCCATTCTGAGCACTCACTGTCCTGCTAGGAGGTTATTCTGTTCACTGGCCTGAAATTCCCTGCCAGTTTGGATTTGCATTTCGTCGTGCCCAAGACTGTGAGATTGAAATGGACCTTTAAGGATGACCAGGAATATGATCAGGAAAGGACTTCAAAACCAGCAGAGGGGGTGTTGCTTATTATAGGAAACTGGCTGTGAGCTGTCAGTGTGTTGTGGAAAGAGACACCCCAAGGGGGGGGTCTCAAAAACATAAAACTGAAAAGCTGCAGAACAAAACAAACAAAAACACAGTTCTTCAAAATTCGGCCAATGTGTCCAGGCTGAAAAATAATCGGTGTCTGAACCTGAACCTGTAAAGAAAATAGCAGTGCCCTCTGTGTGGCAAGGCCACACATACCCTGTTCAAGGAAAGGGTATTAATTTTTAGCATATAGAACTTTTTCCTACACTCCAGATGTTACTGAACCAGGTCCATTTGGAAGACTGAGAATAATGTCTCATGGTCCCTGGAAAGGGATAGGGAACCGAGTTACATTTTGTTGAGTGGGTAGTGTGTGTCTATTAATCCCAAAGTCCTAATTTATTCCTCCCCCGCTTTCCCCTTTGGTAACCATAAGTTTGTTTTCTATGTCTGTGAGCTTATTTCTGTTTTATAAATATGTTTATTTGTATCACTTTTTAAGATTCCACATATAAGTGATATCATATATTTGTCTTTCTTTGTCTGACTTGCTTCATTTAGTATGATAATCTTCTAGGTCCATCTGTGTTGCTGCAAATGGCATTATTTCATTCTTTTTTATGGCTGAGTAGTATTCCATTGTGTGTATATGTATGTGTGTGTGTATATATATATAAATATATATATATCTCATCTTCTTTATCCATTCATCTGTTCATGGACATTTAGGTGTTTCCATATCTTGGCTATTGTAAATAGTGCTGCTATGAACATTGGGGTGCATGCATCTTTTTGAATTAGAGTTTTCTCCAGGTATATGCCCAGGAGTGGGATTAATGGATCATATGGCAACTCTATTTTTAGTTTTTTAAGGAACATCCATACTGTTCTCCATGGTGGCTGCACCGATTTACATTCCCACTAACAGTGCAAGAGGGGTCCCTTTTCTCCACACCCTCTCCAGCATTTACTGTTTGTAGACTTTTTGATGATGGCCATTCTGACCAGTGTGAGGTGGTACCTCTTTGTGGTTTTGATTTGCATTTCTCTGATAATTAGCGATGTTGAGCATGGAAATATATAAGACAATGAAGGAAGACCTCTGTCTGAGGAGTTGACATTTTAGCCAAGAAGTGAATGATGAAAATGAGCTTTTCAGATAAAGAGTCCCGGGAGAAGGTGGCCTGGGAATAAGCCAGCTCAGCAATAGGCTTTGCCAGCAGACCCAGTGAGAAGGGGATGAGGACAATTCATCCTTTAGGTAGAGGTTTCCTCATCAGGCCCATTAGAAGCAGAAGTTTGCCGATTCCTAGTACAAAATAGATTGAGTAAAATTCAAAGTACAATTAAAAATTAAACAATGTATGTGTTAAACATTCCTTATTCAGATAAGTCTTAATGGCCAGATTTTAGGACAGTCTGAGGCACAGTTTGGAATTTCAAAATATTGCTGTTGTGGACCTCTTCCGTATTGATAATTTTATCTGTGTAGAGTCAAGAAACATCCCTCCCTCCCTCCTTTCAGTTCAGCAATATTATCCAAAGGCAGATCAGTGAGTAAACCTTTCTTTATTGGAATCAACTTGTTCAGTAAAAGCTTTCTATGTGAAATCTAGCAAGTCTACGTTTTAAAGCTTCTATTTAAGAAAGCACATTTTTGTCAAACTTGAACTCAGCTGGAAAGATGAGTAAATTTTATTATTTTTGCCATGTCAATAGACTTCAGTCATTCTATAGGCTTTGTCAGATATTTTAAATGAAAATTACAGGTGGAGTAATTTTTATAAAAAAAAGACCTTAGACTGAATAATAGGAGATCTTGTGTGTTGCTGGAAAGACTCTTCCACAGGTGATCTGACAGTGTGGTTGTGGGGAGGGGGCAGTGTGTGGACCAAAAGTTCCTAAAGGACCTTACAGTCTGGAACTCTGAGGCTTCTCTATTTTAGGCGTGTTCGTGGAACTGTTTCATGAGCCTTTTTTTTTTTTTTTAACTTTTTAGAGATTATAACCATTTCTTAGGAAAGTGATGTGATGAAGTTACTTGATGAGGGCTTTTCTGAATTCTGTAACTGTACTGTAACAAACACTTTGATGTTTCTCCGGAGATGTCAGTTTGTTTGCTGTGCGGAAATGATCTTTATGAGTTACTGTGAGAGGTGCCCAAGGAAGAGCTCTGGTGATTCTTAAACCGAAGGCTCTGAGGCTCTAGGGTACAATCTGGCAGGCCCTGAAATCTATTTGGTTGCAATTTCTTGGGGGTAGGGCTGACCCCTGGCGGTGGGACATTCATACCAAGATGCCTTCCAAACCCTCAGAAGCCATTCTGACACATACACACATTGCTATCGGAGAGAAAGCACAGATTGTTTACAGATCTCCACATTCCAGACATGAAATGTTTTGTGTCCTAAACTATTGAGAAATGATCATCTAACATAAAGGTTGATTAAAGAAATTCAGATGTCTCTTGACATCTGAAGCACAAATGATTAGGGAAGGTGGGACTCAAGTAGCTTGAAAGCTTAACCCATGCAAGCCACCAGCCAGTTTGAGGAGTGCCATTTCTCTCCAGTTCAGAGGGCTTAGCTGGCACGGCCAAGGACAGTAGTTGGCTGTTGAAGAAATGGCATGTTACTCCCATGGGGTGTCTTTCCATTGAATTTTGAAGTATTCTTGGCTGAAACCCTTGGTTCTATCTCTCCCTCTGCATCTGTCTGTCTGCTCCTCCTCTTTTTCTGTCCATCTCCCTCTCTTCTGCTTTTCTTGCCTGCTTTCTTCTCTAGCATTCATTTCTGTCTGTCTTTAGTATCCTTCCTCCCTCAGCCGGAGTCCAAAGAAGATCACACTCTATCCTCCCTCCTCTCCTGTATACTCTCAGTGGTCAACGAGAAAGCTCTCTCTTGCTTTCATGAGTGGCCTCTTTTTCGAGAAAACACCATGGGTCCATCAAACATTCCCATTGCCCATGTGCCTTTGCACAGCAGAGTGATCCTGAAATTCTGACCTCCCGGTGTCTCTTTCCAGGCATCTGCTGCCTCCATTCTTCCCTTACAAACACAGCAATGCTGTTTACTCTCCCTGGGCTGGCAGTGTAAGCCCACGTTGAAAGGTGTTCTTTGATCTGGCAGAAAAGACTTTATTCATATTGAGTCGATGCAGCCCTGAGAGAAACATAATCCACGGAATGTGGACCTTCTCAGAGGGCGAGAGTGGCCCTGCGAGAGACACGCTCCACACGGTGTGGACTGTCTCCGAAGGCTAGAGCAGCCCTCAGAGAAACACGTTCCATAGAGTGTGGACTGTCTCCAAAGGCTAGAGCGGCCCTGAGAGTTCCATAGAGTGTGGACTGTCTCCGAAGGCAAGAGCGGCCGAGAGAGAGAGAGAGAGAGAGAGAGAGAGACAGAGAGAGAGAGAGAGAGAGAGAGAGACACGCTCCAGAGTGTGGACGTCACCGAAGGCTGAAGCGGCCCTGAGAGAGACACGTTACAGAGTGTGGACTGTCTCAGAGGGCGAGAGTGGCCCCAAGAGAGACATGTTCCGCAGAGTGTGGACGTCTCCGAAGGCTAGAGCGGCCCCGAGAGAGACATGCTCCAGAGTGTGGACGTCACCGAAGGCTGAAGCGGCCCTGAGAGAGACACGTTACAGAGTGTGGACTGTCTCAGAGGGCGAGAGTGGCCCCAAGAGAGACATGTTCCGCAGAGTGTGGACGTCTCCGAAGGCTAGAGCGGCCCTGAGACACGCTCCAGAGTGTGGACGTCACCGAAGGCTGAAGCGGCCCTGAGAGAAATACGTTACATAGAGTGTGGACTGCCTCAGAGGGCGAGAGTGACCCTGAGAGAGACATGCACCGTAGAGTGTAGACCGCCTCAGAAGGGGAGAGCGGCCTTGAGAGAAGCACGTTTCTTAGACGGGGTGTTGACCGTCTCAGAGGGCGAGAGCAGCCTTGAGAGAGAGATGCTCCACGGAAGACTGCGGACCATGTCCGAAGGTGAAAGAGGCCCCAAGGGCTGGGGGTGGTTAGTTTTTATGGGCTGGGTAATTTCATAGGCTAATGAGTGGGAGGAGTTTTCCAACTGTTTTGGGCACGGGGCAGGGATTTCGCGGAGTTGGGTCATGCCCACTTTTTGGCCTTTTATGGTCGTCCGTGGAACTGGCCTGGCGTCCGTGGGTGTGTCATTGAGCTAATGTAGTGAGCCTATAATGAGGCTTGAGGTCTACTGGAAGTGGCTCTCCTGACATCTTGGGCCAAGTTGGTTCTAACCAGTTTATGTGGTACCCTCAGGGGCTGTGTCATTCTTTTAAAGGTTGTGCCCTGCCGTCTTCCCTCCTGTCTCAGAAGGTTGGTCTCACTGTCTGAATGACCCTTTAAATGTCGGTTAAAGTGATGTAAACATACTTGGGCAAGGTTTTGGGTATCTAATGCTGACCAGGTGGAGAAGGTGGCTGCCAACTCTCTATATTTTGCATATGAAAACCTCACTTCTAGAATAAAAGTATGTAAATTAGGTTGAAACATGAAATTCCCCATATATGACCGTTTTTGACCTATAAAAATGACAATTTCATAGTAGTATTGAATGAATAGGAGGAGTGGGCCTTGTTTAAAAGGACTTTCCATTTTCTATTTTATTAGTTCATTTATTCAAGACACACCTATGGAGCATTTTGGTAGGTGCTGGGTTTACAAAGAGAAATCGAGTCTGTTCTCTGCCCTCTAGCCAGGAAGACAGCACTCAACCAACTCTTGCAAGTGTCAGGTGATCTAAGGAAAGTCAGTGTGCTGAGGGCACTGTGGGGTGACCATTTGTCGTGGTTTGTCCCAGTTTTACCACTGAAAGTCCTGAGCAAACTGGGACCAGATTACTGTAGGGCACAGGTAGGGGGAATCAGGAGTGGCAGTTATGGCTCTGTGGGAAAAAAAAGAAAAAAGAAAGAAACTCTGACTAAAGAAGTTTAGGACTGGAAATGAAGCCCACCCCTTACTCCTGCAAGAGGCAAGAAGCACATTAGAAAAATAAAGGATCTTGGAAGTCTCAGTAGATAAAGCTGCTTAATTTGTGTAACCAGGATTTTTCTAATTTATTTGACCTGGGAACTCTTTGCACTTAACATCCTGTGAACATCTTTGGGTTCTCCCCTCTTTGTCCTTTGGGGAAAAATTGCATCATTTTCTATCCTAAAATGCACATTATTACCTTATGTTATTGGTCTTATCCATGATTCAGGCAATAATTAGTATCAAAATAGCCCTTCACAAGAAAATTTAATAACAGTGCAACCTTGGGATTAAAAGTTTTTTCAGAAGGGTTGCTAATGTGCTGTGGAGGGTTACGAGTACCACAAGGCTATTTTTTCTGGCTGATGCACACAGAACGAGGATGGCCGCTCACCTCTTTCTGCAAGTGCTTTTTTTTTGCACAGAAGGTTTAACCAAGTTGTTATGGAAACGGAAACGGTCTCCTCTGCCTGAGAACAGTGCCTTGGTAATAATTAGAGAGCATGGCTGAGTAAACTTCAGTGGTAACGATTAATCTTTGCAAAGCACAAGTAAGCCTAAAAGATTGAACAGGTGTTTTTTGGCCTTTGCACTTTCCAGCCCTAGAAAATTTTAATTTGGATAGAGCTGAACAGGTTTAGGCTTGGAGTCTTTCCTTACTTCAGAAAGGAAAGTCATCCTTTAATGTTATGGTAATTGACTTTTAAAATTTAAATGTTTAAAGACATCTCTTAAGCCTATAGAGTTTCTGAGTGTGGTTTGTGACCCTCTTTGAGCTTGTTAAAATGCAGGTTTCAGCCTCTCTACAGATCCCCTGAGACTGACTATCTTAGGCTGGTCTTGGAATTTGATTCTGTAACAAGCACGCCAGCTGAGTTTCATGTTTGCTCACTGGAGTTAGCTTTGCTCTATAGGACAGGGCAAACTTTTTAAAGGGCCAGGTAGAAAATAGTGCAGGCTTTTTGACTCTATCATCGTGTGAAAGCAGCCATAAGCAGTATGTAAAAAAACGGCCCTGGCTATGTTCCAGCAGACTCTCTTTACAGACAGGCAGTGGTCGGATTTGCCCCTTGGGTTGTAATTTGCTGACCCCTGCCCTGGGATCTGCAAAGTGCTGCCCATTTAATGGAATTCCAGCTTTCAACGGTGTTTGTGCTAAAAGTCACCCATGCTTCTCATACCTCCTTCAGTCTGGCTTGAATATAGGCAGAAGGAGATTATACCGTTGCTGGGAGCAGGGAGGGAGTGAGTTTTGAGTGCTTTAATAGTAAATGATTCTCTTGACAACCATACTTGCTGACATGAGTTTTAAAGTGGGTTGGAATCTCCATCTTTGATTGTGGTTAAGGTGATTTCCTGGTTTGGTAGCTAGAACAGAACTGAATTGATGGACTTGAGACTGTTTTGAGGGAGAGCCTCAGGTTTTTCTTGAAGGAGGAGATGGAAGTTTGGTGGTGATGGGGGGTTGGTTTGAGAGGTGCCGTTTCCCCTCTTTTTTTCTGCCCCACTTGTTGTTTAGGCCCTTTTTGCAGAGTTCCTGCTCTGTCTGGCCTGGCCTTTGGAGTCAGGCAAACCCACCCCTATCCTCAGTGCTGGATTTGCCTCTATGCCTTGACTTCGTAGAACATTGAACTCTTCTTTGGGAGTCCAAATAAGTTCAGCGACTTGAGTTTTTCTTCCCGTTTTCAAATGCCACATTCTGTGTTACATTCTTTGTAGCTAATTTTTTCATTGCTTTTAAAAGGCTTCTGAAGTGAAAAGGAGCCCAGTTCTCTAAGTGTTGGTTTTAAGCATTAGAGAATGTATGCTTCCATGCTTTGTTGTGTTACACTGGGTGCGGGGTTCGATCATCCTAACTGCGTACATCCGACCAGATTATGAGCTTTTCTGCTTCCCTTGTTCCAATATTCTGTTTTTCCAAATGGTTTGCTCAGTTTGAAATTTTCTTTTTATGTGTTTAAGGAAGAAATAGTTCCTCTGGACCACAGCCATGAATGTACCGACAAATGCTGCTTTCAGAGCGTATTTCTGTCCACATCCTTGAAGTTTTTCTTCTTTGTGTCACAGCAATTCCTTGCTATTATCTTATTTTCTGATTTCTTTAGAAGGGATAATGATGGTGGCCAATTTTTGCATTTTATAATGTTTTAATTTAGTTACGCTCATACTGCAGCTTATGTTGCAAACATAATGGCACATACACCTGAGCTGTTCTCTTTGATTCAGCCTTAAAATCTGTTTCCCACATGGTTCATGTCTGTATATTGTGGTATCATTAGCTTGTGTAGCTTTGCAATGTCATCTCACTGTTATCGAATACAAGAACATTTTCTTTTGACATTTATATCCACTTCCAAAACTACTTTGCATTTATCACAAGGCAATTTAAAGCCTTCTCTTGTTCATTGTTGTTTATTTGTTTAGAAGCCTTGGCTTTTATATATTTTTTAAATACGAAAACTTATGCTTTGCTTGTGTTGTATGTCATTTGCACTCTTGATTTTTTTAAAAAAATTTTTCTTTCCAATGTATTTTTACCTTTATCCAGAAAACATTAACCCAGTGCTTTCTGTGGACACCAAATGTCCTTCCACACATTTACATGGACTTTGCTTATTAACCTGCTCCGTAGAGATTGTGCTTTCTCCTTTGGTTGGAGGTGTTTTCAGGGACCATTTCGGGCAGCCTAGTGAGGGCTTAGGGGGTAGGAGTCAGCAGGGCCTGGGTATCCAGAGCAGCCCAGACTCCCAGGGTGGGTGACCCAGAGCCTCAGACCCCTTCTCTGCAACATGGGGATGATAGTACCTCCCTGGGACGGGGTTGTATCCCATGCGTGTAAAATGTCTTGCATATGCCTGCAGGAGAGCCAGTCCCCAAACTCAGGAGCTGTTACCATGATAACCAGGAGGTGGATGAATCTCTTCTCTCTGCTCCACAGTGTGAATCCCTTCCCATCTACTTAAGAAGAAATACCATCTATCTGAATATGCCAGTTCCCATAAGCCCTATTTCCAACCTGAAATTCTGTGATTCATTATATTTTTCGTCCTGCAAATTCAGGTTCTTTATCTGTGGCTGGCTGTTTTGGGTACTGGACCCACAGTTATTTCACAAGAAGGATTTGGCAGGATGTCTTCAGTTTCCTCAGTTTTACTCCTTGTAACAGAAATGGTAGGTGGAACAGTCAGTCACATTTCACGACCAGGTTGCTGCCCTGGTCACCTTGGAGGTGTTTTTTCAATCTTGTTGGACAGTGGAGGTCCCTTATGCTTTTTTTTTTTTTTTGGTACGAGGGCCTCTCACTGCCGCGGCCTCTCCCGCTGCTGAGCACAGGCTCCAGACGCGCAGGCTCAGCGGCCATGGCTCACGGGCCTAGCCGCTCCGCGGCATGTGGGATCCTCCTGGACCGGGGCACGAACCCGTGTCCCCTGCATCAGCAGGCGGACCCTCAATCACTGTACCACCAGGGAAGCCCCTCCTTGTGCTTTTTTATGCAATAGTTAGTTTTGGAGAATTCTTGGTTTCAGAAAATAATCCTGTCCCTACACTTAATCCTTCTTGTTTTAAAGCTTCCATGAGTGTTTAGTTTTCAGGAAACACCTTTACTTAGTGAAAACCATTAGCACATGGTGGTAATCCTATTATAGAAGTTGATGAAGGGCCTGAGACAAAGCTTGTATGCTGGGTGTGGAATCTTCTACTTCAGGCTCTTGTGATTGCTGCCGAGACGATGTCATCTTAATTTCACTGGTTTCCTGTGTGGTTGGATTCTTGCTTCTTTGTCCCCAAAATTTATCTGTAATCTGAAGAGAACATTGCTGCTTTTGTAGCTCATGAGCAATGTACACTCAAATTTCAGCTCTGTGAAATTGGTGGAAAATTAGGTAAGGAGAATTTTTTTGAAAAAGGATTACCTTATTTAAAAATATTACCTTATTTCCACTGATCTGTCATCTGTTTCCATGGAAATAGAATTAGGAGATAGTTTCTGACGAGCATTTTCAGGGCTGGCTCCTGATTCCCACTCCAGTTTCTATAGAGATGGAAGCACGCTGGTGAAGACAAGGTAAAAAGGATTCCATAAAGTAGTGAGCTGCCATGTGGACTGTGGTCCAGACTCTGATCTGGAGGTTACCTTGTGGTCAGATTGGTTATGAACTCTCTGTGATGCTAGTACTTACTGGAAGCTCAGAGGATAATACTCAGAAAATGACATTGGCCCTACGATGGGAGGCTCTCTTGTTTCCACACTAACTTTGTCTTCTAGAATCATCTTCAGAGACAGCGTCAGCCCTCCTGGATACTTACCCCTGCCTCCTTCTTAGCATCGTCTCTAAAGCAGTTGAGACAATCAGGTATTGATTACCTGGCGATTTTGGTAGCCCTGGTCTCCCAAGGTATGCAGGAAGAGAAGCTGGCTTTTGTTTGCCAGGAGTTCAGTCTCCCTGAGTCCATACACTGGCAGAAGCTTTCAGATTTTCTATCTGCTTTTAGTAAGCAGACAAAGGAACAAAAAGGCAAGGTTGAGTGGCATTGTCACGAACCACACTTTGCTATTGCTTTTTTTTTTTTTTTTTGCGGTACGCGGGCCACAAGTGGGCCTCTCACTGCTGTGGCCTCTCCTGTTGCGGAGCACAGGTTCCGGACGCGCAGGCTCAGCGGCCATGGCTCACGGGACCAGCCGCTCCGCGGCATGTGGGATCTTCCTGGACTGGGGCACGAACCTGTGTCCCCTGCATCGGCAGGCCGACTCTCAACCACTGCGCCACTAGGGAAGCCCCACACTTTGCTATTTCTGAGGGCTGTCTTGGTTGTTTGCCTGGAAATTATGAAATTGGCTTTCTGCTTTTACTTAAATCCAATCAGTCTGACTAACTTTTACCGGAAAAGTTGGTCAGGAGCCGACCAGTACCACTAACAGAAATAATTTGTCAAAAAAAAAGTGTTGTCTTTTGAAGAAAGCAGTTTTAAAATAAATGAGAATGAAATGGGATGTTTGAGTGGATTTCTACGCTTTTGGATCCAGAGCTTTTGGTGCTGGGCTCTGGAAGGGCAGAGTGTGGGACTGAAAGGGTTGAGGCCACCTGGTGAGTGGTTGGTTTCCAGAATCTACAGATTCCTCTGTTTGGAAGGTACTTTAGGTGCTGGTCTTGAAGCTTCATTGGAATAGCAAACATGTCTCTTTAACTTTAGCACCAGATTGCTTTGAGTTGGTGGCTGATGGTACCTGTAGTGGCTTGAAACTTTTCCCTTAGAGGCTGTATATAGCTCATCAAGAAGTCACTTGACCCTCCTCAGAGGTTCAGCACTTTTTTGATTTCAAAAGAATAAAAAAGGGAATGAGAAATAGCCACGGATTTACTGAGGATTCCACTGTTTGGTCCAAAGTGGGAATGTGACCACTTGCATCTTCTGCCAGCATCTCAGTAGCTGTGTGCGGATTACCGATGTGTAGAAAGATCTGAAAGCCAGGCCTTCAGGTGGCCTTGCTCCCTGGGGTAGCCCCTTTTAGGGGCATCCTGCTGCTGGTCTTGGGGTACCTGCCCTGTGCTCTTCAGCTCTGACTCAAGTTGCTCTTAACTCTTCAGGGTGCTCGGCTGAGCTGTCTGCATCTCCACACTTCCTGCCTGTTGGCGGAGGCACCTCGCCTTGGTGGAATTTTGCTGAGATCCTCCAGAATTCTTCAGCTGGGTGTGCAGGCTGGGCTCCTTTATGGCCGGGGCTATCTCTGTCTGTGCCTTGGATGTTCCTAGCTTATTTTCTGAAAGATATT
The DNA here is from genome assembly GCF_011762595.2 of Tursiops truncatus. Lineage (NCBI taxonomy): Eukaryota > Metazoa > Chordata > Mammalia > Artiodactyla > Delphinidae > Tursiops > Tursiops truncatus. Next base: position 68,275,680 of record NC_047043.1, read on the forward strand.
TTCCCCAGTTCTATGTTTTTACTAATGTTCTTTTTGCTTTTTTTTGTTAAGCCATAACTGGGAAAGGAAAAGGAAAATCTTCCAGAAATGAGTGTAACATGAAGAATAGCCTTAGTTTGACATAGTAACTGCATTTCTGAGACTCTCACCCAACCATGTGGGGACGTGGACGGAGTTCATGAGACTCTGAGTTTACCAGGTGGGACCACACACGGCCCATTTGCTGCACACTGGCTTTGTGCCCGGTGGGACACCAAGTGATCTTGCTTAGTGGCCATGACCCTGCGTGAGCTTGAGGCAAAGATCTGTCCTGTGAGTGAATAGTGCAGTTACCATCTACATTTCATAGACAGGGAAACTGAGGCTCATGACTGGTGTCAGCCCAGCGCTATAAACGTCAAAGCCCCACAGCCACTGAAATACTTGAACTCACTGCTGGGCTGGAGTCTCACCCGACTCTTACCGCAGTCCAAGGAGGCCTGGGCCACAGAACTGGGATTAGGACCCAGGCCTTCTGAACACCAGCTGCTTCTTCCTTTGTTAGTAGCTCTCTGTGTAGTTACTGTCTTGTCCTTGGAGGCCTAGTTTATGTGTTACTTCCTCTGTGTGTGCTTCCTCACAGAAGAACCATGTCTGCCCTCTTGCCTCAGTAGGCCTGGCTGCTCCCCTGCTGATGTTCTGGGATGTGCTTAGTCAGTGACCCAGAGCTGGGTGTATTACATGCACTAAGCCTGTACTGTGTGTCCAACCACCCAGCTTGGGAGGTCCTTGAGGGCAAGGGCTGCATCTTCCACCCTAACATCCAGCAGGTGCTCAGTAGAAGTTTGTGGAGGAAGGGTACCCTCTAGATATTAACTCTGGGTAGATTCTGTGAGCTAGCAGACGACCTGGTTGACCCTGTAGTGATGAATAATAAAGGCTTTCTAGGATCCTAGAGGATGTATAGCTGGAATCCGCTCTCTTCTCTGTGACCAGTGGATGGTTCTAACTTGAGTGGAAACAACAGAACAGCTGACGCTTACAATATTAACTTTTCACTTACTGTGTAAAAGGGTTTGATTGTAGGGTTGTTAAGCTGTCAGGTAAAACATGATGGTCTTATTTATTATATATATAAGGAGGTACTTTATAAAGAAATTGAGACTTGGTGATGAATAAATATTGGACACCAATTACGTTGCTGCTGTTAATCAAGATGTTCATATTTAGCAGTAACCGCTACCATGAGGGATTGTAAAAGTAAATAAACTTCCCCAAGGATGAATTATACCATTTGATGATTAACTTCCCATTAAGAACACTGGCTATTTACAATTAGACTTTTTAAAAAGTTAGTAATAACCCTGCATTTGAACAATAGTTATGGTTAGGCATACCAACAGAAGGAGACACTGCTAATTACTTTCAATTAATTCTAAATAAATTATTGGGTTTAAAATGTATGCTCCTATTAAAATCTGTCCTAATCTAGACCTCTATTAAATAAAGAAGGCTTTATTTAATGATATCAGAGAGTCATGTCACTTGCTCCAGGGTCAGCAGCTGTTGTGGCAGGATTAGGATTTGAACCTATCACCTATACTTCAAAATGCTTTTCAAGTGTTTTGCTATGAATGGTCTCATTTACTGTTTAGACAGTTCTTGTGAGCTGGGCCAAGTTCCACATGTGTTTTATTGAAGAGGAAAGGGGTTGTCTGTGGACACAAGTTTTGGAGTGGATTCCCTCTTCTTTCCCAGTGTTCTTGTGATAGGGGCCCCTCTTGGCATGATTGTGGGGGGAAATGCAACCGTGGATGTCCTGGGTGCAGAGTCTGGCACATACTACGCTAATATGTGGGCTATTTTTAAAATGGTATTTTTAGTGGTTTGAAGCAAATATCTAAATTTGGAAGCTGGTTTTGATACCTTAAATGATCTGGTGGGCTTGAAAGGTCGATAAATACACCCTTCTGGAAATGTGTTTACAGGCAATAATATTTATTCAAGTTAAGCTTTATTTTGCCCCAAAGCTATAGTTATAAAGTAAGTTTAATGCAAATACTTGTGTTTTCTATGCCAGGACTGACGACAAATTAGGGTGTTTTGGGTAAGCCACTTAGCAGTGCTACCTTTTCCAGCACTCACTGAGGAGAACTCATCAGCAGAGTGGAAAAGTCTATTAGCTTTATATGAGATTTTGCTGGATTGCTATTTTTATTTGGAAAATCCAGTTTTATCTTTTTGTCTCACATGATAATGAGTTTTCTGATATTGTCACCCTTTATTAAAAGTGTATAGGAGAGGTGACAAACAGCTTTCTGCAATGAGATGGTGTAATAAATAAAATCAGTTCTAGAAGTCTGCTTGTCATTGGCGTAAACAAGTGCATCCCTTCTTAATTGGACAGAGAGGAGGAGGATGTTGGTGGTAACTTTGGAGAAATTTGATGCTGCCTTTGAAAATCCAGAGACTGAATTCTGAAATGAATGTTACTACCTTATTTGATTCAGAGTGGCTACGATTAGATAACTTTGACAATTAATTGTGGTTAGGTTTTACTGTGCTACAGCTGAGTGCTTTAGTCATACAGTGGATGATCATTGGGAAAGTGGGCCCTTGGCGATCACTTCCTCACTGTGGATTTCTTTTGGGATGGCAGAATCTGTTTATCATGGCACAGGACAGAAAATAAATCCTGGAAGCACCATATAGCTCAAATGACAATTTGAAAATAACAATCAGAGCAGTGACTAGAAGCTGAGACACAGATTCGGTTAACAAACAGAAGAACTCATCTCAGGCATTGGATGGAAAGCCCATTTCTGAGTTTATTTCACAGCATATTATGACAACATTTCTTTAAATTACAATTCATCTCCATTTGAAAGATATAATCTACACGTTCTCCTGGGAAATAATCAGAGACAAAGCTTGACTGTATTTTTCCCCCCCTGAAGTTGACCTTGTCTCCTCAAAGAACATTTTTCACACTGTGAAATGTAATTTACTTGACCCCAACAAAATTGAAATAAAACCCACTATAGTTACCAGTGAGCAAGAAAGTGAATTTGGGTTTGGGAGAATCAGGGATAAAAAATGAAACTTTTTTTTTTTTTTTTTTGCTATTCAAAGAATAAATATACTGAAGGAGATGATGGGGTACCCCATAATTTCATGGTAGTTTGCACCCATTTCTGTTTCACAGCACAGTGTGTGTTTGAGAGCGGTGGGTGGTTGTGGGGTTTATGGTGGACCCACCCCCTGGTTTGGCTGAGAGGACCCTGGAGCCTGGGAGGGAGAGGCAAACTGTTGAGAGTCACAGGGCTGGTTGAGGGCAGGGTGGGGTCTGCATCCTGGTCCATGTACCTCAGGGCGCTATTTGCCAAGGTGCCCTTTGCCTCTCTAAAACTTTTCTTTCGCGAAGCCTGTAGATTTTTCTTTTTTATACCTCAGTGTACTGTTTTCTCAGTTTCTAGATTCATATTTGCTTAAGAGGAGCCACAAAATAAATAACTCTCCAACAGAGACTTGAGCAGTGACTGATGGGAGCACTTCTCTCATGTTGAACTCACTTCCTTTCAATGTAGGGAATGTGGAATTGCCTCGACTGCCACCTGCATTTTCCAGGGCATCTGTCCCTGTGCATTTGTGATGGTCTTTTTAGATGAGACTCAGCTGTCAGAGGTCAAGTTCAAAGGCGGTATAGTTGTCATGAGAAGAAGAACATGTAGTTGTCAGTCTCTTTGAGTGCAGGAAACAAGTGCTCTTATGAAGCTGGGGAAATAAAACGATCAGAGATTTAGGCTGGTAGGGAAAAGCCAGGGCCTTAAAAGTTTCTGTCTGAACATTTGCTGCACACTTGACAAATCCTTGACATGTCAAATCCTTGTCGCTGCCTTGGTCTTTGCCGCGTCCCCAGGATATGATTGGCATTCGTGAACTATTTGAGTGCATACCATCCACTTCTGTGATTGTTGTTTGTGCTAAGACCTTATGACCTCCCTTCTCTGATTTTAGAGGCATAGAAATGAGGTTAAGAGCATGTGTCACTTGCCCAAGATCACCAGCCTGGAGGCCCTAAGTCTGGCTTCCATCCTAGGCTCTGCCCAGCACCGGCAATAGGAGCACAGGACATTTGAGCCCCCTGGTGCAGCATCCCCATCCCCCTTCCCCCCCTCCCCCACCTCATCTTTCCTTTGCCCTCTTGGCTGATGAGCCATCACATGTGGAAGCCCTTTATGATTTACACGGGTTATTATTATACCTGATCAACTTGAACTCACTTCAGGAGATGGGCTCCTTTCCTGGCCGTGCTGCATGTTCTCATCTCTTCTTGGCTCACATTTCTATTTTTCCTTTGATCCAGAGTAGTGAATGTGGGCAAAATGAAGGTTTTCTATGGAGCTGGGGTTCCGGAGTTTTCCAGAGCTAATAGCAGAAGGCTGCAGGGTTTGTCTCTTGTTAGCAACAGTCTGAGGCAAGAATCCCAACCATGACTGGTTCTGGTGAGGAGAATGGCTTCTAAGTTACCGGTGATTGAGGCAGAGAAGCCCTAAATGGAGAGAACTCAGTGGCATTGTGTTATTACCCAAAGGGCCTGAGCAGAGGCCTTCGTGCCTTTGGAAGCAGGAGGGGTTTGTCTGCACTTCCCATAGATTCTATTCATAAATGTTGGAATTCTTCTGATGACAGAACAGTGATGAACCCATTGGTTTGGAAGGTGAAATCATGGAAAAACCTATTTCAGTCCCACAAAGTTGGGATTCTTGTACTTTTCAGATTATAGTTCTAAATGGCTCGGAGTCCGGAGGTTTCCAAGCTCTGCTTTGTCCTAACCTTTTTAGGATACAAAAACAAATACCTTAGCATTAAATGACTTTCTTGCAAAAGAGAGATTCCTCACAAAAAGAGTCTTTTGAACAAATAACTTTGGGAAACCCTGCTTTCTCAGTTTTTCCCCCCTTGGCAATTGTACATTTGCATATTAAAGGCTCTGAGGAGTCCTGAGAACGAAGCCTGTTTAATTTTACCAACCTTATTGGCATTTCCAAACCTTATTTAGCACCTCGAATTTTAATCTGCCTGAAGCACATTTCTAGAAATGGGGTTTTAGATACTTAGAGGTCAGTCACACAACATATAAAGGTTAAATTATATTTATTCATGAACAATCTACAGATTCAAGGCCAAATCCTTTATACCAGGAATCAGTAAACTTTTTCTTTAAAAGGCTAGATAGTAGATATTTTGGGCTTTGCAGGCCATGAGGTCTCTGTTGCAACTACTGTACTCTGCCATTGTTGCGTGAAAGCAGAGGCGATACATAAACGAATGGACACAATTGTGTTCCAATAAAACTTTATTTATTGAAACAGATGGCAGGCTGGATTTGGCCTGTGGGTCATAGTTTGCCCATCCTGTGTTAGATCCCTGGTCCCCAGATCACTCTGCTGCACATTCTGTGCTGTTACCTCTGGCTGTAATGCATGTTTTGATTCAACAACTCCTACTCAGCCTCCCCTAGAGGCTTTCTTGGACTTCTGGGACAGCTTGAGCACCTGCTCCTCTGTCCTCCCATAGCTCTTCTCCTCTATCATATCCCTAAGCAATGTGCTGTCATCAGTCACTTCCTTCCCTACCCCTAACCCCACTGTAAGCTCTGCGAGCAGAGACCTTATTACCACCGTGTATCTCCAGCTCTGATAATGAGGATGAACAGTGTACCAGACACACTGCAGGCACTCACTGGGAGCTTGTTGGATGAATATGATGAATTGATACAGTGTTTTATCTTGTTTTGTTTGGATGAACTTTTAGAGTTAATAGTAAATACAGCAGGAGAAATGCTCTTTCCAAATGAAAATTTCAAACACCCCCAAAGACGCAGATCATTTGAATGAATCTGGGGATGAATTCTACATCCTCCCAGAATATATGCTTCTTGGATAAAGGAAGAAATGAGGCTACTGTGAACTGTGGTAAATTATGCATGGAACAGAAAAGCCGAGTGAAAAATGATAATTTAGGGGTCAATGGGGAAGTATTTGAAAGATCTGAAGGCGTATTTTTCTCCTTCTTTCTCCATGTATTAGAGATTAAATGATATAGACCTTTTTCTCTTTTCACCCAGGCCTGTAAAATATTTTTTTCTGGTAATTTCTCTTCATATTACATGACTGCTCTAATTACATCTCTAGTTTTAAGATAATAGAACTGCATTTTTAATGTGCTCTCTGCTGTATCTGGATTTATGATATCTCTTCTTCCTTACTCCTGAAAAAAATATAACTGAGTTAATACTAAAATAAAGTAGGTGAATTAAAAGGGAATGACCCAGCCATTAAAAGAAACAAAATTGAGTTATTTGTAGTGAGATGGATGGACCTAGAGTCTGTCATATGGAGTGAAGTAAGTCAGAAAGAGAAAAATAAATACCGTATGCTAACACACATATATGGAATCTAAAAAAAAAATAAATGGTTATAAAGAACCTAGGGGCAGGACAGGAATAAAGACGTAGATGTAGAGAATGGACTTGAGGACACAGGGAGGGGGAAGGGTAAGCTGTGACAAAGTGAGAGAGTGGCATGGACATATATACACTACCAAACGTAAAATAGATAGCTAGTGGGAAGCAGCTGCATAGCACACAGAGATCAGCTCGGTGCTTTGTGACCACCTAGAGGGGTGGGATAGGGAGGGTGGGAGGGAGGGAGACGCAAGAGGGAGGGGATATGGGGATATATGTATATGTTTAGCTGACTCACTTTGTTATAAAGCAGAAACTAACACACCATTGTAAAGCAATTATACTCCAATAAAGATGTTAAGATAAAAAGGGAATGAGACTTTAAAATCTCAGATCCAACCCAAATGCTCATTCAACAGCTGGGCTCCTCATCTCTGAAACCAAGAGAGCCCTGTTCTTACCTACCTTTCCTGATGGGAAGCCTCACTCATCTCTAGGGGTGGCCATGATCCTGAACTGGCCTGATGAGGATGAAAAGAAAGGCTGGCCTGCTGTTTCCTAGGGACTGAAGAAGACCCTAGAAGAGGGTCTTTTCATCTAGAAGAGACGTTGTGACCGTCCCAGAGTCCACTGTTGGGCATTCCAGAATCTCTCAGCAATTTATCCCCCTCTGCTGCTGTCCTGGAGACCACCGCAGGATGTCGTGACTTTCAGAGTCTTGTCAGGCAGAGTAGTCCTATCTCAGTGCCATTGCTGATGAGTGAAGTGACGTTGGGAGAGTCACTTGACATCTTGGCCTTCTCCGGATGACTCCATCTGTATCTGATCAATTGGCCTCCTGGGTTGTCTTCGATGTTAGCAAATAAAACTCCATGTACCCAGTTGAATATTAAATACCGCCATGCCTCTTTCTCATTTTAATCTTATAGGAACTGGGTAGAAGGAAATGACAGAGATTTCAAAGCCTTAACAATTGAAATAACTGTATACCACATTCGTGTTCCTAATTTTATTAAAACACAGGTCCTTCCTTCTAGGAACTCATATCTAAATAAGGGAAGTGGACACACAAACCCAGAACTGCAACGTTGGGGGATAACGGCATGTATAAGGCACTGTGGGGGTGTGGAGGAAGGCATCACTGGTTGTCTGGAGTGGGCACTAGGCAGTCAGGAAGAGTTTCCCAAATGGGGTCATGATCGACTTAGGTGTTTAAGCATGACCTGCTGTTCACCATATAGAGGGGCAGGGTGTTGGGCATTCCTCATAAAGAAAGCAGAACCCCCCGATAATTCTCAGGTCCACAGATATAGCATCAGGGGAATAACAGGGGGCTGTGTTTTTCCAGCCAGCTGCTCAGAACATTTACAGCTGTGGAATATATGTACATGGAACTCATGACGTAGATTGCTAAACATGGGTCATGGTTGTGCTTGTTCCATCTTTTCCATTGCTACACTTGCTTTTATCAAGTATAAAAGATGAACCAAGAAAAACTGTGAGTAGCAGGAGAAGCTGTGCAGGAATTACCCTGAACAGATGATGCCTCTGAGGAGAGCAGTGATGAATCAGCACCAAGGACAGTGACAGGCAGCCTGCCCAGCTCTGGGACCTGGTAATTCCTCTGTTGATGATTCACTGGTGTTGGATGTGGTAAGGAATGGCATTCCTTACAAAGAGTTTGTGTTCACTGTGCCCTTAGGACTGCACCCAAGCCGAGCTTGTCTGGCTATCATAGGTTAGGCTATGTTACCCCTCTGTTGGAGGCCAAGTGGCTGAGTCCACATTCCCTTGGTACAGACCCCTTGGAGTTGGGATCAGATCTCGAGGGTCCTGCTCCTGAAACAAGTGGAAGGCCATGCTTGCTGTGTTTTCTGCCAGACAGTTGGCCCAAGGTTATAGTTTTGCTCTCAGTTCCTTTATGCATGAGGAATTTCCATGCCTTTTCCAGGTCATAGGTTCTCTAATAGACCCACGGATCCCACATTTCCAGAATGGCTCGTTTTTCTGTTTATCAGTAGAGTGACATTAGTGGTGATATAAGCTGCAAATTATGTAGCATAGGGAGCGTCACTCATTTAGAACTTGGCAGGCCACTCCAATATCATTTGTGGTTTTTGTCACACAACAACTCAGTTTAATGGATTTGGCCTTTGACTGACTTTAACAAGTTGATAGAATTTTCTCCACCCCTCCCCCAATACTCCAGCCTCAGCCAGAAGTGAAGCGGAGGTGTCTGAGCCTCCAGCATGACTCTGCATATTTTATTGGAAGCAATAGCTAACATAACCCCTTTACCTTTACTTTGGAAATGATGGCTCAGCTTTGTTGAAGGAATTCTTGGGTTTTGTGATCTTAACTCCTGATTTTTCCACTCCCACTTAGCCAGGTTGTTGACTGAGAAGCCTTTGTGTGTGGACTTGGCTCCCTGAAGACATGCAGTGGAGAGTCATATTTGTTTGTATAGTCATAGCTAGAAGGATTAAGAAGAGACTTTCCATGGAACCGGCCCACTGATCATGTGTGTGGTTTCTCTGGTCTGAAAGGGCTGGTGTCTTTTAAAAAATTTTTCATATGACTATTTCAAAACAAACTCACTAGAGTTAACTGTGCTCGTGGACCTTTGTGATTTGGCATAATCAGGGCCAGTGTCATGAGTGTGTGTCCGGTTCAGTCACACAGGGCTCTGCGCTTAGAAGGCTCCGCATTTGGTTTCATGACCTGTTGCCACCCTTTTGAAATTCTTTATAATTTTTCAACAAAGGGCCCCACATTTTCATTTTGGACTCAGTTCCATAAATTATGTAGCTGGTCCTGGGCATAATCCAGTGTGGAAAGAGAATAACAACTAGAGTACAAGGACCTTGTAGAGACTTGAGGAGTTCTAAGTCCATAGAGTGTAGAAGGGACTTTAATAAGTGTTCTGTTCATTAATAAAGGTTGCATAACTGTCCTCCATGGTAGATAGTTTTAGCATAAGGCCAGTGAGAGACAGAACCAAAGTCAAAGACAAAGGCAGCAAGTGGCCTTGTGTCTCTCCAAGCAGTCTTATCCCTTACTCCCCCAGCCCCCAACCTGTCCTTTGTGGTTGAGAGTCCAGGAGGCAATGAGGAGGGGTCATAGCCCTGCTGGGTGGTGCTAGATTAATGTCCCAGTGAGATGGAGCGGCTGGCAGGCTGTGCCTCTGGGTGTAGGATTGGCGAGTTACAGGGATGTGGGTTTATTCTTGCCCAGCTTCAGTAGGAAGTTTTCTGGAGCTGTGAGTTTGAAGAGGTCTGCTGGAAGGCCTTTCTCACCGCCTTGGGCATGGAGGGAGAGGCAGGGTTAGCCAGAGGCTTGGTGCCAATAGCTGAACCCCACAGGCAGGCCTGTCTGCCCTATCAGCGGATTCTAGGCCCTTTGCACCTTCACCTTAGATGATTTAAAAAGGAACTTTTAATTCTTATGTCATTAAAGTAAATGAATACACATAATTTTCTCCTTTTTAGTCTTCACATGTAACAGCCCATCCTCATAAATGCTTTCCACATTATTCCTTGTTGGAATGTGGGGTTATGACAGAGTGTTAGCAGCAGGGAAGGAGTGGTACCCAGAAAGGGCAAATGTTTCTTAAAACCTCTTCCCTGAATAGAAGGCAAAGAGATAGTGGGAGAATACAGGGTTTAGGACCTGCTGCTGTTGGTTAAAAGATTATGTTCTAGGGGCTTCCCTGGTGGCGCAGTGGTTGAGAGTCCGCCTGCTGATGCAGGGGACACGGGTTTGTGCCCCAGTCTGGGAAGATCCCACATGCCGCGGAGCGGCTAGGCCCGTGAGCCATGGCCGCTGAGCCTGCACGTCCGGAGCCTGTGCTCCGCAACAGGAGAGGCCACAACAGTGAGAGGCCTGCGTACCACGAAAAAAAAAAAAAAAAGATTATGTTCTAGGTGAGTGACACCTCTCCCTGCTCTGTGATCAGTGCATACACCACTTCCCCCCTTCCTGAAATCTAGAGATTTAAAACCTCACATCCCTGTAACCTTTGATTTTTAGCTCCAGCTTAAATCTCTAAGCATGTCACTATCAGAGTTTCTGTCTAGAGAAACCTTTGAATGTGAACCTCAAAGCAATCCCCTGGTGTGCTTTCTCATCTTCTCTTTCACAATGATGACATTGGCAATAAGCCATTTTTCTTCCAGGGAAAGCAGATCTCTTTCTTCTGATTCACCTTGTAAGATTATATAGGATTTTAAGTACAATATTCTAGAAACATTTTCCAACCATCCTGTTGCAGTTGTAGAGCTGTTAAGGTGTTGTGGACAGAACACAGGTTTGGGACCTGTAGAGCTGGGTTTGAATCCTGACTCTGCCACTCAGTCGTCATATGATCTTGGAGAAAACACTTAACCTCCTTGCAGCTCAGTTTTCTCATCCATAAAATGGGAATCTCTGTCTAAAACACAAAGAAGAAAACAACTCTCTCCAAGGACTGTCACTCGGACCTTAAGGGGGTAAATATCAGAGCCTGGCATGGTGTCTGGTGTGGTTGCTGCTTGATCAGTGTTGGTGGAAGCTGAAGAAAACCTTCCCTTTGTTGAGTTGGATTTATTTTAATTAATCCAGGTGAACTTACTCAAAGACAGTTGTGAAGAACTCATATGGAGCCGAAACACATCTGCTCTGGGGAAGTGGAGGATAATCCTGAGGCTTAGATACAGCAGGCTTTTACATTCACTAAAAGAGAAGCACAACTCAGGCAGCCTCAAGGAGCAGGGGCAGTATCTGGGGACACACATGTCATCTTGAATGTCTTTTTGTAATAGGAGATCACATCAGATTAATGATTTTAAAATGAGCATTTTTCTGCCTTCTGGCTGTATTTAATGTTCTAATGCCTTTAAAAATAATCAACAACAGCATCATCATCATAATACTACTCAGTTTAGTATTTTTGGCTTTATAACCACGCTGAGCAGTCTAAACTGTTAAATGGACTTTGTAATCTGGTATCCAGGGAGCTCCTTGGAAGGGGACAGGCAGTTTTTTGTGTTTCCACATTAAGCTGACTGGGCACTTGGAACTTGGTGACATGCTCTCTGCTTCTGGGGTGGGTGGGTAGGTGGCGTGTTCACCCCCTCTGTGGACAGTTTGCCTTGGAAGAGCTCAGCTTTGGTGTCAGGCAGAGCTGGGTTTGGGTGTTAGGGCTGTGTAGTTGGGGTAAGTTGTGTAACTTCTCTGGGCTTCCATTTTCTGATACTTGAGGATAATGATGGATAATGATACCTACCTCCATAGGGCTGAAGATTGAGAATGTATGAAGAGCACAGAGCCGGCAGGCGAGGAAGGGCTCCATGAATGTTAGTTGCTGCTGTTGCTGATGCTATTATACAGTAATATCTAATCCTCCGTTCTGTCTTGAACTTGGAAGTGGAGGGCCCTAGGATGCATTGACATTGAGGGGTTTGTGTGGAGGAGGTTTGGATGTTTGGGATCTGCCAGCTGCCTTCTAGTGCATTCATGCTCTCCCTGCGAGTTTTCTTTAGAATGTCTTGTGCCATCTATAATGACAGAACCTGGGATGCAGTGTTTTTTTTATATTCCCTGTCAGTCAGCAGTGCCAAGTGACTCAAGAGTGGGTGACCCTTCGTCCTCCCACTTCCAGAAAGTTCTTTTAAAGATTGCTTGGCGGTGGAGGGGAAGAATTTTCTTTTTAACACAAATGATGTGTTTTGACAAAAATATATCACCGTGGTGAGTTTATGCTAAAGGGGAAATGCTTGCTCTTACAAGCAGTGCTTATTTTTCCTTCAGCAAACAGGGCATTGACACTTGAGTCCCTCATGCAACCTGTGGAGACAACTCCTGACTGAGGCAGGGCTGGTGTGATAGGTCCATTAATCTTTGGTAAAAACATTGAAACCACAGCAATGCCCTAGCAGACTCCTGGGGCATTTAAAAACCAGAGACCTAAAGGAGGGTGCAGCAGCCCACAGAGAGCACATGCTTTTGATTGTCTGAACGTCAGGTCCCAGTGCTGCCACCACTGTGGGGTCTGGGGCAAATGATTCTTCTCCGAGTGTGTTTCTTCCCCAGTAAAGTCACACGAGAGACATGAGGCCGCCTCAGCTCCCCACACGCTTGTCCCCACACTCAAGGGCTCTGTGTGCATGTGTGTGTGTGCACATGTGTGCACACACTGTGTTAGCTATAGATTGTTCTCTGGGGACCATTGATGCTGCCCTCCAGGTAACTCAGTGGGAGTAAAGGTGTGACAATGGATGCACACTGACGGCTCTGCAGCTGGTGCAAGGGAAAGCGACTTTTAATTGAGCAGGTATTATGGAGCCTCAGAGAAACTCAGAGACTCAGAGAGTCCATCATTGTAGGAGAACCGCGATGGGGAGGAGGGATCTAAGAATTACGGGTAGTGAAATAGTATTGGTTGTAGCCCTGTTGGACTGGGTAGATGGTCCTTCAAATGTCCTTTCTCCTGTTACTGTGCTGAGGAGGCTATTTGTGATTCTAGTTAACATTTATTCTGCATGTGACCTTGGCAGGCACTGTGCTAAATGATTCACGTTTAATCCTCACAACAACCCTCTGAGGAAGGGGCTGTTATTATGGAATCCATTTTTCAGGTGAGGGCATGAGGCTTGGAGGGGTGAAGTGACACTCCCTGTCATGAGGTAAGTTGGGGAGCCTGGTTGCAGCCCAGGTGGTAGGACTTTGTGATCCTTGCCTTTGGCCTCGTGGCTAGAACTGTGGCTGTGGGACCAGTGAGGCTGCTCTGAATGAGTGTTGCACTGTCCACAATCACACATCTGACAAAACAGCAAGGAGGGCTCTTGCACACCTTCTTGCAGATTGCCTGTTGTAGGCAATGCCTTTTCCAGGGTCCAGTTTTTCTGGGATTAACTACGGCTTTCCCTCTGTCCCCGATGGTAGCATCAGATGACATAATGATAATAAATATCTGAACCCTAGTTTCTAGGTAAGAATTTTTCAAACATTGTCTCATTTGATCTATTAGACAGGTACTATGATTAGTCCCATTCTCCAGATGGGGAAACTGAGTCACTTGCCTGCCATCTTGGAACCAGCGGGTGACCATCTAACCTGCACAGCCTGTCTTTAGAGCTCCTACCCATAACCACTGGGCTGTGTGCTCTCGAGAGGGACCCCCCAACCTGGAAGATTTTGTTGCAGAAAGAATGTTCATCAGGGCTGATTTTAGGGTGTGTTGTTGGGAGCACCAGCTCCATGGCCTGAGAGACCTGGGTTCAAGTTTGTGTTCCCCCACTTACAGACCATGTGGCCATGGGCAAGTCATTGTTTTCCTGTGCCTTATTCCTTTTATGTAAGACAGGAGAAGAGTACCTCACTGGGATGTTGAGAGCTCAGGGTCTGCCCCATAGTCAGCTCACAGTATTTGGGAGCTAGCATTAAATTCACAATTGAGAAGCAAGGATGTGACGTGGGAGCATCCCCCAGTTGCTGAACCCAGAAACCCACATCAATTCTCCCTCCTGCCTCTTCCACTTCCCCATCTTTCTAATAGTTTTCCTGCAATATTCCTCCTGGCTGTCCTTCCTCTCCACTTGATTACCCCATGATCTCCTTTGAGAGGCCTGCCTCCTGCCTGGCCTCCCAGTCTCTGGCTGTGCCTCTTCAGATCCATTTCCCACATGGAAATGTTGCTCTGCCAGCAAAGCACATCTGACCCGGTCACTTCCCTGCTAAAGAGTCCTGAGTGGTACCTGGTCACTTACAGTCAGCTCTTCTTGAATCCCACAGGGCGTTAGAATCACTTGGGGAAGGCACCTAATATGCACATTCTGGGGTCCCATGCCCAAGAGACCTAGTTCAGTGGGTTTAAGTTAGGCTCAGGAATATGCTGTCTGGCTGTTATGCCAGGCAATTCTGGCATGTGAGATCTGGACTGAAACACTGATCAGTGAGAATCAGTCCAAGTTCCTTTACCTGCCTCGTCAGTCTGACTTATTTCTGCTGCTGTGTCTCTGCCAGGCTGCCCACTCTGTCCCCTGCCTCTGCTTCTCTTTTGACCTGGCTTCTGTGTTTTAAGATTTAGCTTTGAGAGGGACTGACATGAAGAAGCAATGGCAGAGATAATCATAATATCTAGTATTCACTGAAGGCTCATCATATGCTGGGGGAAGCTTTTACAAGTATTAAGCGTTTAACTCCTCATAGCCCTGTGAGGTCAATACTGATGTTGTCCCCACTTTGGTCGATGTGGAAAGTGAGGTGTGAGAAAGCAGGTATAATTTGCTGTGTAGCCGGTGGCCAGTGAGCAGGGGAGGAGCCCAGGTCTTGGCGGGGTGTGTGGGTGGGAGGCACCTTCCCTTGGACTTTCGTGGCACTGGTTTGGGTTGTCCCAACATCACAGTGATTGGAGGAAGCTGCTGGTACTCAGTGTGCAGGGCTCAGGGGAGTCGGACCTGCTTTACTGTGTAGGTCACCGGCAGATATTTTGCTAGGCTTTCCTGCAGGTAAAAAACCTGACCGTAATGATTTGAGCCTAGAATCTAACCTAAACACACGGTTTTAAAAATTTCATGGTTTTAATAAATACTGGATTTTCCTGGAGCATGACCACTGTAAATCATCAAGAGTTATTCAGTATTTTAGAGGAGTCACATCACCAAGGGCAATGTTAATAGCCATTAAGACATAACCTGTGTGGGGACTTCCCTGGAGGCGCAGTGGTTAAGAATCTGCCTGCCAGTGCAGGGGACATGTGTTTGATCCCTGGTCCGGGAAGATCCCACATGCTGCTGCGGAGCAGCTAAGCCTGTGCGCCACAACTACTGAGCCTGTGCTCTAGAGCCCACAAGCCACAACTACTGAGCCTGCGTGCCACAACTACTGAAGCCCACATGCCTAGAGCCCGTGCTCCGCAACAAGAGAAGCCACCACAATGAGAAGCCCACGCACTGCAATGAAGAGTAGCTCCTGGTCGCCGCAACTAGAGAAACCCCGCACGCAGCAATGAAGACCCAAGGCAGCCAAAAATAAAATACAAATATTAAAAAAAAAAAAGATATACCTGTGTGTATTTGTATTTGTAGCTGCTGAATTTTCGGTGATTCTACATCAAGGTATGAGCATCTGACTGTTTATGTTTTTAGTGTAGTTGTGCCTAAGTGTTTACCTACTGAAATACATATTACTGTATTATAAACCACCTGCCTTTGATTCTTTTTTATATTATAGGTCAGGCCTACTGATTTTTTTAATGTTATATGTTGATATTATCTGAGTTTCATTTCAGGGTAATAAAGGAGACTTTGCAAAATGATTGCTTAAAAAGGAGTCTTTGGTCTCATCGATGAAGAATCACTGCTCTACAAAATCAAGCCTCTTTGAGGGGTGGGAGGGCAGTGAGTTCTCAGGAGGGAAACCTAGTGGATGGATCTTCAAGGGAAAGTTGTTCAAAGGAAACTTGAGTCTGGAATGCCTTTGCTAGACCTTAGCTTGCCTCCTGCCCACACATCACAGCCCTCCCGTTCTCTTTGAGATGTTAATTTGTTGCTAGGAAAATTATCTTGTCACTGACAAACGAAGTCTGGAAGAATCAGCTCTTCTTATAAAGTGGTTCCTATGGTATCTGCAGGGCTTTGTCGGTTTGCAAGTTATGAATATTTATGTCTCAGGAAAAAAAATTCCTCATTTAAATTACATTTTCAGTAATTTCCCACTTAATTTCCCACAGAAAATAATGACATTTCCAGCCTTTGCCTAGGTGAATGTCTTCAGAGACGGCAATTTTCGCACATGGACTCAAGGGGCATTGGAATTGACCTGATTCCAAACACAGAGGCAGGCTTACTGCCCTGTGATTACTTCCATATAAAGTAACGCGTGTGCCCGATACATTATCGAATGAAGATAAAATGGCAGACGTGATTATGGTAAATTAGACCTTTTGAATTATTTATGAGAGCCAATGTAAACTGTGTTTCACTTTTCCCCACTAATGTTTACATAAAAGCCATTGTAGGACTTGTTACTAAACAATTTTAAAATTTATTATACAAAGGGCCAAGTTTGAAAGGCAATTCTAGCCCAGGTTTCCTCATCTTTATCCATGAGCTCTTTAGGCAGAAAAGCGGATCTGTTCAAAATGTTATTGCACATGTGTGGCATGGGCCTGAGCAAAGTCCAGGAGAAGCTGAACTTGGGGATGGCAGGAAATGTCTTCTCTTTGACCCCACGTCTGCTAGTCCTGGCCATGGTTATTTGAGCATCTACGGGAAGGAGCTGCCATCTGCAGTATGTCCTCATCCCTTCTCAGTT
Source organism: Tursiops truncatus (assembly GCF_011762595.2). NCBI lineage: Eukaryota > Metazoa > Chordata > Mammalia > Artiodactyla > Delphinidae > Tursiops > Tursiops truncatus. The sequence goes on from NC_047043.1 coordinate 68,292,421, forward strand.
TTCAGGACAGTATGTAATGCCTAACTCCAGTGTGGATCCACCTTCAGCATTTTCTCCTGATCAAAACTTATCAGAGGTGTTTTTGTTTGTTGGTTGGTTGGTTTTTTGTTTTTTGTTACCATTTTTTTCCTCCCTCTGGTCTTACACTGATCTCTTGAGGGAAGCAAGGAGGTGAGCCCACAGGTAAAATTCCTTCCTTGAGATGTGTGCTTTTTTTTTTTGTAGCAGATCATAATGATAACATCTTACACTTGTTTGCGATCTTGCAGTTTCAGAACCGCTTCTGTGTGTGAGCATCTTTGATCCTAAGGCTGCAGGGAGGAGTTGACCTGTGGGTGGGTAAAGGCCCTGGAGGGAACGGGGCTGAACAGGAGTGGGTCACTGAGCCATCCTTTCCATATTCATTCTTCCATTTCTAGCCATATTCTTTGGTGAGCCCTTCTGCAATTCCTCCTTCCCCATTTCCTCATTATCTCCAACCTGAAGTTAAAGGTTTCTAGCCTTTGGGTGTTAGAGATGCACTTGGGAACCGAGTTTTCTCTGAGGAGAGAAATCTTGGGCTTGGGCTTTGATTAGTGAAGTGATGCTGTGTGTATCTTTGGACATACTCACGATGAAAGTCAGAACAGCATGTGTGAAGTTCCAAGGAAAGAGAGATGTCAGAAGCTAAACTGATGCCTCTTTCTTATCAGACTTTTCATTTTTTAACCTAAAAGAGCTAAAAGGCTGGTTCTGTTCTTTACCTGTGCAGAACAAAGAAGAGGGCGAACTACTGTCTTTGTATTTCTTTGTGTCTTTGTCTTTGTAATGTCTAAAAGAGCCTCCATCATAATAGGCTCCTTGTGGCTCTGCCGGTCTGACACAAGAGGTCTGATGCAGTGAACCCACCATTGCCGGAAAGGCCTGACTTCTGTGTGCCGGCTCAGCCTCTCCAAGAGCATTTTAATGTGTCTTGAACTCTTCACGTGAACCACCTAGGGCTAGCAGCCTGGTGTTGAGGCCAGAGCCTTTGGCTTCCCGTGGCCCAGGGTATTTCTGTAAACCAGCTGGAAATTGCTGGCCAGGCTCCCTCCATAGAGTACTGATGGGCCAGATGCTCTGTGGGGCTCTATTTGCTAATTTATATGATTTGCCCACTTTTTATGCTGTAGTTCCAGTACATTTGGACAATGAAATCAAACCGGCCCATTTCTAGCACAGTGAATCATTTTGTTCTCCTGCTTTGGCACTGAGCCTCATGTGGAATTGTGTAAAAGGAAGACTCTCAGCGTGGGAGCCCAGTGGAATTCAGGGTTTCAGGCCCTGGCTTGTGACGGGCTCTGTGGGTTTATGCGGTAGCATCATCTGCAGCCCCAGGCTTGGTGAGGCCTCCCTGCATCTGGAACCCTGAGTGCATAGGTGTGGTTAGCACAGGTCGTTCACCAAAGCTTTTTTTCTTCAGCTGATTTTCCTGTGCTGAGTGATGGCTACTGCCATGAGCTTCTTTGTGCCTGGATGCTTACATTTGCTGTGGAATAGAAAGCTATTGGCTTCATGAAATTTATTCCATTTCGTTTATTCCTGGTATCCTACTTTTCCCCCTCTCTTCTTCCCTATTAAACCCTTATTTCTTATCTTCTCCTTATTTTCCTTCCTCACCCTGTCCTTGACCCCCTCCTTCTTAGGCTAAGCATTATATTCCCTATTTTGATACACTCTTTTATAAAAAAAAAACTTTAAAAAATGGACATCGTTAAACATATTCAAAACACAGAATATTAAGATCATCCAGATTCTACAGTTAACAACTCTTGGCCAAATCTGGTTTCGTCTGTACCTCCACTATTCTGCTCCACTGCCCCCTGGATTATTTTGAAGCAGTTTTTCAAAATAATCATATCACCTTATCTCTCAGTATTTCACTGTGTGTCTCTAAGAGAAGGACTCTTTCTTGTTCTCGCTTTTCTTTAGATGAAAGAATCTTAAAGGAGAACATCACAGAAACTTGGTTACTCAGAGGCTGTTAACGGTCATTGACAGCAGCATTTCTCAAAGCGCAGTATACACGGTGATAGAGGTCGCATGTAATAGTTAAGAAAATTATTACATATTTGTTTTCCTGAATATACTCTGTTTTATGTCAATTGATACTGTTACTCCATTTATTATACTAACATTAATAAAGTGAATCAATTTTAAAATAAAAGTATAGGAAAGTGGTCAGAAAACTAAGGCTTGAGGGCCAAATCTGGCCCACTGCCTGTGTTTTGTAAATAAAGTCTTATTGGACCACGGCCTTTCTCATTTGTTTACATATTATTTATGGCTGCTTTGACAATGGCTGAATTGAGTAGTTGGGACAGATACTGTCTGGCCTACAAAGTTGAAAACATTTACTGTCTGGCCCTTCATGGGAACATGTTTGTCGACCCATGGAATAAATAGGAAGTATGTGGATGGAGCATATATCATGACCTTGGTGCATGAATGGCTAAAGTTTGGGAAATGCCAGTCAGATCCAGCCTTGTGCTCTGTAGCTGTTGGAGCTGAGACCCAGGGAGAGGAGGTTTGCCCTGGGCCACACAGGTGGGAGGTGGGAAATCCGTCCTACAGCCAATTCTACTAGCTCCCATCCCTGGGCTTTTCCTACCATAACACACTGCCGCAGGCCTTGTGCTAATGTCTGTAAGCATTTCACATTGGTTCCAGGCCTCACATTGGGCAGTTGTTCATTCCAGAGCAGAAATAATTTCTAGTTTTTAGTAATTTAGTACAAAATGCTTTGTATTAAGTTTCTGTTTCTGCGGCCCCTCGAACTATTAACTGACTAGGAGACAAATAATTGCAAAGACACAAAAAGGGTATTTTTTTTTTAATTTTTTTTTTTTTTGCGGTACGCGGGCCTCTCACTGTTGTGGCCTCTCCCCTTGCGGAGCACAGGCTCTGGACGCGCAGGCTCCGCGGCCATGGCTCACGGGCCCAGCTGCTCCGCAGCATGTGGGATCCTCCCGGACTGGGGCATGAACCTGCGTCCCCTGCATCAGCAGGCGGACTCTCAACCATTGAGCCACCAGGGAAGCCCCAAGAAGGGTATTTTTGAAGTTGAATAATTTTCCACCAAATAAAATAGACTGAAGGTCTCCTAACATAGAATTCTGGGCTGACTTTACCCAGGGATATCAATTTCATCACTAGCTTTAGTGGCAAATATCTAGCTGGGAGGAAAGCATCAAGGTAAAATAAAATGTAAAAGAGATCTGTAGCAGATACTTGTGATTTTCTCATTTCAGGGTCGATTCCTGCCATAATTATCAGAGTCAGGGCAATTTGCAGGCACAAATGTTATTTTGTTTTGTATCATTCAGTTACTTAGGGTTGAATATCCATGAGACTATATTGACCCATAGGCTTTCCTGATGTTTCCCATTTTCCTGCATTTTAGGCAAGGGTTTAAGAAAATAGGAAGTTTTTTTTAGTTGAGATTTTAAGATTTTGAGGTGAAAATATTGTTCTTTACCTATTTTTAAAAAATTTATTTAATTTGTGTATTTTTGGCTGCCTTGGGTCTTCGTTGCTGTGCGCGGGCTTTCTCTAGTTGTGAGCGGGGGCTACTCTCTTGCAGTGCGCAGACTTCTCATTGCGGTGGCTTCTTTTGTTGCGGAGCATGGGCTCTAGGTGTGTGGGCTCGGTAGTTGTGACGCACGGGCTTAGTTGTACCGTGGCATGTGGGATCTTCCTGGACCAGGGCTCGAACCCGTGTCCCCTGCGTTGGCAGACCGATTCTTAACCACTGCGCCCAGGGAAACCCTGTTCTTTACTTACAATTCAAAATTAGTATTATTATATTCCGTGGTATAGGCAACTTGCTAAAATGATTCTATGGTTTACTTAGAACTTCTCTGTCCAGTTTGACAGCCATTGGGCCACATCTGGTTGTTGAATACTTGAAATATGGTTGGTATCACTGAAGATGCTGTGTTACTGTGAAATAAACACTGGATTTTGAAAATATAGTACAAGAAAAAGAATGTAAAACATCTCATCATTTAAAAGTATTGAAAACATGTTGAAATGATAATATGTTGGATATATTGGGTTAAGCCAACTATATTATTGAAGTTAATTTCACTTGTTTCTTTTTATGTTTTAATGTGGCTACCAGAAAATTTAATATTACACGTGTACTTATATGTTTATTTTGGAAAGTGCTGCATATTAGGATGAGAAAAAGGAAATTTTGAGCAATTAGAGCAATGATGGGGAAGCTTGATTTCTTTGACATTGGAGACTTGCTATAATGTTTGAAGCTACAGTAACAGAAGGAGCGAGCATTGGCTCAAGAATCATAGATTGATGGAACAAAACATCTAGCTTAGAGACCAACTCTAAGGTTTGTATTGAGTAAATGTAAAGGTGGCCTCAGATCTCTAGGGACATGGAAGATTATTTCATAAACAGTCTAGAACTCATTCACTATTTGGTAAAAGATTTGAGTTTGAGCCTTATGTTATATTATACCCCCAAAATAAATTCCAGTTAGATTAAGAAAATAAATTGTAGGAAATGAAACTATTGAAAAGAATTAGAACATCATCTAGTCAAATGTGAATTTGATCTCAGAATAGAAAGCAATAGAAGAAATTGTAAAGGAAGAGATTGATAACAGAGAAATCAGGTTTTATTCCTTAAAGAAATCTGATAAAATTAAAAAGTTGAACAAGCCAGATGTAAAAAAAAGGGAACTCTTCTAAACTTCTGATTCCCTGAAGATGCAGTGTTCAGAAGTTCATATTTAATGGACACTAGAGCTCTGTGAATTCAACTGGCCTTATCCCTGCCAGTTTTCTGTTCATTAATAGGATTGTCAGATTTAACAAATACAAATATGGAACATCCAGTTAAATTTGAATTTCAGATAAACAGCAGATAATTTTTAGTATAATCATGTCCCAAACAATATTTGGAACTTACTTTTACTAAAATAAATTTGTTGTTTATCTGAATCCCAACCTCCAGTATGCAGAAGGAGAAGGAGCGGGTAGCAGTTAAGTAGTCACTTGGCTGGGCTTGGTGGAGAAGGAAACTGGGGTTCAACTGCCCTGCAAAAAGGATTTCAACCAATTTCCCCCTTTGAACCCTGCACCTCATCTCTGCCTCCCGGAATATGGGGCCCCTCTGTGTCCTAAGGCTTCCTCATGCTGCAGGCAGTTAACAGAGTGGAGGAATCCAACCCTAGGTCCCAGTTTTGACACCTTCTTCATACCATCTTCTAAAATAAATGAATCTTGTTTCTATCATTAGTAGAAAGGCAGCCTTAATCAGAACACATATTTTAATTATCCAGTTAATGGACAGATTCATTTTTGTTGAGAGAAAAATAATCTGTACACAGTGAGAGTTCTGATTCCTCAGTTCCTGGCAGGCAACCAGGAAGTTGGGGAAAATAGATGTAGGTAAGAAGACTGTATGTCCCAGGTCAGTCCCAATTTATGCCTGATGTCTCAGTAGTTATTAATATTTATTAATTGTCATTGTTAATAGCGTCCCTCTTCTCTTCCCAAACTTTACTCTCCAAAGGGTCTTTGTTCTGATAGGAAATTAGATGGTCAAGCTAGGCCTAGGGGAGGGTGGTTGTTACATGCAGAGAGTGAGCACATAGGTAGGAGGTGGAAGAATTGTTCTTTGGAGAAAATAACTGGCTCTGGGGAAAACTGGCAGTGACACACACATAGAGGTTCTAGTCGGCTTTGTGGGCCCAGTCCTATAGGAGCAGACATCCAAGGATAACCAGACTGAAAGCAAGTCGCTAACATGAAAGAGAGAAGCCAACTAATCAGAAAAAAGGAACCCCAGGGAAATGCAGAAATGGAAGACAAGAAAACATTTAAGAAACCTACAGTATCTTCAAAGATAAATATATTGAAGATGAAAAAAAACAAGAGTAGGAAGCTATAAAATAATATGAAAAAGAAGGAAAAAGTACCTGGAAATGAAAAGTCATAGCCAAAATAAAAAATTCAATAGATGGTTTGGAAGAAAAAATTAAAGACATTCCCCATAAGTAGACTAAAAGCAAAGATATAGGATCAGGTAAGAGGAGAGAAAGCCAAGAGATTGATCTAGGTGGTCTGACATCTGACTAACCACAGCCCCACAATGAAATGAATAGAAGAGAGGAAATGGTCAGAGATATAAAAGATAGTTTTCCTGAACTGCAGGCTGGAGTCTTAAGAAGGGAAACTCTCACCTATCCTAGAGGGGGATGGCAATAGATGGGGAGCCCATACCTTGGCATGTAGGAGTGAGGTTTGGAATACCAGGCACAAGACATTCCTAAAGCATTTAGAGAAAGAATGAGGAGTCCAATTGGTGTCAAAGTTCTCAACAGTAATGGTGGCAGCTAGGAGGCAATCTAGATGGAAATATAACTTCTGATCTAGCTTTGGTACCCTGACAAACTCTCAGTCAAGAGCAAGGGTAGAGTAATGATGCTCAGAACTAACTGGAGCATGGGCTCCTCCTTTTTCTTCATCACCAAATGCAGGATACCCAGTGTAGGACACAGAAAATCCATTGTGGACTCCAGCAAAGTCACAGCATGACAGCTGGTTAGGAGGCTCCATTTTGACTGGAGCAGGAGAAAGGAGGGAACCTTTCTCCAGTGAGGTCTCCAGGAAAAACGGAAACGGCACTGGTAGGTCATCTGAGGTGATAGTAGTACAAACAGTCAGCAAATGAAAATATAGGGCAGCTCTTAACACTAGGTAAAACAGTGTTCCACAAGAGAGGAAATGTGATAGTGGCATCCTTGGCCTAGCAGTGAACAGTGTGCTCATGGTCAGTGTTTACATCATTGATTGTTTTAAAAATTATGGTGACTGTATTGGGAAGATGGAGGGAGGGAGGGAAAGCAGGGGATTGTGGTGGGAGCTAAGTCTTTGCCACAACAGGGCATCAACTGATAATGTCTATAATTGATAATATGCCTATATTGCTACTTCTTGATATTTAGCAACACAGAGGAAAATGCCAGAGTAAAAAGCTAAAAGAGTCTAAAGTAGTTGTTTCTGGGGCTGGAATGGGGCTTCAGTGGGGCAGAGAACAGGGCAGGAGACAGAAAGTGAGGTAAGGAGCATTGGGGTAGAGTATATCTTTTTTATTAAACAGGCAACATTGTAATGTTAGGGTTCCCAGCTAAAATACAGCATGTTCAATTGAGTTTAAATTTCAGATAAACAATGAATTTTTTTTTTTTTTTTTTTTTTTGCGGTACACGGGCCTCTCACTGTTGTGGCCCCTCCCGTTGCGGAGCACAGGCTCCGGATGCGCAGGCTCAGCGGCCATGGCTCACGGGCCCAGCCGCTCCGCGGCATGTGGGATCTTCCCAGACCAGGGCACGAACCCGTGTCCCCTGCATCGGCAGGCGGACTCTCAACCACTGTGCCACCAGGGAAGCCCAACAATGAATATTTTTAAAGAATAAGTATGTGCATTTAATATTTGGGATGGGCTTATTCTAAAAATTTATTCATTGTTTATCTGAAATTCAAATGTATCTAGACAACCTGTATTCTTTGTTGCTTAATCAAGCAACCCTAGGTTATGTGTATGTATTACCTTGATAAAAATAAATAGAATCTATAATTATATATAGATTACAAAAGGTTCAAAGATGATGTATCTAACTTAGTTGTAGGTACCTCTAAGGTGTTTCATTGGGAAAGGGGAGTGATCTCAATTTCTTATTTCGCATTTCCGTATTTGAATTGTTTTACTGCAAGCATGTATTAATTTTGGGAGTAAAAATGGAGTCATAGAAAGTCAAGACAATGACAATGCTGACTGGGGTGTACATGCCTTGAGGCATGTTCTGAGAGCTACAGGGCATGAGAAGGGGTGGCTCTGTGTATGCTGGGAGGTGAGGTCAAGGAGGTTTAAGCATGGCGAAAGTTTAGCTCAGCTCAAGGTAAGGTCACCATGAGGAAGATGAAAACTGTATCTGTATTGAGGCTGTGTTTGGAGGAGCATTAGTCTTTATAACCTGTGAGGAAGGTCTCATTCCTACTGGTGTTTCCAGATTGTGATGGCTCTCCTCTCTCTCATTCTTATTCTCCTGAGGTATATTGATTGGCCTTGAAAACAAAATAGTGAAACTCTGCCATTACCCAGAGAGAGTATAAAACTAATGCTGAGCTTTGCAGCAACCACGTTGGATGGCGCTACACTGGTTAGGTATGGGGGTTTGGTTGATTCTGAAAAGCGAAGATCCATGTAGTAGCTGAATTAGTCAGGGCAGCTGAAACAAGTAACCCTGAAATTTCAGGACCTTAATGTAAAACAAATTTATTTCTTATTCTTTACAGTCTGATGCAATTCTCTTCCATGGAGTGATTGGGGGACCTGGGCTCCTCTCATCTGGAGGCTCCCCTGCTCCCTCAGTACTCAAAGAGCCCTTGGCAGGACTCACTCTGACAGCCAACTATGAGCAAACAGTGACTGGATATAGGATAGGAGAGCATGTTTTAGGGGCCAGGCCAGATGTGATGTACATCACTTCTGCTTCCATTCACTGGCCAGAATCCTGTCATGTGACCCCAACGTCAGTGCAAGAGAGGCTGGGAAATGTAGTCTTCTTGAGTTCCCAGGAAGAAGAATGGGCTTAGGTGAGCCTGAAGGCAATGTCTGCCACAAAAGCTATTGTGTGCTGAACTCACTGTAAGGGTGTTAACATATTAAGCCATTCACATACATACACTGTCTCACAAATCCTGGGAAATGTGTTCTAAGGTCCTCATCTTCTTCACCAGGAAAGTGAAGTTCAGAGACATTGCCATTTGCCAAGGTCACTCAGCTGGCAAGTGGGAGAGTTGGGTTTGCCCATGATCTGGCACCACTGTATCCTGAATGGTCCTCTATTTGCATTTTAATCATTTATTTAAAAAGAAGGAGCATCATGAACAAATTTAAGATCATGTTTAAAATCTCTCTTGGATCCATTCTTAAGTTCTTTTCCATATTGTGTTTGAGACTTAGAGCTATGCATTTCTCTCCCTTGCACAAACCCACTGCTAATCTTCCTGGATGAATGGAAATTGGTGTAAGATTCCATGCTCTGTGCACATTGTGCCATATGGGGAGTGGGCCATGGACCATGGTCACTGGACAGTGAGGAGAGTGCTGATGGCGTGAGGGAAAGTGACAAATCTCTTCTGTCTGTAACTTCATCATGGGAGCCTTGAGATGGAGCTCCTTGACAGAAAGCATTTCCACAAGATTACTTTCGATTAGCTTCCCTGGGTACATCTGTTCTCACGACATTATCCATTATCCAGGAAAGTGGTCTACAGCCCAGCTGGCCGAATGACTGCCTAGGTGTGAATGCTGCTTCTCATGTCCCCTGTCAGTCCAGTCCAGTGATTCACAGCCCCTTTTGAAGTTGGGGTAACTTAGTATTACTGACTTGATTTGGTGATGCATTTCCTCTACTTTTTTCTAAAAAGTCTGAGAATTTAGTGTGTTCTGGATCTTTTTAGTTGGTTGATCTTGTTTGCCACCTGCCCTTCAACATGTTGGTCTGCTCCAGGGGCCACCCAGGGAGAGCCTGGTCCCCAGCAAGCCCACTTACTGGCGTGAGAAGGCTCTCATTGTGTGTGGGGTGTTGGGCTTTGAATGGCCTCTGCCTGGGTCCTGGGTAGCTTGCAGTCCTGCCCAGGGACCTGGGTGCCACCTCCACCTCCCCTCGCCCCACTCTCTCCAGGTTGGGAGTATCTGGTCCTAGTCCCAGTGTGGCCTTGTGGGTGCCAGGCCCCTGTCACTCATCAGTGTCTCTGCTCTTGGCAGTTGGGGTCCCTCCAGTGAGCTCACTGCTTCTTCCATTTTGGACAGGGGTATCCAGTTCTGGCCTTTACAGGTTTCCTTTCCTTGATTTAGAGCATCACTGTGTGGGTGGCAATGGAAAAAAAAATTTTTTTTTTCTAATTATCCCAAGATTTGAACCAAGAGGTCACACAAATTTTAGAGGATTTCAAGATATGCACTGAAATAATTGGAGACCCCTGAGGATGTAACAAAATAAGATTAGGACATAATTTTGGCCCTTGGAAAAGCCCTTTCGTAAGGTCAGTTGTCCATTATGCCTTGCTCTCCTGTCCCTTTGTTTGCACCTGGTGATCTTGCTGCAGACTAAAGCTCTGACTGGGGTTGTGACTCAAAGGATATGAGAGAACTTTCTACAGAACTTTTAGCTAATGAAAATAGAGGTCAGAAATAATTATTTCTGTATCCATTCTGTACTGAGTGAGGCTGAAAGGAGTTCACCCATTAAATTACATTTTCAGTGTTCTGTTCCAGTGTATGCTCCTTTACAACTTTATTTAAAGAAAGCATAATGTGAAAGGCTTTTAACTCTGATGGAAGAAAGACAGGAGCCTTACTTAGTCAGTAATGGTAGAATCTCTCATCATCTGCTCCAAGAACAAAGATTTTTTAAAATTGGGACTCAAGCAGTCTCTTGGATTATATTAATGGAACATAACCTTAATAGACCTCTCCAGAGGTTAATCTAATGTGTATGTTAGTTCTAAGTATCGTTGATCTTAAACTTATTATTTTGCTGTGTTTTCTGTGCTCTTGCCTGTATCGCTTCACTGAATATCTAAGCAGTTTGTTTAAAAAAATCCCTTTATAGATGAATGTTGCATGTATATCTCTTTTACTCTATGGGGATTTTTTTTTTTTCCCTTTTTTCCTGGTACGCGGGCCGCTCACTGTTGTGGCCTCTCCCGTTGCGGAGCACAGGCTCCGGATGCGCAGGCTCAGCGGCCATGGCTCACGGGCCCAGCCACTCCGCGGCATGTGGGATCTTCCCGGACTGGGGCACGAACCTGTGTCCCCTGCATCGGCAGGCAGACTCTCAGCCACTGCGCCACCAGGGAAGCCCTATGGGGACTTTTAATTACTGAATTTGAGATGTACTTAGGAAGTGTTTATTGAGCATCTACTATGCACCATGCACTTTCTAGGCCCTTAGATCCATCAGTCAACAGAAGAGGATCCACGCCCTGGTGGGGCTTATATTCTAGTGAGGGGAAGACAGACAATTAAGATAAACATAATAAATAAGAAAAACACAAAGTTTGTTAGCAGATGATATGGAGAAAAAAAGCAGAGAGGTGAGGAAGATTAGGAGTACCTGGGGATGTAGGGGTGGTGGAGATAGAAATGTATGATCCAGAGGTGGCACCTGTGGCCCAGCTTGTCAGTCCTTGAGTTTCTATAATGTAAAATTAGGATGTTGAGAACTGACTTCTAAGGTTTTTGAACAAGAGGTAGACTTTTTTTTTTATTGTCCTGTAAACTTAACTAAACAGCTGCTATTTTAGGTAATAAGACTGTCTAGTGTATTTTCTTTGTAGGAAAATTAACAAATATACCTTAAAAATCTATACACTACGCAAAAATATATATCTATGGTATAAGAAAGCTCCTATTGGCCTTACAAAAAAGATCTGTGTTTTTTATATGACATTATATGTCAACTTGGTAAGGGCATTTGACTTCCATAGACTCAGTTTCCTCCTTTGTCAGACATGGATTGGGTGTTGGAGGAGTAAATGCACAATGAAAAGACTGTGAAATGTGGTTCATCCTGTCCTGGAGTGAGTCTGTGTGGGATTCACAGTAATTCACATCAGCCTCTGGGGGAGGACTTAGTGAATCCTTCAGGTTCCTGTCTCCAGGGCCTTCTCCTGTCCATTGTTCCCATCATGTGCCCTCCTCCCAGGCCTGCCTGCCCCCTGAAGCATCTCCTATCCAGATTTGCCCTCTTGTCTCCACCCTGTGCCGAGGCTATGAGTCAGGCAGAGGAGGGAGGTAGTCAATTCCACTACTTCTTGATAGTGTGTAAACGACTGATAGGCTGCATCCTGAGAAAGGGGGACGTGTACTAATGATTTAATGGAAGGATATGTTAGTAGAATTAGGTAGATAACAATGGAGGGATCATTGAATATTATTTAATGTTTAAAATAGGCAACATATTTGTCTTAAGCATCATAAAAGGATTAAAAAAAAAAAAACAAATTTCTCTCTCACTTCTATTTTCCATTTGCCCCATTCCCACTCCCTACCCAAACAGGTAATAACTGGTGTTAGCTTATCTATCCTTCTAGATCTATGTTTATGCATATAAAAGTCACTCTAAATATATATTCTTGTTTCCCTCTTTTTTATATAAGTGATAGAACGTTATATATATATTTTTTATTGGCGTATAGTTGATTTACAATGTTGTGTTAGTTTCTGCTGTACAACAAAGCAAGTCAGTTATACATATACATATATCCACTCTTTTTTAGGTTCTATTCTCATATAGGTCATTACAGAATATTGAATAGAATTCCCCTTGCTATACAGTAGGTTCTTATTAGTTATCTATTTTATATACAATAGTGTGTATATGTTAATCACAGTCTCCCAGTTTATCCCTCCCCCTACCCTTTCCCCCTTGGTAACCATAAGTTTGTTTTCTACGTCTGTGATTCAGCTTCTGTTTTGTAAATAGGTTCATTTGTACCAGCATGTTATATATATTGCTGCAAGCCCTGCTTTTTTCCATTTAAGAATACATTTTAGAAGTCTTCCCATATTAGAGCACAAACACTTCCTTGATTCCCTTTACAACTGCACAGTAGGGAATTTTATGAATGGATCATTATAATTTTAACCAGGTCCCTTTCAGAGACCATTGTTTTTGCTGTTCTTCCCGCATGCCATCATAAAAACCTTGCACAGACATCATTTCACATGTAGGCACCATTCTTTGAGGATAAATCTCTAGAAGTGGAAATGTAGGGATAAAGGCTGTATGTGTTGGTAGTGTTGGTAGGTGTTGCTAAATTAACCCTTAGAGTGGTGGTACCAATTTACACCCTCACCAGCTATGAATGTTAATCCTATAATTTCCCCACAGTCTTGCCAGGATGGTGTGCTAGTGACCTTTTAGGCTTTTGCGCATCTGATAGATAAAAAGGGATGCAGTTTTGAGAAGGAGGGATTTCCTGAGTCCCCTTGTACCCCCTGGACTGCCAGCTCCTCTCTGTTCTGCATCCTCCCAGGAGAGCAGGTTACTAGCACCTGGGAACCTCACCCTTGGACAGCACCATAATCTGCTCTTTACTTCATGTATTCCCTATCTTTGTATGTAAAACTCAGACCCATTTATATTTTTTTCAAAGCAAATACTTCCCTCCCCCTGTCTAGGTGTTCTTAAGTGCTGTCTTAGTTGACAAAAACTCAGTTCTTTAGTTTTAATTATCCGTCATTAGCTTCCTTACCACAGTAGATAGTCATCTATGAATTAATGCCTAATTAATGAAAGAGAACGTGTTATTTAAAGATAGTTACAAATTGTTTTCTAAAAACTATATTTAGGAGATGTGAATGATTTCATCTTTTATATTTTTTTACATTTTAGGTTTTTAGGTATTAGATTTGTTAAAAAAAAAAAGTGGAAGCTGAGGTATGCAATGAAGTAAAGGCACATTCGAAACCAAATGAATTTGTTTATCTAGGAAGGCTGCAGGGGATGCTATAGAAATCGTGACTCCATCCACCTCTGTCTTGCTAAGGCATCCCCCAGACACCTTTGAGGCCTTACTTTTCAAGGCTCAGGGAATGAAAAAAAAGCCTCACCAGTAGTCATGAGATGTTCTGTACTCAGACAGGTGTGGAGGGAAAGGAGCTCTTAGCCTCTGGCTCGAGGCTTCAGTTTCTTCACCTGTGAAATGGGCATTGACGATACTACCCTCCTCACAGGATGTTCCACTCGGATTAATGAGATGGTGCGTGATGTAGTGCATACAGCGCCTGGGCTCTGGAGGCCCCCCACGACTCCTTATTACCCCTCCTTACATGTTGGCTCTTGTATTGTCATGGTTCCTCACAAACAGCCTTTAACCTGTGCACATAATTGGGGCTCCCACTTTGATGATCCAAGGTCAGAATATCCACTGTCAGCTGTTCCTTGTAGAGGCCTGCAGATCACCTGCTTCGGTGGCCGGGACAAGGGCCCAGAGATAACAAATGCTTCCATAAACTGCTCCTGGTCACTGAAACTGGATTACATTTCCTTCCTTTAGCAAAATGTTCAGGTTATTTGCTTCCTGAAAACCTTATTTTTCACCCTTTTGAAAGGTTGTTCATGGAATAGTTTAAATAGAAATAATAAAACCTCTCTGGTCCTGTCTGGCTGTATTAATTAGTATATTGCTATTATGTTAATGCAGCTATTCACCACTGTGGGTTTGAGCCATTAAAGGCCCCCCTCCTGCCCCAAGCCATGTCGATAATACAGGAACAATTGCCGCCTCAGTCTTTTTCCTGGGTCGTAGTTCATTCTTCTTTACTGGATGCCTCTATCAGAGTCTTCCTGAGGAAGATCACAGCACTCTGTCTCTTTTCTGTGGTCCTCACCCAAAGGATGGTTCATTTCCTTGCACTACTCAGAGGATGGAGGCTGAATTAAGGAATTCCTTGTGACTCTACTGCTAACTCTAAGGGGTGGCCTGCTGCGTTCAGGCTGCTGAATGCAGGGATTGGATGCGGAGCCCCCAGACTTGTTTTACACCACAAACAGAGTCAATAGCAGATAGAGTCAAATAGCATGTTTTCCTCTAATAATGGGGACATGTGATAATGGCAGAAGACATTAGGATAGAAGTAAAAATGGTATCAAATTGGGAGATTTATTTATCTTGCTGTCCACTTGGGTTGGGGGGTTTGGATAGGGATAGGAGTCAAAAGAAAGATTAAAGCTTTGATGCCTTTGGCCTTGAATCCCTCTCCAGCACCTGCTATTGAGAGAGCTTTTTCAGTCCAAGAGTCAGATAAACACCTGGTCCACCACCGGTGCAACACTGCCACGCTGGAGATGCTCAGAGTCTTGGCATTTCAAATGGAAATACTGGGATGAATGCATTTGCTGGGATCCCTTGGACCCTGGAGTTCAAGCCTTGTTGGAATGGGGCCTTCATGATGACTCATAAAGACTCGAGATGCCTCTGGCAGGAACGAAACTGGCATTCATTAAGTCTCATGGGGAAATTATCATATTCCAGAAGACTCTGGCTGAGTTAATTCGTTAGACCCATCACTCACCATGCCTCAATCATCCAGTATTAACATCTTGTCTAGCAAGTATTTCCAAGTGCCACTACATTTTAATATCTTCCAAGCCTTTCTTTTGATGATTAAACACCCAGAGGAGATCTAAAATTCACCTTTACATCACAGCAACTGACAGAGACAAGTGGGAAGCCCTTCTCCCCGGTCTCTAAGGGACCATATCTGGAGCTGAGGGGCAGGGCTGGTCAGTGCCCATTGTGCTGCCACTAAAGGTGGTTGGAGATGTGAATGGATTTACGTGCTGTGGCTGTGATCATGGATGAGGCAGTGCTTCCACTTCAGGGCTTACAGTGAACTACGCAAGATGCCTGCATTAGAGTTGAAAGGTATGGTTGGCATTCTTGTTCTAAATAGCTCACGCTTCTGTGGCCATGAAGCATCCTAGGGTGTGGAGAGGCTGACCCATCATAGCCAGGAAGAAGCAGCTCTGATGGATTCATGTCCCATGCCAGTGTCCAGAGGTGACAAGACCAGACCAAAATGGCAGAACTTGTGTTTTTGTGTTTCATAATACCTAAATATCAGAATCAGTGACTGTGTGAGAAGTGGCCACCATGGTTCTCATCATGCAATACTCAGGTGCTGACATCAATGAGGGCTGGGGTGCAGGACCCAGATCCTCTGTCCTTTGGCTGGAGTTGTTCCAACCAGTCTGATGGGAGCATATCGTCCTGCATTAAACACAGTGCCCTGGAGGAGGGATCCTCAGATGTGATCTCTTGCCAAGGATCCGTCAGCTGAGACACAGCTGTGACCTCATCCTATCCCCTCAGGTCCCCTCCCAAGCATGCTGTATCCTCCCCCTTAGCTGAGGTCAGCTCCTCAGAGCAGCCATGGAGCTCAGAGGCCTTGGCTTGATGGGGCAGCAAAAGGTTCTGCCCCACCTTATCTCCCTTCAAATTTTCTTCCATTCTTGTGAACTTGACCTTTCGATTTTAGAAGCTAAGATTTATCTTTGTTTGTTGGGTATGCAGTGCCTTGCCTGGGGGACTTCCTCTTTTCCAAGTGAATAAAGCTGGTCAGGGTGAGAGGTGGGCCAACACATTTTTTTACCTTTCATCTGTCATTTGACCTTTCCCATATAATTTCCAATCTTGGTTCCACAGCCCAGTGCCTTTGGATGTTAAATTTATTTCTGCTGATCGCAGTTGACCAAAGAGAAAGAAGAATAATGCCGGGAGGTGTGCATACATGTAAACATATTCCATTCAAGGGTTGTGCTTTTTTATTCTGAGCTTGTGCTTCTTTTTTGATTTATTTATTTTATAAAATATTTGTTTATTTATTTGGCTGTGCCGGGTCTTAGTTGCGGCACACGGGATCTTTGTTGCTGTGTGTGGGATCTTTAGTTGTGGCATGTGAACTCTTAGTTGAGGAATGAGGGATCTAGTTCCCTGACCAGGGATTGAACCCGTCCCCCTTCATTGGGAGGGTGGAGTCTCAGCCACTGGACCACCAGGGAAGTCCCTTCTTTTTTGATTTAAAATATCCTTTATGAAATGACCACGGTAATAGATGATGGTGTGTGTGTGTGTGCGTGCGTGTGCGCGCACATGTGGTTATTCCCTCTTTAATTTGCTTACTTTGTTAAATGAAAACCTGACAGTCTTGTGCCGGTCCCTCAAATTAGGTGGTCCTCTCCTTTTTTGGGTTATGGAGCCCTTTGGGAGATGTACCCTGTGTTCCTAGGCTCCTACTTTGAGTTTCAAGGAGGTGGGGGTGTGGCACAGTTTCAGAAGCCAGCAGCTACCCTTTGCAGAAGATATTTTACAACTGATGAAGCAGAGGCTTTGAAAGGTGGAATCTTTGTATTCCAAACTAATAGGCTTTTTAATATCATCTTCTTGCAATAATACATTTCTTCACAATTCAGTAATTTTGAAAAATTTATGTTATGAAGATGTTTAAATATTTCAAATATGTATACTTTATATAATAAAAAACAAAAGCTAATATTTGTATAATTGTTGAAATATCCTTTAAAGTTTGCATGAACAGGTTGTTATCCAGGTTTTCCCCCAAGTGTGTGGGGGTGGGCTTGCAGCACCAAAGTGCTGGGCCTACAATTAAACTTCTGGATTAGTATCAACATTTTAAACTAATTAGGTGAGGAAAAAGCATTTCAAGGAAAATATAATGGCTTCTTGCACTCCAGCTGGAAATGCAGAACAATATAATTGTCTGGTTAGAAAATTTTTTTAACATCAGTGATTTAACAGACCACATTTGAAGCCAACCCAGGAAAAATGCATTAACTATTTTGTGTTTGTCAAAAATAAGTCCAGGTGGAAGACACCAGTGCCCAGCAGGACTTAAAATCATCCTTGGTGTGAAATGGGGCTAGCGTTCATTTAGCTTTGGTTTTTCCGAGCACCTGCCCAGTGGGCTTTGAGGATGCTGTGGGAATAAGTCCAGCAAAGCTCCCTGCTTTCCTGGAGCTTCTGTTTGGTGGAGGGAGGTGAAGGAGAATGAACCAGAATGAGATTAGTAATTCCAGGAAGTGACAAGTCCAGGAAAAAGGGAAGGTGAGCCAGTGATGGTGTTGGGTTAGGTGATGGAAAAGGCCTTTCCAAGGAGGTCCCATCTGGGCTGGGAGTGGGAGGAGCCTGCCCTGCTGGTGGAGTCAGAGGGGGCTGACTGGCTGAAGGGAGTGGGGCACAGGGGGAGGGTGGCCCTGGAGTTTGAGAGGGAGGTGGGGTTTTTATCTCTGGTGCTATGGGGAAGCAACCAGAGGGTTGTTCAACGGGGCAGTGACTAAGAGGGCTGGTGGGGTCTCAGAGCATTAAAGAGCGTGGCTTCTGAGTGTCTCCCACCACCTCGTCCCCGCAGCATTGGTCCGTGGCAGGGTCCCTTCTCCTTGCTCTGTCTCGGCCGCCCCAGACAGTGCCCTGGGCTAGGGAGGTTGGTGATGGACACGGAAGTAGATTGAATATTGGCCACCCCAAGAGACCAAGGGCTAATCCTTGGAATTTGTAAACATCACCTTGTTGAGAAAAAGGGTCTTTGCAAGAGTAGGGAAGGATTTTAAGATGAAGAGATTACCCTGGATTACTCGGGTGGGCCCTAAGTGCCATCACAAGTGTCCTTATCAAAGAGGGGCCAAGGGAGGTACAGCCTCCCGGAGGAGAAGAGGAGGTGAAGACAGAGCCAAGGAACACAAAGGAATGCCAATGGCCACCAGAAACTGGAAGAGGCAGGAATGGATTCTTCCTGAGAGCCATCTTGATTTCAGACTTCTGGCCTCTTGAACTATGACAGAATGAATTTCTGTTGTTTAAAGCCACCAGTTTGTGGTAATTTGCTATGGCAGCCACAGGAAACTAGTACAGGCCCTAAGGAGAAAGGGAGGGATGGAGGGGTGTCAGTGCCTCTCTTCTTTGGACCTCCCAAACCCCCAGCATGGTGGGTGGTGATCGAAGGGGAAGAAGGGTGAGGGTGATGAGAGCCCACTCTCCCTCCCACTCTGTGAGACTGCTCACATCCCCTGTCTTTACACTACGACGAAGCTCAGTTTAGAGCAGGGCTTGTCTACTCTCATACGTCCAGCGGCCAGACTGTCTATACTTTGTGGATGAGGGTGGTGGCAGGGGAGCTTGGCAGCCTGGACTGGCACATGCCCGGGGCAGCAGCACAGCTCCTCAGCTGATGTTGCCCCATGGGATGTGTGCCAGTGGGGTCAGATGGCCTAGTTTCCCAGACAAACCTGAAAAAAATCTGAATTTTTTTTAAAAAAAACATGGAATTTTCTGATGTTGAAATCTGGCTCAAGCATTTTAGTCTGTAGGTCTGATTTGACTCTAGGGTGAGGTGCAGGGCTCTGTTTTGTAACCTTTGTCTTACAGTTTTTATTTGTCCCAGAGGTTAGCATTTTAACCTCCACCCTCATTTTTAAGGGTCTGATTTGGGTTTTAGTCTGTGTATATTGGTTTCTGATTGCTGCTATGACAAATGACCAAAAACCTAGTTGCTTAAGACAGTACATATTATTTTATGGTTCTAGAGGTCAGAGTTCCAGAATAGACTTTTTAGGGCTAAACTCAAGGTGTTTGCAGAGCTGTGTTCCTGCTGGAGGCTCTAGGGGAGAACCTGTTCCGTGCCCTTTCCAGCTTCTGGAGGCCGTCCTTGGCTCATGGCTGCTGTCCATGGCATGTTCCTACCTCTGCTTCTGTCATTGTATCTCCTTCTCTGACTGTCATCTCTTCTCTCCCTTATAAGGACCCTTGTGACTACCAGGTAATACAGGATAATCTCTCCATCTCAAGGTCTTTAACCACATCTGTAAAGTCTCTTTTTCCATGTAAGGTCAGACATTCACAAGTCCTGGGGATTAGGACGTGGGCATCCTTGAGGGGCCATTACGTAGACAGTCAGTAACAGTGTTTACCTATAGATCTCCATGCCCTGCATATAAGAAACCCCCCTGGCTGCCTTGTCTCTCTCACCCATTCTAGTTTGTGATGGAGCTGACTGACACCAGCTCTCAAGAGCCAATATCTCTTCCTGGTTTCATGAGCAGTGACTTTACATAGGTAGCTTGGAATCGGTCAGGGTAGAGTTTACAAGATTACACCTTGGAAATCAGCAACTGCTACAATTCAGAGCTTCCTACCCTCCTCCCTCTATTCTTTTCGCCTATTTCATTTGGGCTGAGATTCCTGTTTTCTAGGACACCCTCTCCATTGTTCTATGGATTGTCATTGTACGTTTTGGGAGATGGATGTGAATGAATAGGAAGAATTATGGGGATCTTGGTACAGAGACCATTATTAACACCTGTTTAAACTTTATAGGTTTGAATAATAAACATGTGCCCTTTGGGTTTTCCTTCTTTCAAAGGAATATGGGTTTTTTTTTTTTTTTCCTCATTTCTAGCTGACATTACAATTCTCCTTTTCTTGAACAAGGGAAATAATAAATAATTGTTGGCTTTAAACAGATGACCTCCTCCCTCCCTCCGTAGGCACTTCGGGCTTATTTCCTGTGAATTCCACTGTTAGGGGACCATATGTATCCCTGCCAGCGTTTTGACTTTTGATGGATGTGTGCAGTCCCACTGAAAGCTTGGTGATTATGTTCCTCGGTAATCCCCAGACCCTGGTAGAATACGGCACATCTTGAAGCATGCTGACAAGGTGGTGGCAATTAATTAAGGAATTTGCTTAATGAGATAGCTTTCCTTACTAACTGAAATAGTCTCATAGAGTAAATATTCTAACAAATCCTCAAGCCTGTTTTTGCACTTGGCATTTTATCATGTTAACTGTGTCTTTTGAATCTCTGAAATTGTGTTTGCTTATTCTCTTTTCTAATGGAATTTCAGGCAGCTTTTTGATCAAGAACTTGCATACAGTGAGCTATCTAAACTATTAAAAAATTACAGTGTTCCCCTTTGATGTCCACATTTAGTTAATTGTTTCCTGGTGACTGCTATGAATGTTTCCTCCAACTTTGTTTTCAGTCAGCCTGCTCTGATAGGAATAGTATTTTCTTCACATAGATTGCAAGCGTGTTTTGGGACATAATTGCTCTTATCAGTTAGGTTTTCAGTAAAGCCTCATTAATTAGGCATGTGATTATTGTCTAATATTCCCTTTATAGAGGAAGTTTTAAAATAAGTTTTTTAAAAATGAACATTGACCAAAATATTGCTAAATTTACAAAAGCTCTAATACTCTTGTAGCCTAAAAAGAATGACTAATGATTAGCTTAGAAAATCAAGCCATTCTCAGGTGTGACAACTGGTTCCAAAAGGGCTCTTTCACTGGTTTGAGTCAATCCCATACACGCATTATTCAGGCTGGAGTTTTACATGGGGGCAAAGCAAAGCCAAACAATTCAGCTATTGCCCAGGACTCTTGGTTAACTCCCCTAGTCCCTTTCACCAATCTTGAGAGAAGTTGTTTTTCTGAACCAGAAGCTTGGACGAAGTGGAACTGACTTGAATGCTCCTGGTCCCACTTTGTTCCAGGAACTATTTGTGGGAGCTCTTTTATTTCAATTTAAAATTTCTGTGATCAGAGGATGTCATGTGAACCAGACCTAATTTCTACTTTGTAGCTCAGACACCAAGGACAAATAGTAGACTGTCAGAATTTCCATGGTGCAAGGAGACTTGGTTTATTCTCCTAACTTTATAGATTAGAAAACTGAGACCTGTTCAAAAGTCTACATCTTGAGCCTTAATTGATCTTCAGTTTGGTTTCCTTAGCAGGTTGGAGTGGCAGAAATCTGGGTTCATAACATAGCTCTGGCCCTTAACTGGGTGTGATCCTATGGAGAGATCTGACCTCTTTGAGTTTTGATTACATGACCTGTACAATGGGAATAACATTTGCCTTACAGTGAGAATTAGACTTAATGTATATAAATCACCTAGCCCTGGATACCACTGAATGTTGTTAAAACGATTGAACTAATATTTGTTGACTTTGACCATACTCCTTGGTGGGAGCATGAGCCCTGTCTTTGAGGAGGTGGCCACAGTCTAGCAGTGATCTCTTTAGCAAGTTCATAGGGACTCTAGTCTTTTATTTCAAGTCCTTTTATTTCGAAGTCAGAACCCTGAGAACAAGGACCTGTGACCTGTTTTACCTGCAACTTTATTCTTCCCCCATTATTGCTCTCAGTAGGTCTTTACCAGTCTTTATTAAGATGTTCACTGTATTGACCAGATAATATCCTCACAGTCTGAATTGAGAGATGACAGAATCACTTTCACAGATAAGGGACGGAGGTGCCACATTATTGCCTGTATTTTCATGAGTGGAGTTTGGGTTTTCGTGTATGGGTTTCAGACATGCCAAGAATGTGTTGTTTTAGGTACGTGTGCTCTGATTCTGTTCTCTCCACTGGGAGCTTATGTTCGTTTTCATGGAAGACCCGTAGATATTTCTGGAGGCCAGGTGCACCTGCAGACTTGTATGTCTGGGACACCTCCAAGGTGTTGCTCCCATTGTGTCAGAGCTTCCTTTTTGTTGTCTTGAAGCATCAGGAATGAATCAGACATTTCTTAAACTAGCAACATTGCTGACATCCAGTCTGAGGAGACTTGATTCTATCTTGTTTGGAGCTTTTGTTCTGTAACAGATGATTTTGTTTTATCTGATCTTTGTAAGGCCTGAAGGGCCAGTGATTTCTATTCAGGATTTGAAAATTAGTGATAAGTTAAGGAAGTTTGAAGCCTTCATGGAGTTTGATAGATTCATTCCTGCTTTTTTCCTTCTTTGCTCTGTTTTGCTCACGTGGCATTTACCCAGTTATAAAAATTCCTGTTTTCCCCCTGAGAATCAGTTGCCTTGGCAAGCTTTTCATGTAATGTACCAAATTTACTGTTCTGGGATCCATTTTCTTATATCTTATTCAGAACACTTGTTTCAAGAGAGAGGGAAATTTTAATCTTTTGGATGGCTACAGATTACAGAGGCCTTGCTTCCCATGTCATTTTGATATAACTTCTTGTCATCTATTCTTTGCCACGTCAACTTGACAACTTGCTTCTAAATAACCTGGGATAGAAGAAACATCAGTCATGACAAAGTATTATGCAAGTTGGAAACTTTGCCAAAGGTAAGTTTAATTTTGAGCAAAAGAGTTAAAAAATAAATAAGTAAAATCAGGCCTACTCACAGTGTTGACTATAAGAATTTTTAATTGTTTTGCCTTGTGGTTTAAAGTATTTTCAACTTATTAGTGTTTGTAGTTTCTGGTTCTAAAAACAGACATGAATTTAAAAGGTAGTATAGTTTTATTGTAGGGAAAACATGCCGGATTTCATTTTTTTTCCTCCATTCTTCTCAGTGGAGTATTTTCTGGCCTCTTTGGCACCACAGAAGTTGAAGATCCAAGAGTTTATAAAATTCTCCTTTCTGACTGCTATGGCCTGAATTATGTGTTCCCTGGAAATTCATATGTCAAAGCCCTAAACCCCAATGTGATAGATCTTTGGGGAGGTAATTAAGTTTAGATGAGGTCATGAGGGTGGAGTCCTCGTGATGGGATCTGTGCACTTATATAAAGAGACCAGCTCTGTGGTGTCTCTCTCCCCCTCTCTCTCTTTCTCTCTCCCCGCCAACACCCACCTCTGCTGTGTGAGAATACAGCAAAAAAATGCTGCCTACAAACTAGAAAGAGGGCCCTTACCAGACACTGACTGTGTTGGCACTTTGATCTTGGACTCCCTAGTCTCCAGAACTGTCAGAAATAAATATCTGTTGTTTAAGCCACCCAGTTTATGCCGGATTTTATGATAGCAGCCCAAACTGACTGAGACTTACCATTCTCATCTTCAAGGAAATGCTTCTCAAATCTCAGAAGAATTACCTAAGCCAACACATGTTTAAATTAGTAAATTGTGAGGGTCATTAATTTCTGAAAAGACATAATAATTTTTATAGATAATTCCAAAGAATATGTCCTATCATCTATGAATGAGCTCATCTTAGCTTGTAAATAGTCTCTGAGCCACAGTTAGACACAGGAGATTCTAGAGGCTCTGCCGGACTCTGTGGGAGACGCTGCAAACGTTGAGCTTCATTAAACATGTTATACTTACAGCTCAAGAAATTCAATAAATTTGTATGAGAGATTATTCAGGCCACATGTCACTGCTACAGTCTTATAAAATTCCTTCTATCTTGCCAAAGAATCTAGATTTGACATTTTTATTTCAACAATATTTTATATAGATATAGATAATAAATCTCTCTGCAAAAAGAAGACTTATAAATGCTAATTTGTTCAATTGAGCTGTAAACATTTTCTCTGCTGCTTAATAGGACAAAATACATAAAGATTAATTAAATGATCTAAAATTTCCAAGCTTCTTTTTAATTGTGTAAATTGAATCTGTTGCCAAAAGACATCCAGCTCTTGTAAACATGATAGATGGTGATGGGGACACATGGTGACTTGGATAGACTCCATCTCTGGGTTCTGCCTGAGTGTGTTGGCCACAGGCTGTGGTTTACAAAAAATATCCGTTCTGCCAACATATAAGCCAGGGCTTAGTGGTCAGTGGTTTTGCGTGGTGTCTTTAGGGTGCCACCACTTTGAGATGACAGAGGGGAATGTTTAGCGGTTGGCGTTTGGGCTCTTTAGAAAATGGGTGGCTCAACTGTCATAGCTTCCAAATATCTGGGTTTCTGTTTGTTGAAATCCAGTGTTGTACCTTGGTTGGGTAGACAAAGTTCTTAAGCAGGAAGTAGAAAGCCTACCTTCTGGTCCTTACTCTGACAGCTAACCACATGGAACGATAGATCTACCATCTGTAAGACAGGGGCAATATTACTCATCTCTACCTTGCAGGATAAATATAGGGAGCCCTTAGAAGTGATGATTGTCAAGGTTTGAAAAATCGAAAGCAGTATATTAGTTAATATGTTAGTTGATTCATCAAATACTCTGTGAGCATCTGCTGGAGAACAGGCCCTGTCCTGTCCTGGGCCAACCTTGTGAGCAGGAGGCTTATATATTCATGTAACTAACATGTAGTCGTGTTGTAAGAATGCTTTTAGATGCTGCCAAATAAAGTACCTGGCATGTGCTGGTGGTTCCATAAAATTGGTTGAGTGAATGAATGAATGGATAGTTTGCACAGGTGTTATAGTTAGTGGTACATGGTTTCGTCAAGGTCAAGATTATAGGTTTCACAGTTGTAGAGGCATATTTGCTGTATTCTATTCCACAGAGACAGGCAGCTGCCTAAAGTGAAGCAGCTGCGTGATGAATGGAAGGGATGGTCCTGAGGCACGGTGGGAGGGGAGTTCATGAGAACTCAGGTAGCAGTGCCAAGGCTGTGCTCTGGATGTGAACCCTTGCCCTTGGCGCACCTGTGGTTGCTTGTACCCATGTGGCATGACTTGGTGCAGACCCCAGCTTTTGGGTCCACTGCTTCATTATCCAAGCATAGGCATGTTTCACTGGAATGACCTCCTCTGTACTGTGGTGGGGGTGGCCTCCAGTGTGCAGACACATGTATGTGTGTGTATATACCAGATATACCAAGTGTGTTGTGTGTGTCTGTCTGACATGAAGAACTTAGCTATAGAGTCAAACAGCTTGACGGTTCCAATCCTGGGTCAGCCATTGGGTTTTCAGCTACAGGGAGGGTGTGATAGCACCTGGTTCAAAGGGTTACTCTGAGCAGTAAATGAGTTAGTGCCCACAAGCTTTTAGCGAATTGGGTGGTTCAGTGCGCAAGAGAGTGAGTGTTGTTTGTTGCTGCTCTCATATCAATATCATTGACTGTGGGATTACTGGGAGCTGGGTCCTGGACTAAGACTCTTATGCACATAATCTTTCTTAATTTTCATAACAATACTGTGAGGTGGGTTTTTAAGACCAAAAGGAAACGTGTCACAAGTGGTGATTGGCATGAGGATTTGTGTTTTTTGCTTTTGACCAAAAGAACTTCCTTTTAAGAAATCTCATTTTAGACAATCTCTGACCCCCACCCCCATATTGTATATATTCTGCCTCCCCACCATGCTTTCAAGGTCTGTTCCTTTTACCTCTGTTGTTTGGATTTTTCCCTGCGTGGCTCTTCATAAGTCTTTTCCTAATACGGAATAGCTTATTCCTCAAAATGCAGATGTAGAACACATGGGCACTTTGATTTATGATAGCATAAGAGGCAGACATCAAATTATGTAATTAGGGTACAAAGCCATGTTGCAATCCATGCCCCTGTTGTTTGCAGTATCTCATGACAGTCAGTTGCCTTGGAGTTTGATGGATCCTGTCTGGGTGCTGGCTCTCTGTAAAATGCTGTACTGATGAGAAAAAACTAACCCATCCCTGCTCTCAAGGAGTTATCAGTCTACTGGGGGAGACAGACAGACAGACAAATAGTTATATTCAATGTAGTGAATGATCTGATAGTGCTAGAAAGACGTATATAGTGGCTAAGGAGGGGGAGAGTGGTAGTGGCGTGCTCAGGAAGATCCCTCTGATTAGGAGGCATTTACATAGAGACTAGGTGTCCACTTCCTATTCACTCCACTTTTCTTCTCAGCACTTGCCACCATCTGACATTTTTCTGTCCCCCTTGCACTCCCCTGGAATATCTACTCTGTAGAACAGGTCCTTAGTCTTTCAGCATTCATTCTTGTATCCCAGGTCCTAGGGCCTGGACTAGCCTGGCACAGCGTGGAATGGATGAATGATAGATGGAGCCTCAGAGCAGTCATCCATAGCTGTGGATAGTACATGAGAGGTTACTGATTAGACAAGGGTGAGCCTCACACAGGGGCGGGGACAGCCATTGTCAGGCCATAGGAGCAGGTAATGCAAAGGTACAATGTCTCAGGATACCATAGATGGATGTATCCTGACTGTGTGTTTTTAAAGAAACTACTACCTTGCCTTCTTGGCCTCTGTGGCCTTCTGTACCTTTGGAAACACATCCAGTGACACCACACTGGTAAAGCAGGTCAGTGGCTCTTTGTGCTCCGTTTTCTGAAAGAGTGTAGGAACATTCATTTTGGGGACAAAATTCTTATAACATTGGGAAAATGAGCAATCTGAACACAATGAACTACTTGACAATTTAATCCGAGGAGGATTCGTCTGCCAGCAAGAGATCTGGACCCCTTCTCAGCTCAAAGGGAAGTTGGGAATCATTAGGCACGGAGGACTTAAATTCTCTGTTTGATCATCATACAGTTTGTTTTCAGTCGTCTTGTATGGCCACATTAGACAGGAATTGATTCTATTTAAAAAGACTAAGGATGGGTTGACTGTTGGTAAAAACAGAACCAAGCAGGTTTTTTTTTTTTTTTAACATCTTTATTGGGGTATAATTGCTTTACAATGGTGTGTTAGTTTCTGCTTTATAACAAAGTGAATCAGCTATACATATACATATGTTCCCATATCTCTTCCCTCTTGCGTCTCCCTCCCTCCCACCCTCCCTATCCCACCCCTCCAGGCGGTCACAAAGCACCGAGCTGATATCCCTGTGCCATGCGGCTGCTTCCCACTAGCTATCTACCTTACCTTTGTTGGTGTATATATGTCCATGCCTCTCTCTCGCCCTGTCACAGCTCACCCTTCCCCCTCCCCATATCCTCAAGTCCCCAAGCAGGTTTTTATAAAACATACTTTTCCAAATCTTGGTGTCTAATACCATTTTCCAATGAAAGGAACCAAAGCTCCTTGGAGAAATGGCAGATTTTAGGACTGGGGCAGGAAATTTCTAAGATGAGCCTAGAGCGTTTGTAGTGCCAGAAAGTAATAAGGAAGTGCTCCAAAAGCCAAACAATAAAAACAGAATGATGAGTATATGCCAGAGAGACACAGGAATCAACTGGCTATTGGCTCCCAATGGCCAACCTGGAATAATTTGAATAACAAAATTAAGTAACATTGGATTGCAACCCAAAGTATAAAGTAAATATCCACGATATATGTAAACGGCAGTGGGTGGTAGGGGGGAGTAGACAAATCTCCCATGCAGAAGAATTCCAAATAATGTATGTAGCTACTGTGCCCTAAAGGAGGTGGAGCGTAACTCCCACTGCTTAGCTGTGGGCTGTGGGCTGTGTGACTTCCTTCCAAAGAATACAGTATGGAAAGCGAGGAAAAAAAAAAGAGTAACGTTACAGTGGGGAAAATTGACAGTTATCACCTCAGCCAGGTGATCAAGGTTAGATCAAGGTTAGCGGCAACAATGATTAAGTCATGTGATGTGATGAGAATGGCACTTCCTCCTCAGAACCCATAAATCCCACTCTAATGAGAAGATATCTGTTGTCAACACCTATATTTCCCCTCGGGAGAATTAATTGTGTTAAATAATTTGTGTTAAACATTACCATATCTCTTTCAAGCTGCTCATGTCCCTAAGAGGAATAACACATCTGGTGTGAAAGGGCTTACAAGGTTTGCTATGCAGGGGAAACAGCACACCAGAGCCTTGGAACCTTTGTGTCAAAGGTTTGGAGGTGGAGAAAAGCGTTCCTAGAGGAGGGTGATGCCCCACTGCTTACTTCCCAAATCCACCTACACCTACCAAGGGATGGCCCTGTGCTGTTTATCGAGGAAGTTAGTATCTTATATCCCCTGCTAATCTAAGTATCCATGCAGTTTGGATTTATCTAAGTTGTACAAATGAAATGTAGGTCAAAAGCATTTTTACAGATTTTCAGGATACAGACTAATCTTTACCCAAGCAGCTAGGTCTCTGGAACTTGACTTTTATGAAGAGGAATGCTAGCTGACCTACCAAGACTTCATTTAAAGGATTCAACTTTTTAATTCCTTTTTTTCCCTGCCTCTCAGGAATTACTACCTTAACATCTTTTATGCCAACTGAAAACCCCAGTGTTTCTGCAGTTGGCATGTGCTGCAGCAGAGCATGAGGGCTTTGGCTCAATCCCCCCTCTGCTGCATTTCCCAGTTTTTTTTCCTTTCCAGTGCAGGATTTCCCCAAAGCTGTATGAGTTCAGCTAGTTTTAATAGGTGTTAAGTGGGGAAAAAAAATGGCTTCATGCACAGACGGGTTTAGGAAATAAACCCTTGGTACCTGCGGCTTCCACATCTGCATATTCAACCAACCATGGATCGAAAATAATCAAAAAAATTTCAGAAAGTTTCGAAAAGCAAAACTTGAATTTGCTGCACACTGGCAACTATTTACATAGCATTTATATTGTATAAGGTATTATAAATAATCTAAAGATGATTTGAAGTATATGGGAGGATATGCTGTAGGTTATATGCAAATACTATGCCATTTTATGTCAGGAACTTGAGCATCTGTGGATTTTGATATCTGTACGTGTCCTGGAACCAATCCTCTGTGGGTACTGAAGGATAGCCGTACAGAGTTAAGCCAAGTTAAGCAAGTTTCTTTACCACAGGACTTTTCAGAGGCTTGACTTCCCTGATGTGCACTGTGAGTCTCTTAAGACTGTGTATGGTATGGCTCATCTCCAAACCCCCGTGAAACCTGCCTCGTTGTAGTGTCTTTGGAGTCTGGTGCTCAGGGATCAGTGCTTGGAGGTGCATACTTGAAAAACACTGTTTTACACTAATTTTTTTCAATTGCTTTGCCGTCATCAGACTTGTCTTATGTCCATAAGTCATCTGTACCATAATTTACACACTATTAAATTTTTCCTCCATATGATTCCCCTCCTCCCAATATATATACGTTTGTAATTTTTAAAATAGCATAGTTGAACCTCTGTAGAACTTAGGGTTTTATTTTAGTCACATCATCTCCTGTATTGGCATTGGTGAATTGTCACTCACCTATGCATATTAAGAGGCATAAGCAAATTGCTGCTGAATCCAGAGGTAGAGCAAATCACCTCAAATGATTATGTAAAAAATCCAATTTGGGTCTTACTTAAAAAAAAAAAATTATTTATTTATTTGGTTGCACCAGGTCTTAGTTGTGGCAGGCAGGCTCCTTAGTTGCAGCACACCGGCTCCTTAGTTGTGGCATGTGAACTTTTAGTTGCAGCATGCATGTGGGGTCCGGTTCCCCAGCGAGGGATCGAACCCAGGCCCCCTGCATTGGGATCGAGGAGTCCCATCAACTGCGCCACCAGGGAGGTCCCCTAATTTGGGTCTTATCATTGCTTTCTTGTGGCAGTCCCACTATGTAGACTTACTTTAATAGGAAAAAAAAAAAACCTTCAAAAGATTAATGCACTTGCTAAGATATTTTCTTTCTATCATCGTAGAGCTTCTTACTGTTGAGGAGAAAACAGTAAATTTCAAGTCACCTAGTTTATATGGTATCAGTTTTTATATGTAACAGTACCTGGTAGAGAAGTAGATACAATTAAGCAAAATATCCTGCTTTTCCTAAGAAGGAAAAACACTAGAGATCATTTCCAATTTAAGTCTGAATAATGTAAAAAGAGGTTTTGCAAGAGCTGCTGAGAAGACCCTGAAACAATGGCAGTTATCTCTCTACTGTGGTCTAAACTGCCCATGATAGGGTCATCTGGGACATGGTACAAATCAATTCTCTTCCTGTGGTTCAAGGGTATTAATTTTCTTAGGCCTTCAAAATGTTGTTTACCAAAAATATAAGCCACAGCACTAATAAACTCATTTGAGGTCTTTAGATAGTTTTGAATATTTTATTTATTAGCAACATAAACCAACAGATGTGTTTATTGTTGTAAAGTGTAAACATATTAGGGATGTGATGCTCATAAATACATTATCAGTCATTCTTTCTAATGTTTGTCAAAATGTTATTATTTGTTATGCAAAAAGGAGTGGGTGTCTGGCCCTGTGGCTAAAGTATAGGACACAAGGCAGTATTGGACAATAATTATTAAGTCAGTTAAGTAAATAAAGTGTAAAATCCCCTTACACTTTGGCTCTGGGGAGGGACTTGTCTTGGAGTGGGATCAAGACCTTTCAAAGGCTCTTGAAGAACAGGAAAATGTAGGGATTGAATTTTTGAGATGCTTTGCTTTCAACCCTGTAAGCCAGAATGCAGTTACTATATTAGTTAAATGTGGAAATAAATCAGTAGGTATTTATAGGGTAACCACTATGCCAAAGGACGGGTGCAGAGCAATAAACCCAGCTCTTCTAGTCTTCAGTGATTTTACAATTCATTTAGAGAGATGAGATGTAAACTCAGTGACAAAGTTCATTGCCAATGCTAGAATCAAAGACTGCTGAAGCACCTTGAGGTTTTCTTTCAGTAACTGCCTTTGAAAAGCATTATTGTTTCTGTTTTGATCCCAGTTGCCAAATTAGTAGTCCAAGCCAAAGGGCTGGGTCAGAAGAAGAAAGATCATGTGTGGAAGAGTTTTGGGGAGGACAAATGTGATTCTACTAGCTGCCATAGTTTAGAATCATAACATTACTTCCTGAAAAAGCTGAAAATTTGAACCTTGCTCAAAATATCAGCATAGGAGGTAATAAAATATAGTGAGTAAATATCAGGCCTTCAAGTCTAAATTAAGTGGCATTTGTGGCAGGTTATTTGAGTCTCTGATCTTCACTTTATTCATCATTAAAACAGGGATAGTGAAAATATAACACAACTATAATAACTACCAACGGAGTTTCTATAAGAATAAAATCAGATAATACTTAAAACTAAGACCACTTTACACTATGCTAGTATGTACTTGGTAAAGTCTCACTAAACATCACCTGCTATAAGAATTACTGTAACAACACCTGTGGAATCTTATTTGGGGCCAGGAATAAAGTTTACAGAATAGGGAATAGAAACATATAGTTAAAGGACCTAATTTCTAATCTTTAAATATGAAATATTCTTTTGGCATTTATGCTAACTATCCACAACTACCTAGAGTGTTCCGAGATGTTAGAGGAGCTCTCTAAGTAAGAGGGAACTTGGAATATTCAACACATCAAGATATGAAAGAGGAATTAACTGGTGATGGTCTTATTAGGTGGCCCCAGACAGGGGCCACAAAGGGGACTGGCAGATCTTGTTGGTTGGTGCACGTTGAAAGCCCAGCAGCTTGGGTTGAAAGATCAGTGATGATAAGCAAGTTTGTTTTGTTCCAACCTACCCACAAGGACACTCATTACCAGATATAATCATGCTTGTCAAAAGCAGTTACTGAAAACCCTCTGCTGCTTCAGCATAATCAGAACGACAAAAGTTGCAGGATGGTTTTCCTTGTGAGAGGCGTCCATGCAGAATGCTAATTAGGTGAAGTAAAAGGAATATGGATCAGCAGCTGACAGATGCATTTCTTTCTAGTGAGTGAACATGAGAAAGGAAATAGGAAGAGGAAGGATGTGACTTACCTGTGTTATGGTTCATGATGTGATACTCTATATTGATTTCAGGCTTTTAGTTCTTCTCATCTGCTGGTTTTGTAAAGAGATGCTGGGAAGAACCACAGCAGAGAGAAAGCTGGGTTTTCCCTCTGTAATGTTAGAGGTGCTGTCATTTGGAAATATCTTAGTACAAAGAAAAAATGAACTTAGAGCCCAGTGCCAGTTGTTATCATACAACTCCTGGAAAGAAATCTATCTAAAAATAAAGGTTGGAGTCTTTTTTTTTTTTTGCCCACTTCTGCTTTCTTTTGGGTGACCTCAAATGGAACTCGAATCCAGTGGCAAATGGGCCCAACAACTAAGATCCAGCCTCCTTGGAGTCACTCTGTATCTTTGCTTTTATTTCCTTCCAAACATTCAGTTTGTAAGAGAAATCTCAACATTTATCCAGAAAATCTCACATGGCTGTTGTCTAGGTGACCATGACAGAGGGCTTCCTGCCTGTAAGGCACAAATGTAAACTCTTCACAAGCAGAGCTTCATATAATTCTCATAGCATGCTGAGAGGTCAGTCTTATTACTCTCATGAGTACCTATGTGAGAGATGAGAAAAAGTAGCACAGTGAGGCTGTGTGTGTGGCCTGAGGCCACACAGCTCCTAAGTGGTAGAGCCAGGTTTCAACCCTCGGCCATGGGTCTCCAGAGTCTATAGTCTAAGAAAGCATATTAACCACAAAGGGGCTTTGGGACAGCTTTGAGATGAAGACATGGCCTGCAGGAGAAGGTCTGAGCCAACTGGGCACTACGGAGACCCAGCTGGCATGCCCAACTCTTAATTACTTGTGAGATACCGTAGGCTGATATACCACCTGTGTGCTGCTCAAGTGACTGTTTTGGAGGTGGGAGGTGGATGGAGTGGGTGGCAGGTGGCAATATCTAGAAAGCTCCTGTGTGGGCCAGTGATTAAGAGGTTGGCCTCTGGAGACCATGCAGCCAGCTTCTAATGCTCAGTGTTGGTGGTGGTAGCTGGTCAGTAATTCCAACACTTGCTTCCAGCGTGACCTTGGGGAAGTTGCGTCAACTTCCTAAGCCTCAGTTTCTCCACCTAAAATATGATGATAAGAATACCTGTGAATGGGAATTCCCTGGCAGTCGAGTGGTTAGGAGTCCATGCTCTCACTGCTGAGGGCCCGGGTTCAGTCCCTGGTCGGGGAACTAAAATACCAGAAGCTGTGTGGCATCTCTAAAAACCCCCAAAAAACCCTATGAAATAGGGCTGCCGTGAGGATTAGCGAGAGAAAAATAAGTAAAAGCTTTAACATAGGGCCTGGAACATAAGTTTGCAATCCATGGTGGAGGTGATTGCTTTTGTTTGGTTGTTGTTCCTGGGGCAAGGGGAGGAGTTCTGAAGATAACTGACAGTAAATAAAGCACCTTCCACCAACTGTCAACATATGGAACTGCTCTGGGGAAAATATTTTTTCCTAACATCAGAGATACTGGAGGAGATTGGGGTCTGGGTGAATTGCAGTCAAAGTTAGTCTGAACCCCAATTTCAGATTGTAAACCAGGTGCCCTCTGTTTCCAAATCTTCCCCAAGATTGTGCCTTCTGCCTCCAGTTCCTCTGTTCTATAGCTCAGCAGTGCTTTTCCCTTCATCCCGTGCCCTTGTGGACACCTGGAAACCCAAGGCTGCTGAGAGCATGGGTTCCCTACCTGGGAAGAGTTGAGACCTAGGGAGCCGTCAGGTGCTTGACAAATGCCAGGTGATGCCAGAAGAATCTGGTCCAAAAATGGAATGGGTTCTCTTGATTATATTCAGTGTTTAGTCTTCTATTGTAAGTTCACATGGTTCTATCTTATTTTCAGCACTCTTTTTTTTTTTTGAGTCCTTGATTTTTCAATGCTTTCTTGTTCCAAAAGCCAAGGTGTTGACCCATCTCCACAGCCTGGAAGCCATGTTTGGGTTAGAACAAAATGGAAGGCTTGGGGATTGTTCGTATTGCACAAGGAGCTTGTGTATGTCTTTTCTGTTGCTGTGCAAATGATAGTATTTTCTTCAGTACACTCATGCCTCAGGTCAGAGAAGCAATTGATAGTTCTCCTTAAAAATGATTAATAAATTAGAATCAAAAGGGGAAAAACAAACAAAACCAAAACAAAACATCTCCCACACATATAAAGCACCCCTTGAGGAGGTGGGGCCTTGGAAGTTGTAGATTATCTGGCAGAAAGTTCTTGAGCTCTGACTCGGCTTTGCCACCTTTTAGCAGTGTGACTGTGGACAAGTCACTGATCCTTCTGAGTGGCATTTTCCTTAGCTCTAAGTATGGATCATAATGCCTGCCCAGCCTTCCTCACTGCATTCATAAAGAGACTGAAACAGGCATGTATCTGAAGGCATATATGTATGATACTTTATAATTTCATATTTATACTTTCAATTAAAATATGGGACCACAGAGTTTTTAGCTTCTGATATATCATATCTGTATCTCTGTCTTTCATATCAAGAAACTTAGTTCTAAGGACTTAGGGATGATAGAATTAGAATATCTCATAACTTATAATAAGTCATTTGCTTGGTCTCACATTATATATAAAACAACTCAGACTAATATTATCACCATGAATATGATTATTCAAAATACTTAAAACACTTATTTTGCATTTGTTTTTCCCATTCTCTCTATTAAAGTTTTTTTTATCATATCTACATTTTGAAGCATGTAGCCATTATATACTATCACTTTTAATCTTAATTTAGTCTTTTTTAAAAAATAAATAAATTTATTTATCTTTGGCTGTGTTGGGTCTTTGTTGCTGCACGCGGGCCATCTCTCTAGTTGTGGCGAGCCGGGTCTGCTCTTCGCTGCAGTGCACAGGCTTCTCATTGCGGTGGCCTCTCCCGTTGTGGAGCACGGGCTCTAGGTGCACGGGCCTCAGCAGTTGTGGCACACGAGCTCAGTAGTTGTGGCTCACGGGCCCTAGAACGCAAGCTCAGTAGTTGTGGCGCATGGGCCCAGTTGCTCTGCGGCATGTGGGATCTTCCCAGACCAGAGCTCGAACCCATGTCCCCTACATGGGCAGGTGGATTCTTAACCATTGCGCCACCAGGGAAGTCCCTGTATTTCTTAAATAATAAGATTTGAAAGTCAAAATTACTCCTTGGTTCATGGGCTGGATGTTGTATTAGCAGGCATGAAAACAACATTAATCTCAAGGTGGATTCCCAACCACTGCGCCACCAGGGAAGCCCTTAATTTAGTCTTAATTTCTCAAAAATCTATTTAATCTTCACCACCAGTCCTAATCTCTGCTCAATAGCCATTTGATTGTCTGAAGCTTATTCTCTAGTATATTCCTCAGAAATGCGTCAAGGGAACCATATTCCCTGAGTTCCTATGTATTGCCTGGGTCCCTTATACTTGAAAATAATTTTGCTGAGTATAAAATCCTTTAGCTCATATTTTAGTTCTTTGAGTAGTTTAAATATGTTACTCTATTTTCTTTTGCAAAAATTGTTACTTTCAAAGTCTGGTTATAATATTTTTTTCCCTTATAAGTCACTGGTTTTTGTTTCTCAGATGCTCAGAGAATTTTTTCTTTTTCTCCTTAAGGTTTAGTGATAAAAGTGGATGGCGGGGCTTCCCTGGTGGCGCAGTGGTTGAAAGTCCGCCTGCTGATGCAGGGGACACGGGTTCGTGCCCCGGTCCGGGAAGATCCCACATGCCGCGGACCGGCTGGGCCCGTGAGCCACGGCCGCTGAGCCTGCGCGTCTGGAGCCTGTGCTCCGCAACAGAAGAGGCCACAACAGTGAGAGGCCCGCGTACCGCAAAAAAAAAAAAAAAAGTGGATGGTGGGGTAGAAGTAGAGCCAGAATATCTCAGAAAGCAACCAATATATTTTTAAACACTACATGAAAACAACAGAAGAGGGAGCTGTGAAGTTAGAAAAGCTATTGTGAACTATACTTTCCCCTAAAAGTTTAGGAAGATTAATTTCATATAGATATAAACCATAGAAAAGGATGGAGGTAAAATCCTTTACAGAGACAAAATAAGATAAAAAGAATAAGGAGCAGAATAACACCTCTGCACACAACACACCAAATAGACATGCTCACAAAACAGATTAGAACTGTATCTTATTATTCTTAAAATGCACCAAAATGCATTAAGAAAGAGATAAAAGATATGAGAGAACAATGTAACCAAAATAGAAAAATCTATGAAATGAGGTGACAGAAGTGAGGAAGGCATTGGAAATAAAAAGGAAATGTATTAGAAGTAAAGATTAAACTAGTAGGAACACAAGAGCACACACTCATGACTGTTAATGCCTTAAAAGAAATAGAAGGTGAAAATTAGGAACATTTAAAACAGAAAAAATAGAAAAAAGAATTCAAGAGGAAGGGACAAGTATTAAAGAGGAGCAAAGGAGATCTAACATATAACTAATAGGAACCCCTGAAAAAACTAGAGCAAGGGACAGAACTAACACTAAATCTATAATTCAAGATAAATTACCTGAAATGAGAAAGATTTGAAATTCCACATTGGGACCTCATATCTGCGAAGAGTGGCCTGCTATGACCAGCACCCAAGACAGACTCTGATGTCTTGTTCGATCATTGCTTATATCTGCCATGCCCATAACTGGGCCTGGTGCGTAGTTGGTGCTCAGACTGTTGGCCAAATGCATTCATGTTTGGTGAATAAATAAAAGATTCTCTAAAATGCCTAGAAAATGTAATAATCTTATTTTCCTTAACTATTACTTGCTGAATATTACCCTGGATGAGACTGAGAATATTATCAGAAGCTGTTACACACTGAATTGTGTCCCCCCTCCAATCCACAGGTTGAACCCCTAAGCCTCAATGTGACTGTGTTTCAAGATAGGGCCTTTAAGGAGGTAGTTAAGATTAAATGAGGGCATCAGTCCTAATCCAATAGGACCGATATCCTTATAAGGAGAGGAAAAGACACCAGGGATGCACAGGCACAGAGAAAACACCATGTGAGGACACAGTGAGAAGTGGCCATAGGTAAGCCAAAGAGAGAGCCTCACTAGAAACCCACTCTGCTGGCACCTTGATCTTGGACTTCCAGCCTCCAGAACTGTTAGAAAATAAATTCCTGTTGTTTCAGCCATTCAGTCTGTGATATTTTTTTTAGGACAACCATAGCTGACTAATACAAAGTTTAAGGTTTGTGTCACCCCATCAAGTAAAGAGACACCACCAGCTAAGGTGTTTGCTGAAGGTGAAAGGGATACAGCATAGGTAGTGGAGGAAGGTAGTTATAAATACCAACTATGATCCTGTGACTGGTTACAGAAATGAGGACCATAATTGTCCTGAGAATTTCCTCCTTATTTTCTTACGAATGTGTGTGTGTATAGCAAATATCTTTGTTTTCTTTCCTCTTGTTTTCCCCTTGTCATGTTGCATAAGAGGTATTGGCATTTATATCATAGTATTTTAGTATTGTTAACTGTATATCATGGTACAACTCTTCAGTGCAAGGCAGTATTCTTGTATTTTGGAATTAAGAGATAACAAGTATATTTGCATAATCAACTTAATTTGAAACCATAGATTATTTAGGATGGAATAAGGTGACCAATCCAGGATTTTTTGTGCAAGCATTATTACTGCTATCTGCCACTGTTTATTTAGAATGCGTAGACCGTGGCATTCTCACTCACTAGTGAGAATGAGTGTAAATCTCAAATGTTAACCTATTTTGGTCCCCTCTACACTGATCCCATCTGGTCCAGCTCTGATGGCAATTTCAGAAATGGAGTAGCGATTTTGCCTCTCTGAGCAGTGTTCGCCTTGCGTCTGCTCCAGCCCTTGAAATCTCTATCTTTCTCTTAAATCCAAGTGAATGCTGTTTCTTTGCAACATAGGTATGGCACTGATATGGAGCAGAATTAGTATTAAGTGACCTGGCTCCAAGGAGCTAGTTAGATAAATATCAAAATGGTATTGTCATAAAATAATTTCATTTATAAGGCAAAACAGCAGTGTGAAATTTGAGGACCCGCTGAGTTATAGCGAGGCCCTGGTGTTTTACTGTTCAAGCTCTCCTGTTGAACTCTGCTTGGTTCCAGTATTTATGTACTGTCTATTAGCAGCTTTTGAAATTTTTTATTCATGCAGTAATCTCTCCAGAGATTCTCCTTAATTGGGATCCCAAGATACATCTATGTAAAGTGCCTGGATCCCAGTATTTCGATTTCTGTCTTTGCAAAGCTGCCTTTTGGGCATGATCTTTTCATTTCTTAAAAAGAATTCCCTTTTGCTAAAGGACAAGCAGATCCTTGCAGAAAAATCCTCTGCTTTTTTGCAGGATGGTCTGGTGATGAGATTGTCAGAAAACTAGCCCTGGATTTAGGTTGAGCCTCTGGTATTGGATACTACACTAAAAATTATTTGAGAATAACTTAATCATAATATGGGTATACAAAGACTTACTAGTAGATAACGTCAGCCCCGCCTATTACAGAAATGTGATGGGAGCACGGGATCAACTGTGTGGTCAAGGGCGGTGGTGGGCTGGTATCTTGGCTGTCTCATGTCTGCTAGGTTTTATTTTTACTCTTTCTTTCCTTTGTCTTAGAAGTGTTTTAGGGGCTTCTGTAAAGACTTACCTGGCTAGAGACTATGTCATTAGGACTTGGCTACAATTCCTTAAAGTTAAACATTTTTCTCTCTGGGAGTCCTGCACACTCTGCACCAGGAGTTTTATTGTCGCTCTACTCTTTCTGGTGTTTTCTGTGCAGGCTGCCCAGCCTGGGACACAGAGCTGCCTTTCTCTGTTCTCTGCTCTGTTCTCATGGGACCAGGCATTTGCCACCTGTCCCCTGCTATATGTCAGTGGCCCCCCAGCTCATTTATGCCAGGGATGTGAGTGACACTTCCTGTATCTCCCATCCTAGAGCCTGCTATTGACCAAGGGCTCCATGAGAGGGCTGTTGAGTTGGAGAAATCTGGGAGTAACCGGGAGAGCAGAGCCAACAAGAGGACTAGGACCTAAGAAAACACAGTGGATTAATTCCAGGCATCCTGGTTCTTATGTTAAATCCTTTCCTGGCCTCAGCAACCTGTCCTCATTTCCTGAGACTTGGTTGGCCATTCTAGAGTCACACAACTTTTGCCTTTTCTTTGAGCCTGTGTTTTCCACTGGTCTTTGAAGGTCAGGGCTTGATTTAATACCCTCACTGAATCATTTTGTGCCCCTCTTGTTTATACGCGGCTCTGGTATCGGACCTTTAACATGAAAGATTCAAACTGCCCTGAGTTTGACCAGCTCTCTCAGGTACTCTTGCTCAGAGAACCTTCGTGTTGGTATGACGTTTTGAAATACAGTAACTCTGTGTTCTTAAGGTGTTTCTTGGCTCCGCTCAACAAGCCTTGTGTGTTAATTCTTTTGAGAGTTAAGAGGTTATGACTGCGTTTCTTTATTCCTGTTATCCCATGTTTTGATTTGGAGGAAATATTTGTGAGTTTGTGTATGTGTGTGGCCTTTGAGAGGATTCCATGGGTAGCAAGATGGGGATAACTTCAGTCTCTAATCCAGGGATTCTACATAAAATCACACAGAGATCTTGTTTAAGTGTACTTTCTCATGCTTCCTCACAGTGAGTCACTGGGCTAGGTCTGGGCTGGGCTCAGAAATACGAATTTTTCCATTTTCCTAGACAATGCTGGTGGAGTCACTTGAGAAGTACTTCTCTGAGGAGGGGTGCTCACCCATTAAATGACGGGTTTGGGTATGCCAGGGATGTGTCCAATCTCTCGAGGGTCATTTTCCACTTCCAGATAGGAAACTGGGATTAATGGCATCTCTATCTCAAAATTCACTTCTTCCTACCTACCCATTTCCCCTTCTAGGGGCTGACTTAGGGACCACTGAGAATTGTCAGTTAGCTTCTAATAAACTACTGTTGATTTTTGTAACAACACAGTATACTTACAGGAGTGTAATGATGTATCCACCAAATACAATCTTCTGGTAGCTTCTTGGTGGTGATGTGTGCGTGTGCCTGTGTGTTAAAGGGGGAAGATAAGACTTGGGCAAATTACTTGACCGCTTTGACCCTCAGTTCCCCTCTGTCAAAATGGAGATGATAATGGGACCTACTGAACAGATTGTTATAAAGATTAAATGCTAAGAATAGAGCCTAGAATATGTAATAAGTGCTACATAAGAGTTAGTTGCTGTTAGTATTATTGTTTTTGTTGCTATCTTATTTGAATTAAAGTGAAAAATATTTGTCAGAAATTCATAGGTGTCAATAACAAAGATTTGGGAGAACCCTATACCTGCAACTTGCGTGCTCTAAGGGAGTCGGTGCAGCGTTTGGGATGATCGTGGTCCTTATCTGTAATGTGGAGGCTTTATCAATGCATCTACTATGTAGAGCATTACCAGGACATTTTCCTCTACTCCAGGCCCAGCTCAAAGGTGCTGCCAGTTGCAGATAAAAGCACTAGAGTAATTAATGTCAGTGACTATCGTCTGCCTCTTTAATCTCATCGTCAGGGAAATTAATACTTGGTTGCTGAAGGAAGACAAACATCTGTACCTTTTCCCTTCTAGAATAGCGATTTGGTGTCTATCACCCACATTTTTCTCTCAGGTTAAAAACTGTCTAAACTCGATTTTCCTCTTTAAAAAAGGAATCATGTTTGATTTAATGGTAGTGTTTATAGCGCTATGGAGAGTTAAGAGTCATTCTGGTGTTAAAACCTTCTAAGCCTTTAAATAAATATATTTTTGTTATCTTGAAACTTTCCAAACTGAACTCAGAATTCACTCAGGCATCTTACAGAGCTTTGATACATAAGAGAAGGACAAATAATGACCTTGTAAATTCCTAATAACATTGTGGCCACTCTTGCAGCTTGCAAATAACACAACGAAACTCGGCGTAAGGATGTACGTTGGCAAATGTCCATGTGAGTATTAATCAACCTGCTGTTTGAAATAATGTCCCAGTTACAGAAGACTTATTTGGGAAGAATTTGGTGTTTTGTCATCATCTCTCCTCTGAATGATTGCGGCAACCTCGTAAATGGGCTCCATGCTCCTTTTCCCTTTTTACTTCAGTTCATCTTGTACAATGATTCCTGGGATACGTGTTCTAAAATGGTGTTTCCATCAGCTCACTCCCTTGCCTAGAAGCCCAGGGTAGCTCCTACTGCCTCTAGCTAAAGCACAGTCCTTGGAGCTCTGTGTTCCACGCCCTTCCCTATCTGCTTTCCACCTTACTTGGCCATCTCTCTCCTAACACTCCTGTGCTATAGATAACACTGTATACCCCCTGTTCATCTCTCAAAGCCTTTGCTGAAGTTGTTTACTCTGCCTGAGGATGCCTTCCCCACCTCCACTGCCAAGCACTCTGGCACTTGGGGAATCCCTCAGGTCCCCTCAAATGTCTTTCTGTAAAGCCTTTTCCAGACACTCTACCCTCAGAATTAATCATTTCCTCCTCCTTTACTGGGTGATATATGGAGGCACAGAGAGGTTAAGTAACTTACCCAAGGTTACACATCTTTTAAGTGTCAGAGCTGGGGTGGGAAATGAACTACTTTCTGGAAAAAAAAAATGAAAATGCAAAAGCAGAGCTGGGAGGAAGAAGGTCAGTGTCAAATATAGGGACAAAAAATAGGATTTGTGAGACCTCATCAGTGGACTGTACGCTGAAAGAAGGTTGTATTCTCAGTATTCTCTGAGTCCTAGAAAGGGAAGTCCCTAAGCCTGAGGTTTGGTGTCACTAGGAGGTTTGTATTCCCTGCTGTTTGTGGTAGGAAGTGCTTTGCTGAGTCCTCAGGATTGAACAACTACCCTTTCTCTAATCAAGGGACCATCTGATGAGGCATGTGGCAGCTTCTGAGGTCTTCCTAGTCCATGTAGGCGCTGCCCTAAATATAGAGCCTGATTGTGAATCAGTAGACATTTGAGTGAGGGAAAAGAGAGTAGGTTTATTAGGCTTATGTGCTATTGTGGGTCTTCCCAAGTTTCTGCTTCCCAGAGTCCAAATTTCCCCACATAAGCTAGAATATGGTGAATGACACATACATGAGAATTTCAAATTAATGATATTGTACTCTTTGTTACTGATGCCATCAACATTGAAATGCAGAATTTTCTTCTCTTGTCAGGCATCCCTGTAAGAGCATCATCTATTAAATAAGTTGTTTTCTTCTCAGTGCACTTTCTCACTCAGAAACTCTATTAAAAAAAAATAATGAGCTTCTTTGATTAATAGGACAGAATAAAATTATCAAAGGTAGTTGGGGACTTCCCTGGTGGTCCAGTGGTTAACACTGTGCACTCAGTGCAGGGGCATGGGTTGGATTCCCTGGTCGGGGGACTAAGATCCTGCATGCTGCATGGTGCGGCCAAAAAAAAAAAAAGCAAAAGGTAGGTTTCCACATTATTTATTCTACTCTCTTTGGCCTATGCTGGCACTTTATAAATCTGTGTTTGGCCCTTTCTTCATCCACTTGGACTGAATTTCAGGCTACACTAAGCAGGGTCTAGTTATGACCACCGAAGCAGAAATGCAGATTCAATGAGTAATTATTAAGAACTTTCCAGAATATTAGCTGTTTCAGTTGCTGCAGTGACTAGTGATGGAATAGTCCATTAGACATTTCTGTTCCCAGCAACTCCTGAGAACTGATTCCAATCTGAAGCAGCCAACCGCTTTGATCAATACCATAATTACTCTTACTGATGGATTGTTTTACACTGGTAGCCATCAAGGCAGTCCGTCAGTTCAGGAGGCACCAGAACTGTCCCCTGCAAGCTGTAATGTACCGCAAATATCTGATTCAAATCAACTTACTATTGAGGCCAGGATGACAAGCGTGAAATTAATTGTTCCACTTCATGTAAGACCTGCATTCTTCTTTTGAGAGAGTAATTGGTTGCCACATGTAGCGTGAGAGCTGGGGGAGCCTTGCCTCTTTGCAATGTTTATGGACTTAGTTTTTTCCCCCACCAGCTATTTTTTTCCCCTACTCTTTTAGATGTCAGCAGTGTTGTATAGCTGCTGTTTCTGCCGTTGTTGTTTTTTAGTGGGTCTTGTCATGTCAGAGAGAATGGTTTCCTTCTAGAAAGGTTGATGGCATCTAGACTAAATGTCTTATATGAAAAGTTTGTTTACAAAAAGAGGGAGTTTGTTGGCCAACATGAAAGCAAGAAGACCTCAAAAGCATTTCAATGACTGTATAAGAATAATTAGGCAAATGACAGTGGATCCCGTGTTCTTCCGTGGTTGCAATAGGCTAATTAAAGTAGTAGGACCGTTTTGCTGAGATTCTTCTGAATACATTTGACTTCAAAAGCTTGTAACCGGAGAAATGACTAGAGCACTTCAGATAGGAAGTCAAGGACAACTGAGGAAATTAGAAGATGAGGATAGTCCCAACAGTGGCTGGTCATTCAGTCCTCATCAACCAGCTGACCAGTAGTTGGATAAAAGCAAGATCTGGAACTTGAGAGAAGTGTTATAAAATATTTTTATGAGAAAATCAAGTGCATACGTTTAAAACAGGTACAGGAAGGTAAAATGTCTGTAGAAACAAGAGCATCAAAGCACAGTAACCTTCATGGCCTCAAGGGCTTTCTGAAACCCTGGTTAGTTGGATATCCTACTAGAGGTGGGAATCTCTTAGATTCTAGGGATAAATCAGAAGCTAGTACTTCTAGGCAGGCAATGCTTTTTAATTTAAGAGTTGTTTATTGTAGCATTCCAATATGGATCCTGTGGGAATTGATTATAGAAAAAGGGATTCTATAAACTGCTAATCCTATAGCCGAGCCATGTGTAGTGAGTGCTTGCAATATGTAAGCATTATTTAGGACTGGGATTACCCAAGTGCATGAAACCCTGGACCCCTGAAGCTTATACTCTCGTGGGAAGTTTGGGAAGACAGACAGTAATGTACACTCAAACATGTCAGGTAATGTTAAGACAGTGTTTGAGATGGTGGATGACAGAAGGCAGCAACTCTGATGTTGGTTAACAAAGGTCAAGAAAGAGTAAGTAAGGTAGGTTTGACTCTAACACAGCTCATGGCTTGAATCCTCTTTCACCATTAAACTCAGTTTGCCTTTGAGATAGTCTAGTAGCAGAGCTTTCCTTTTACACTTTGGAAAGAGGAGATTTTATGCTATCAGCATTCAGTGCAGGGGACAGAACCAATATAAAATACCTGATTGAGAAAGTTGAGGATGACTCTAGAGGTAAGTGGTTCTATTTCTGCTCAGTCATGTAAGGGTTTGAAAGTATTGATTGAAAACTTTCCTAACACCTGAAGGGACCAGGAGTGATTAATAATAAATAACCTACAAAGGTAAAACTCAGAGAATTGCAAAGTTCCAGGCAAGGCTGGCTAGGGAGGAGGATTCCACAGTACTTAGCTGCATGTGATTAGATACAGCATGTAACCTTGTTAACTCAC
Organism: Tursiops truncatus; assembly: GCF_011762595.2. Taxonomy (NCBI): domain Eukaryota; kingdom Metazoa; phylum Chordata; class Mammalia; order Artiodactyla; family Delphinidae; genus Tursiops; species Tursiops truncatus. The sequence goes on from NC_047043.1 coordinate 68,336,804, forward strand.
ATCTCCACCAGAGTGGACTGAAGTGGCTAAAGTATTAATCTGATTATTATGCTTTTCTGCCTCCTAGTTTTGTGTTTCTTTGGGAATCATCTCCTTCCTTTTGATGCTGGAGCCCTATAAGCTCCAGCCACAAGGTGGGAAGAATGCCCAGGCTTGGTTTACCAAGGCCCTGGATCTCCCTGGACACAGGAATTGCCTCAAAAAAGGGCTTGTGACTCCAACTAGGCCAATCAGGACCTTCCCTGGCTTTCTGTCCAGGAAACAATGAGAAAGATGTTCTTTCTACCATGTGGCTAAGCTGATGGGATAGAGTCTGGCATGGTAACATGGATCTAACAGGCCACTGGAGTGGCCTGCTTATCTGGAAGGAGGTCAGGCAGAGCTGAAAGCTATAATGGAGAGAGAAACAAACACAGTATATGTATACACAATCCATAGTTGTGAGTTCTTTATTTTTAGGTTATCTTGTTTAAACCAGTATACGTATTTAATAGGGGAAAAAATCACCTGAAAACAAAAAAAAATTGAAATGTGCTTCCACTTAATTAAGCCACATCAGTGAGATTTCATCTCTGCTGTATGGAGAGCTGGCTCTAGAAGTGCTTTTACTGTGCAGTGGGATTGCAAGACCTCCTCCAGGAGGGAACAGCTGAGCTGAAACCCTGCCGCTTGTTTTCAGGTCTTGTGAGGTCTGTGCCGTCGCCTCTGTGTCGTCTCTTACGGTGACTGCAAGAGTTCTCTCAAGTAACTTTGATAATGCCAGCATCATGAGTATATATCATAAAGGCTTTCTGTGGAGGAAACATACAAAATTATAAGTCCATTTAGTAAAACAGAAACCTGCCAATACACTGATGTAGCTGGAAAATAGGGTCTTCTGAAGAAAGATAAAATTTGCAGCTGCTTAAGCAAAGTTCTACTTTCTAGCCACTCAGCTTTTGCAATGCTCAGGAATTTTCACTTGTGTTTATGAACCAGCTGCTCTGCTAAGATTCAGTAATATATGGGCAAAGAGGTCTTGAATAAATGTGTTTCCTCCTTCTCCTTGGGGATCCTGGGTCTTCAGCCTTAACTTCTTCCAAGAATTGAATCCAGTAGTGTTTGATGTTTGTAAACGATGTGTTAGCTGTTAGTTACTTGAGCCGTTTCTTAAATGGAATTGGCATGTGATAAACTTGTCTGTCTCCTAACGGAAACTGCACTTCTAACGGAAACTATATTTATTGTATCTCTGCTGAGATGTCACTCCTTGGAACCTCTCATATTGATATCTTTTTTCCTCTGGGGAGCAGACCCCTAGAATTGAGTGCCTTAAATTCCTCCCTTGGTTTACTACAAAGCCCTCAAGGTGTGTCTCTTTTCCCACTGTGTCTCCTGCTCACTCTCCCCCTTGCTCAACAAGGCTTTGGCCACACTAGCCTTTTTGTTCCTTAAACATGTTAACCTCTCTCTGGTCAGGACCTTGACTCTCACATTCCCTCCGTTTTGAACACTCTTCTCCCCGGCCTGGCTCATGCTCAGGTCTTAGCTCATATGTCATCACCATAAAGGAGCTCACACTGACCAGGCAATCTAGTGTCCTTTGCCTAATGACTAACTCTGTATCATGCAACCCTGCCTCCTTTTCTTCATAGTAGCTTTATCTGAAATCTGAACTCATGTCCTTTGTGTTCTTTCTTGCCACTAGAATATAAGCATCATGAGAGTGAGGGCGTAATCTGTTTTATCCCCCATGGCATTTTTGTCACCTACGTCCTAGCACATAGTAGATGCTCAGTTCTATTTCTAGAAAGAATAAATGGCTGAGTACTTTACCCATTCCCCTGAACAGTGAGCTCATTCAAGTAAGTTAAGCAGTTTATTTCAGCATCTCTCTCCAGCTCTCTGATACAGAGGGGGAGGTAGAATGAGATATTCAAGTTTGAGACTCCACATTAAGCTGGATGCTTTAATGATTTCATTTAATTTTTACAGAAGTCTTAGGAACCAACAAGACTCAAGCTTATCTTCTTACCATTGCTGGAGTCTGGTTTCATTTTTTGGCACCTAGATTTCTTCCACACACTTGCTACCATGGGGATGAGCTGAATTTTTAATATTATGTATACTATCTTCTTCCCCTGCTGTAGCCTTAAGCCCATTCTAGGACTGCTGTGTTTGCTGCTGAATCCTCTGAGTCTTGTGGAGGTCTTGGCACATAGTGGACGCTCAAGGCACATAGTGGGGCTAATGATAGGAGTAGAGGAAAGTTCCTGGTTGAACCCCTTACTCTGCCTGGTCTGGACACAGGAGTTTTCAACCACAACTCCTTCTGAACAAATTCTGTTTCTTTATGGCTGAAAGAACATTTGAAAACTTCTTGTTCACCTGTTCTTCTGCAGGAGTTGAAAGAAATGTAAAGTCTTTCTCACCAGCACAGGCTGCCTGAGTTCAGAAAGCTCCGTGGTCTTGTGTGTTTAGTGATACTGGGTCTTAGATTCTACCCCATACTACCCTGGTTTTAAGAAGGGGGAAAGTTGGGTACATGGTCGAAAATGCACACGTGTGCATTAAGGGGCAACGTGCTGGAATGTTTGAAATGTCCTGCTCTTACCCCATAGGAATTGCACAAATGCCTCATGGTGCTAGAATATGACCCACCCCAATAAGCCAGTTAAGGTGGGTGGCTCTTTGTAGCCCCACAGGGGTCTCCTTGGGGGCTGTGACCTTAGTCCAAGAGAGGGGGTTGGGGTAAGGGAGCAGGAGTTTCGATTTTTTGCTGCTGCTCTCTAAGGAATTCTTTTGTGTGTCACTTTAGCGTGTTCCCAGAACCCGTGACAGCCTGTATAATTGCTGGACCGACATGAATCTATAGCAACGATGGGCAGATTTTGCTGACATGTTTGCTTCAGCCTGCAAGACTCGGTTGACCATGTCTGCATATCATATCACCATCTCAGTCCTCAGTAGGAAGGAGGCGGGAAGGAAGGCTATTTATTGTGCCTCCAAGGTCACAATGTGAGATGGGAGGGGTGCATAATAAAAGGAGCACTATTTTGGCAGGGAGCGTTCCCAGATATTTGTGATTTAAATGCACTGGCTAAAACCCCGACTATTCAGAAGTCCTTCCTCAGAGTTTGAAAGTTAAATAATTACAAGTGCTTACTGTCAAAAAAGATACCAAAAAAATGAAAGACCTTATCAAATTGCTGAAAGGATTTTGGAATCTTTTTTTTAAACGCATTCATTCAGTCTACAGGTACATGCTGAGCACCTACTGTGTGCCTTGCTCTGTGATCAGTGCTGGGGACACAAGAATAATGACAAGGCAGGTGGATTCTTTGCCAGGTGGAGCCTGTGATCCAGTCGAGAGAAGAAGCCATTATCCAAGTAATTACAGCTCCCTCCTCCAGCAGCCACATGGAGAGCTCCCTCATAGTGGTGTTGCCAGAGGAAACCATTTTTCTTTTTCTGTTTCATTTGTATTTTTGGTATACATTTTAAAAGTTTGTTTTAACTTTTTAATGATAATTTAAGAAAATAATTCAGGAATTCACTTGCTTTATACTTAGAATATTACAGATAAAGCTCAAGTTCCTTTAGACCTCCCCACCCCAATGACCGCTGTGATAGATTTGACTTGGCAGACGTTTTCTCATACTTCCGCGTGTGTGTACCCCATGCGTATGTGCTACTACTGTTGTTCTGACGTGATTGCAGCACATGCTGTGCATATGTCTTCATGCACCTTGCTTCTTTTATTCCATAGGCTATTTTTACATTAGTTCATGTTGATACCTGGAAATGTGGTTGGTTAATTTTAATTACTGAGAGTTGTGCTTCCTCTTGGAAGCTTGTATGTTGGTGACTGTCTACTGACCCAGAGTAGTAAAAGAAATAGAAGTAGTTTGCATGTATTGAGTGCTTAATGTTTGCCAGACTGTTCTAAGTCTCTTGCATGGATTATCTCATTTATTCATGAGAGCAACTCAGTGGGCTAAGTGCTGTTTTTATCATCATTTCACAGGAGAGGGAAGGTGAGACATGGAGAGAGAAGGTAATTTGTCCACGGTCACACAGTTAGTAAGTGATGCCAAGATTTGAAGCCAGGTAGTGCAATGTCAGAGCCTGAGATTTCTTGGTTCTCTTGAGCACCTATGGTTTCTGGGACTTTAGATGCTAAATGCAACCTATGAAACAGGGTGTGACAGGATGGTGCATGACTCATTCGGGGGGCTGAGTGGGTGGTTTTCACGTTTATCAGTTCATAAATTGAGCAAACACCTGTTGAGTATTTCTATGCGAGTCCCCAGCAACACAGTGCAGAGAAGACACAGCCCTGCCCCATGAAGCTCACAGAGATCTAGGATGATGCTGAGTGACCACCTGTGTAAGGCATGTATGATGTCTGTACCTGGTAGAGCAGGAATATTGTCCCCTCTGGGGTTACATGGTCTGTGCCCTGTGTTTTGTTTAATTTTCTTCCATTTTAGATGGCGTTTGTTAAACTGTGCTATTAACGTGGATCCATTGGCGTATTTGGAGGAGACTAGCCTTTCTGTAGTGACATCACTGCCTTCCTTCTATGTTACGTCTGTACAGTAAGAAGGAAAGGACCCAGCAGCATGTCTTGGTTGCTGGTGTTTCTTCCCCACTTGCTGCCCAGCCACAATATGACAGATTTGCTATTCATCCAGCTCAATCGTAATTAGCATAATCGGCTCTGGTGCCTACGCAGATGTGGTGGGTGGTGTCCTCAGCTGATTACAAAGATTGCAACTCAGGCTTTTCGGGAAACGTGTCTTATTTCCTGTCCTCCTGTCACTTCTGGGGGTAGCTTTTTTTTTGCGCTTGTATTGAAAAAAGAAGTAAGGGAAAGGTTCTCTTATATTTAACATGTCGTGTGTAATGGTGAAATATGATCACAGTGCCTGTGATTTTTTTCTTTGAAAATCAGGAGAACAGTTAAGGACAGAAGGAAGAGTAAGCCACTTGGCTTTGAACTCTAAGATGCCTTAATTGTTCTGAAGGCTCAGATGAAGGGGGCATGCTCCTCTTTTTCTCTTTATTTGGACCTAGAATTAATCTTTCAGTTTAGGAGTAGAAAAGGTTTAATGTCTCATCCTTTTCTTTTTCTTGATTTTTTTTTTTTTCCTATCAACAGTGAAATGGAAGAGGAGCCCGTAGGTGATGTTGACCAGAGTTTTTATCCAGTATTTTCGTTTGTAATGGGCTCAGTGTGCTAGTGGATTTATACCAGCTGCTGTGAGAGATATATGACTCTTATTTATATCTTTATTTATTTGGGAACACTTGGGAAAATTAAATTATGGCCTTCTAGTTTTTAGTCTTTTGAAGCTTTCGTTGCTTAAGGAGCAGATTTTTTAAGAGCTGCGTCGTCTTTCTCAGTAACATCTTTCTCATTTTGGTATGCATATGAGGGACAAATGGAAGAAATACATACGTAAGAGAAGAAAGCATAGTTTTTCTCTTCGGTTAGAACCCACTTGTACTTTGAGGGGGTTTACATTTCAGACTGACCTAAAACCTTTTGAGGTTCAAGTTTGGTTTGCTCTTAGCAAAAAAGGCAGCTTCCTAGTTCAAAGAGAGGGGAAAATTTAAAGACACAAAATACTCAAAAGCCTTCTTGGATATCAAATAGCTCTCGGAGAAAGCATTTGATGAATGAAGGACACAGGAATTAGAAAAATATGAGCCATTTTTTTCTTACATATAATCATGTTTAAAAGCAGTGGAAAAAGTTCTTAAGTCTAGAGAATTGGAGCTTAAATCAGTGACTCTTGGAAAATTTTGGTTGTTGCCAAATCCAGAAAATGGTTGGGTTTGGCCTGAGCCTTTTAGAAGTGGAAAGTTCTTTAGCCATTGCTGTGATGTATGAAATGAATATGAGAGATGTTGGAACATGAGATCTCAGTAATACTTCTTATAATTGGAATTGGATAGCCTGCTAGCTGCTGTCAATAATGTATTTAATGCTATTTTTCTGGCTGTTATTCCAGATAACTGAAATGGAAAATAAGGTTGAGAGAGGGGAGATGGGACATCAAGGAGGCCTCTAACCTTTCCTAAGAGCGCCAATTTCCTGAATTCACATGTTGTGGATTCTGGGGTTTAATGTTGCTTGAAGTTACTCTGCCTTCTGGCTAAAGGTGTTGGATTATAGTTGGGAGAACAGAAGGCTCTGTTGTTGTATTGCCAGCTCAAAGTAGGCCGTGTCTTTAGGAACCCAAACACGAGGGCCCGGTGAAACATCTTACTCATACACCTCACGGGGCTTTATGGCCAGTTCGTTTGCCATCAAGGTCTCCATTTTCACACAAAGGCCTTTTATGTAATAATGCTATTTGCTGAATGAGTGAGTGGGTGACTGAAGTAGCTCCTAGTCCATGTGTAAGGAGCAGAATTTAAGGCTGGAGGGAGTGACGTTGGCAGAATCAGTGCATGCCCTTTTTACCTTAGATTCCAATTTGGGAAGGGCTACCACTGGCAAAAGGACAAGGTGGTGACACAGGTGACCTGCAGCCTGACCAGGCCTCCTGCTAGTTCTGTTACCATGGGTCTGTGCCTGGCTTGTTCCACTGTCATGTCAGTGGCCATTAGCACCAAGTGACCTCATCAGCAGACACTTGGGCACATTTCAGTTGTTTACAAGAGCAGGCAGAGCAGCCCTTATAAGAACAGCATGGAGGGGATCCACAGCTTCATTTTCAGCGGCTCTGCCTGGTCCTTTTTTACACTTCATCTCAGCCTTGCCCTGAGCGTGGACCACAGACGGCTTACATTTCAGGCGTTTGTATTTATCTTAATGTAAAATGGGGGGAAACTGTAACTAGCACAACCACGACATCATTGTCGTTTGGGCTTAAGGGTAAGGCTAAAGTAGCCAGTAAGAAGAAAATGTGAGTTTATTAAAAAACAAATACCACAGGTGGTGTTCAGACATTTCAATGGTGACAGTGCAACTCAAATAGTGGAAGTTGGGAAGCACTGTCTTTGCGTACTCACTCATAATCAATTGTGTATTTTTACCTCTCACAGCTTGGGTCTTGCAAAGTGATATTTTTTGGTGTGGAGTGTGTACTCAGCCTCCTTAAATAACCATCCATGAATACTCTTTAATGACAGTGACTTATTGGAGTTATAATGGAGGCAATGACAAGCCAGGACCTCCTGTTTTGGGTTACTCAGGCCAATTTAAATACGTGGTTTTAGGACTTCCCTGGGAGTCCAGTGGTTAAGACTCTGTGCTTCCACTGCAGGGGGCAAAGGTTCGATCCCTGGTCAGGGAACTAAGATCCCACATGCCGCCCGGCCAAACAAAACAAAACAAAACAAAACCTGGTTTTAGGGTGTTCATAAGTCTCCACTGAAGGTGCAGGGTGGACCCTCTCCCCTACTCACTGGGATGAGAACTTGTCAAGTTTCAGAAACATTGCTAGCATATAGCAGATACTCAATACTTTATTTTTTAAAAGAGAATTGAAAGAATCCTTTCTGAACTAGACAGAGTTTAGTCACTGTTTTCAGGAGCTCAAAGTTGGATGTGAGTCTAAAATCATTTGATGCTTTTTACACTGAAGGCTGATGTTCTGGGAAAAGAACACCCAATCTCTCACTGTTTCAAGGTTTTCTTAAACCTGAGAAAGTATATCCTAAATGAAATATAGAAGATGAGGTAACATGTAATGTTTTGGTGTCAATGGGGCAAGGTATTCTTAGTGATTATTCCAGAGCCCAGGGCTCTGAATTATTTTTTCCATCCCAAACAGGTATGATTTTCAGGGGTTTGCAAGTTATTCATATGATTTTTTGGGCTTAAGCTAAGGGCACGATGAGGTTTCAGCCTGGGAGAAGGATGTTTCAGGGATATTTTTATAATATTTAAAATGTATATCTCTTTGCTTGCTCCAAGTTAGAAATAACATAAAAAGAAGGAAAAGGAAGGAAGTTAATGGTCTGAAACCTGGGGTTGGTATTAGTTTATATTCAGAATCAGAACAGGGTGATGGCTTTGGCAGTCAGGAACTATTAGTATTCTGATATTCTGAGTTGTGGCATGGGAATTTGGAAAAGAAGTTTAAAGAAAGAGCTCATAGGACAAATTTTTAGTAGGAAAGAAGCTGCTGCCCGTGGATAAGAAATATTGCTCATCTGTTCTGAGTGGCACAGCCTTCATATAGCGGCCACTCAAGGGATCATGCCACCTCAGTTGATGTCATGGCCAATGGCTGCCATTACTGAGCTGTGACCACCTGCTGGTTGCTGCACTGAGATGTGTGCCTGATCTCACTTTGACCTCACAGTGGCCTCGTGAATGAGGGACAATTATTGTCAGTGTTTTAGAGATGAGAAAACTGAGGTTTGGAGAAGGAAAAAAGAACTTGTCTAAGGTCACTCAGCTGGTGAGCGTCAAAGCTAGGACTTGAACCCAGGCCTCTCTTTGTATTCTAACCATTATGTAATAGGATACAAGAAGCAAAGCACTTGGGAACGGTAACCTCGGAGGCACTGGTTCTGAAATCATTTTAGGTTTCATGAGTTTGATTGCTGAAAGACACTTAAAACTATGTCAGATATTTAGGAAAGTGCCTGGCACGTGAGGAAGGACCTCAGTACATGGTATCTGTTGCATTGTCTTTGTTTAGTAATTATCATATTAGTATTGATTAGATTTTGGTCCCAGGGAACAGACAAGTAAAAGCTTTCCTCGTCTTGTTATACCAAATGGGAAGCAGCTAGTCTGAGTTGGAGGGTTGGCAAAGTCATAGGTGGACACCATTTAATTCAGACCATGTGATACTGAGCTTGCAAGCACCTTACTTTACCTGTGTCTAGCATTCTCCTCAAGCATACTGCAGATTTAGTTTTTAAAGCAGCCTTTAGCAAACTTCCCTGTGCTGAATTTGCAAATATGAATGAGAAAAAGAATTTCTTTTCCCTGCCTTGTTTAGCCTCCACTTTGGAGATGATTTTGTTTTCACTGTTGTTGTTACCATACAAACCTTGTTTCATTTAAATATAAAACAGAAATATTTTATAGTGAGTGTTGCAGGAATTCATTGACCTGGTCCAGCCATTACCTTGATGCTTTTCTTGAGTTTATCATGTAAATCTCTTTCCACCATTGCCACCACTCCACAAGATGTTGACAGTCCTCATTCTTCAAACGTGGCTTTGCCAGTCATCCACAGGAGACACATTTCAGCTGCCAACTCTGCTGGCTTTCTATTCCTGCATAACAGTTTACCCAAAACCTGGCAACTTAAACCACTTCCATTGATGATTGGACAGTTCATAGGTTGGCAGTCCAGATGTGCCATCTTGGTTAGGCTGTGATCTGGAGGCTTGGGGAAGAATACTCTTCTGTGCTCAATCAGGCTGTCCACTGGACTCTGTTCCTCAGTGGTAGGACTGAGGTCTCTACTTCTTGGCTAGCTCTGAGTCATGGATGTTTTTCAGCACGTTAAGGCTGCTCATCTTCAAAGATAGCAGTAGTCCCTTGAGGCCCTCTCAAGTTACCAGTCTCTGACTTTCCCTTTTGTCACCAGTTGGAGAAAGTTCTCCACCTTTAAGAGGTTAGTTAGTTTTATGTTTAACATTAGGAACAATGGGCTGCCAAGAGACATTGGAAAAAGGCAGGAGGGCTTCATCTCATTCCCATTTTTAGAAGCAACCTTTCTCAGCCACAGCTGGTGGTAACAGAATGACAATAAATAGGAATTGAGAGATGAGGATTCAAGTCTTGGTTCTGGGACCATGTGTCCAGAGAGTTTTGGACCTTGATTTCCCATCTGTAAAATGAGATAGCTGGGCTGTTAGGGTCAGCTCAGTTTTCTTTTTCCGTTTTTTTTTGGCCTGCTCACATGCTCTCATTGTGCCTTCCCCTGGCAGCCCTCACTAATCATCCACCCTTACTCTTCCCCACTGAGCCTGGACACAGTCCTAGAATCCTTTTGACATGGCCCTCCAGGAAGTCACCAGCAATCCACTGGAGCTGGCACTGGAGATGAAACCTGTGTTTCGTCCTAGCACTTGGAGGTCCCGTTTCATCCTGAAATGCTGCGATTCTCTGAAATGAGAAATGATCAACTCCCTTGGCCAAGTTGCAGACAGCCAGAGAAGAGCCAGTTGGCTTTGGCTTTGCTTGTCATACAGACATCTGGGGAGCGGGTTCAGTTTTCAAACCACAAATTGAGGTGTGCAGGAAAAGGCACTTTCTTTCCCTCTAATTGAACATCATTTCTAGTTTGAGCCCCTGTTCTGCCAAGTTGTTGAAACAAAATCTCAGTCAATTCGTGTTACTCCCTCTGGCTCTCCTTGGCATCGTGTCCAAGTTCCATGGACCCATGTAGGGCCCAGGCATGGAGGTGGAGGGCTGCTGGTACTTTGCTGTCACCTGTCTGTGATGGCATCTATGGAGACATCCTTGCTAATGGTTGTCTTTGTTCAAGAGAGTCTGGATTAACAAATAAAACTCCAAAGCTCAGCCACACATAAGTTATTTTCTGGTCAGGCACAATCCTCCAGGACTTGGGCAATTATCCAGGACATCTTTCATCCATACAGTGGTCAAGTAACTAGCTGTTCCTGTCTTGTTTCATTGTTAAGCTTCTAGTCACCCAGGCAGGAAGAAGAGAGCTGGAAGGTCATTGGGTGGCTCTTAAATGCATTGGTCAGGATGTGACCCATGCTTTTCCATATCCATTGGCCAGGGCTGGACACATGAACCCACCCAACCATAGGGAGGCTGGATAATGTGAATGTGTGTGGGCTGACAAGTGGATGTCAGGCAAGCATTACCAGTAGCTACCACAGTTGTTTAATCCTTTTGAGTTGCTTCTGCATTTTCTCATCCTACCTGCAAGTCCTAAGCAGGTTGTCAACTCTCCATGCTCCGCTCAAGCTGCTCTCAGCCAGTGAGGGAAGCTTTGTATTCTTCCTGTCCCTTCCTGGGCTTGGGGCTGTCTTTGGTCTTCTACCCACCTGTACCACACACCTATGCCTTTTGCCCACTTTCTTGGCAACAGGGGTGTTCAGTACGTTACGCCAAGCTGGTTTTGAAGCCTATGACATTCTCAGGGAGCTTGGGCATGCTGGGAAAATCAGCCAGATGCTGGTGATTTTGAAATCTTTACATTTTGGTGGAGACCCACTTCAAAAGCAGCCTTCATGCCAGAGATCTTGTTTATTTGAACCTTTCCTACTAGTGATTTCATGTCTGGTCTACCTGCAGCACCTGGCAGTGAGATCCATGTAGGGGTGGTGTCAAAGAAGATCACTGAGATTAGGAGGATTCCTGCTATTTCATGAATTATGGATGACTTAACATCGAAGCCCCTAAGAATTACTCAGTGGGAGTAATAAACTTGTCCTACTAAAAGAAAGTGCTGGTTATAGGAGAACCGGGGGACTCTGCTGGCTTTCTACACTGCTTCTGTGGGAGCAGAAGGTGCAAGGGTCCTATTTTTAGGTTCCCTAAACCTACATGGGGCCTCTTTTGTTCCCCCCTGCCATCCCTGACTTGACAGAGGTGGGGTGGTAGATGCTCAGGCCTCCTTACCACACACTCTTCTTCTGGGAACTCCCTGGCTTCTCCTGAGGACTCGCCAGCATTTCCAGTCTAGGGGGACTGGCCCTTGTCATGGTCACCGGTAAGCATGGGTGAGTACAATGCACAGGAAGAAGTGGCTCCAGCTGCCTCTGACCCTGTTGTTCCCAGGCTTTGTTCATCCTGAGCTCTATGCTTGAGAAGTTAAAGCCAGGCCTTGGACTCCCTTGTTCTGGGTCCTGCTGTGGCTGTGAGCAGAGCCAGCCTCTCCTTCTGGTTAATACATTAGGATATGACTCTCTTCATCATGTGTTCAGTTCTTATCCTGTCTTATTCATTGTAAACATGTCACTAGAGAAGGGAGAGCAGATTTTGTGGTTGTGCATGCACAACACAGGGATATCTTTTGGTGAGGAAACTTGTTGTGGAATCTGTGAAGGTCTCAGGTTTGTTCTGTTCTCTCATCCAGCTGTGCTTATTGGCTGGAAAGAAGGGTTTGGATCCGTCTCATTACTTTAGGCTGCTGTTCCCTTCTTCCTTTCTCAACTGTTCATAAGTTGAAAAAGAGATTTCTCTCTCTCTCTCTCTCTTTCTCTCTCTCTCTCTCTCTCTCTCTCTCTCTCTCTCTCTCTCACACACACACACACACACACACACACACACACACACACACACACTCACTCACTCACTCACTCACTCACTCACTCACTCCTCTATCCTCCAATCCCATTCTCGCTTCCTTGATTTATTTCCCACTGCTTTCTTTAACCTACCTATCATGCACATAAATTAAATCACATTCTGTGCCTTCTATGTTCCTCTCTTTGTGGTATTTAGTCTACTGGGAAAGATCTTCTCTTACAACATCTAAGTCTAAAATCTTCCCCATTCTTTAAAAAACATTTTGTATAAAGCAGCATGTATAAATTCTAGAAAGTCTGGAAAATATACAGAGATACATTTCTATATTTATAGATTTATTTCTATTTATGTAAAACATCTAGGAAATATAGAAAAGTATAAGGTAGAAAGCAAAAATCTATAAGTTTATCCCTTGACTATAACTATTTTGATTCATTTTCTCTTGACTTGTTTATTTTTATTTTTTTTTAGCTCTGATGAATTTGAGTGTCTGTGTGATATCCTCATTTTTGAGGCCACTTCAAGTGCAAGTATCCTCAGATAACTTTTTGTACAGTCACTTCTAGCTAAAAGAGATGAAGTCTTCCTCAGCATCCCTAGAATGTTAGCATTCTTGCTCATCACTGGGTGTGGTCTGGGTCATCATATAACAGATTACCCCAAAATATGGTGGCTTAAAACAACAAACGTTGGTTATCTCACTGTGTGCCAGGAATTGGAGCACAGCTTAACTGAGTCCTCTGCCTCAGGATCTCGTACAGGTTTCAGTCAAATATCAGCCTGGCCATAATCTCACCTGATGGTTCGACTGGGGGAGGGCCCAATTCCAAGTTCACTCCTGTGGTTGTTGGATTGAGGGCTTCAGTTCCTTGCTGGCTCTTGGCCGTAGGCCTCCCTTGGGTCTTTGCCGTGTGAGCCTCTCTGCAGAGTGGCTTACCACATGGCAAGCAAGAAAGGAGCCAGAGACTTTTTATGATCTAATTTTGGACGTGGCATCACATCACTTTTCTCTTATTTTATTCATAGAAAGAAGTCACCCGGTCTAGCCGCACTCATGGGAAGGGGATTACACAACGGCACACATACCAAGAAGCAGGATGGGACCACTGGGGGGCCATCCTGGAAGCCGCCTACCACAGACAGGCTTATTTATGAACCTGCTGTCTCCAGCACACTGGACTGAGTGACATCCTGGGCAGAGTCCCACCCAATCACCTTCATATCTCTGATCTCCACAGTTTAGTCAAATAATGCATCTTGCACTTGAGGCAGGCATGCAGAGACCTGCCTTGCTGTGCAGTAAAATAAGGTCTGTCCTGTGGTTATTTATGTGGGCCAGTGCTGATGTACCATGGCCAGTGGGCCAAAGCTGGCCTGCCACCTGTTTCTGTACAGCTCCAGTTTTCAGAGTTGGGGCACGTTTCTCTTCTGGATGCTGCATTGCTTGAGCTCTGCTCCTCAGCTTGGAGGCGGTGCTTAAAGTCAAAGACCAAAGTGGGTGTCCTTGGGGAATTTCCTGCACCTGCTGTCTTCCAGGTCCCCATGCCCTAGCACAAATCCACCCTGCAGGGCTGTGCCACTGCCATTTTAACAAACATTGGCACTTTCCTTACCTCTTTCAAACATGCTGGCATCGACAGCCTAGCTACAGAGCTGACAGAATCAAATTAGCATTCTTTAATGTACATGGATCTAATTCACCGCCATAAATGAACTTGTTTCCTCATTCCCCAAAGCTTCGTCCCCTCCTCCCTGGAGAGGCTCCAGCGATGAGGAGATTGGCTGTGTCACCTTGATGACTCACTTAATTTCCAGAGACAGGGGTGGAATGCAAAAGTCCAAGGCAAGGGCGAGGTGTGAATTGCGACAAGGAATTGAAACACCACAGGCCATTTCAGCAGCTCCTCTCAGCCAAGGCTGCGGGCAGGTAGCGATGAGCTTCCCTGTGTGTTCACGAGGGTGGACCAAATGGGACGGCTGACTATTATGGGTATCCTGGGGACAGTGGATTTATTAAATACTGGAATCTTGACAAGCTCTGTCCCCGCCTCTCTCTGACAATGTGTCCTGCCCAGAGATGACCTGGGCTATGCTGAGACTGCGCTCAGCTCACACCTGGCAAGTGGGCCTTTCCCAGAGAGGCCTTGTCTGCATGTGACGTGAGGATGTTTGATTTTCTAGAACTTTCCTTCTCCATCCTACTGTCTTAGCTACTGGAGAACACTACACCTACAGGCACGAAACTCTGGGTTAGTGCTAATAATTGAAACTCTTTTGAGCCTTAGTGTCTTGTGCATAGAACTGTCTCTGCCCTCAAATCGAGGACTGAGGACCCTGGCTGGCGGGCTGGTGCTCCGAGTAGTTGCCTTGACTACTCACAGTGGTCAGGAGGCTGTGATCAGCATATGACCAAGTTATTTGTTTAGTTTTTGGATTTGGTGCAGCCTGCAGTGTAATTTTTACAAGAAGCAAAGGTTTCCCACATTCCATTTCATATCCTGAGTGCTCAGTAGTAGATGCAATGCAAGGTTGCCTCCACCTGCAGAGAATTTTAACAATGATTTCCCTAATAGAAAAACTAGGCATAAATGCAACCAACAAAGATGACTTGCATATACATTTAACACGTTTGTTGAGAACCTAGGCCTCTTGAGACCCAGGCTGGGTGCTGATGTGCAGTGGGGAGAAACACAAAAATTCTAGTGTTCATGAAAGTTATAATCTAGTGGTGGGGGGCACCAATAAATAGGTAAATACCAAGTGTGGGGTGCTATGAAGTCCATGAACATTGCACAAAGAGAGTGAAGAAGCGGGGTAGTCAGGGCGGGCCTCAGAGAGGAGGTGACATAGAATAACTGTTTATGAGTTTATGTTTATGAGTCCCCTTCTGGGCTGTGCCTGCCTTGCAACTTCACACTGCCCGTTTCCCCCTTGAGCTCAAGAGATAACTGTCCTCCCAGACTTTCTGTCTTGTGCCCTTCAATCTCTGGCCTTTTAGCCTTTGCACTGCTGTTCCCTGTGCATCTTTCTCTCATTCCCTCTCACCTCATCTTTCTTAACCAAATGCTACTCATCCTCTGGGTCTCAGCTTAGGCCCCCTTCTTTAGAACAGCCCTTTGTGACCCTCTAGTCTGCAGTGGGTGCCACCCCCAGAGATTGTACATCCTGTACTTCCCTCATCGTGGTGCTGAGCGCACTGCTTTCTTGTTTGCCTCCTTGATGAGGCTTTGAGCTCCCAAAGGATGAGGATTGTGGGTATCTCATTCATTCTTATATCTCCAGCGGCCACCCTGAGTGTCTGGCGCGTTCAGACTGTGGCTCTTGAAATACGTGGAGTTGAAAGGAGAAAGGTAGCTTCCCAGGGGGTGGCAGGAAGTCTGACAGTGCATGCACGTAGCTCCCTAATCTCAGTTAGGTTGGGAAAGGCACTGTAGAATAAAACAGCGTCAAAAACAGTGCCCTTCCCTCTGGCTTAGAGCTTGTAGGAATGTTTCACAATTTCTGAAACAGGAAGGTATCACTCTTTTTGTGTAGATTCTCACACATTTTGTGACTCCTCAGCTTTTCCATTGTGCATGCAGGTAGCCAAAAAGCACACGGCAACCTAACTGTGTGTGACCAGGCAGGGATGCATAGGGAGACCTGGCCAACCCGCCCCTCTCCCCACCCCATGTTGTGATGGATCCTGAGAGGAGGGGATGGCCAAGCTCTGAGGCAGGAAAGCAGACCCTAGACCCCGGAGCTCACTCAGACATGGCAGCTGTGTAATGAGGTGATTCTTCATTCCTTAAACTGCTGAGGGAGAACAACACAGATGTGTGCTCATGGTGGTCATGTGGCGCCTCACGCACTCAAGAGAACCCACGGAACATCCGGTTGGTGAGGTTGTGTTTTATTGATGTTTCCTCTCCTCTGCAGATTCTTGCTGGGAATAAATGAATTCTATTTTGTTGTGTAGAATAAAGCTCCAAGTGAAGAGCTTAAGCTCTAAATTAGCACAGGTATTAGGAGGTGAAGCAGCTCTGAATCAATAGAACCTCCTGGCACTTAGGAATGGATATTTGCCTCTGGAGGGCATTCAGTCCCAGTGGGTCTGATGTGACTGTTTGACAGGAGGTTTTTACCATGTCGTCCTGACCTGAGTTAACACTGCTCACCAAAGAGCACTGGGTGGAGGCTTGCTTACATGTGTTAATGTCAACCAGTCACTCTCTCTCTCTCTCTCTCTCTCAACATTTATAATATTAAACAGAAAAGGTTGATTCCTTAGGTGGTCTCAGCAAACCAAACTATGATTAACTATAACAATGGTGACAACAAAAGTGCTTATTGACATAGAAAGCTTTTCATCACATAATGCATTAAAAAATTCCATAAAATGGCATATATGTTACAATTCCAGTTTGTTAAAATATGTGTTCAGCGTAGAGAAAAATTAAGGCCACACATCAAAATATTAAGTTTTTTTTTTCTTTTTTGGTGTGGTGGGTAGTGGGTTGATGGAATTATTACTGGATTTTCTATTTTGATTACCTGTAATTTTTTTCAATAAATATTTATTAGTTTAGGAGTAAACTAACTAAGGTATAGAGAAGTCGATTTTGGAATTAAGTATGAACTCTTTAGGTCCCCTTCTAAGACTAAGTTCACTTGCTAATCTCCCTTCTGGATAGTAGCCATTAGTTAAGTAATAAACCTTTAGGTGTGAAGAACAGAAATATCAGTGTAGGGACACAGCGGTACAGCGTGGGGCATTCTGGGGCTTCACCACCCTCATGGTCAGTGGTCATATCTGCCTGTGGAGCTTCACCGTCTTCGTGTTAACATCATGTGCATTTCTAGATGTCTAAAGTGATCTAGGAAAAGAGTGAGTGTGTGGAGGATGTACTGCCCTCATGACTCTGAAGTCACCAGCCTATACCCTGGGCTCTGAGGATGCAGTGGTCATTTATAACTTCATGAACATACAGTGTTATGATTTAAAAGACATTAAACAAATAAATACATAAACATTACAAATTGTGATAAGTGTTATGAAAAAGAAAACAGGTTGCAAGGTGATAGAATAAGAGGCATCACTTTTTCTAGGAATTAGCCCTCTAAGATGAGTGCAAATTTTCAGTTTTGGCTTTTTGCAATCAAATACAGTTATTATTAGCTGGATCACAAACCATATCATGATAGTTAGCATTGTTTGTGCTTATAGATTAAAGTCTTATTATCAAACAGGGAGCCATGTATGTGAGAAATAGGTCTTTATTTCTGAAGGCAAATTTACCTTGTGATGAAGTAGTTTTGTGCTGAAGGCTGTGGCTTTATGTGACACTAAGGTTATTTTTTACCTTAAAAAATGAAGAGAGAGTGATTTGGACTTAGACATGTGATTATAATTAGTGATTATAATTATAGGATACAAATTGCACAGTTTTAATGAGGAAAAAAATCTTGTCCAAAGAGAATTAATAGGGAAGGCAGAGTTGTGTAGTCGAGAAGACAATAGTCCAGCTGTCGCAAGTTCTGGGTCCTAATTCTGGCAGGGATATCAGCTGTTGACCTCCCTGGAGCAAATCCCTCCCTTTCTGGGGTCAGAAGTCTCCTTCTGAACAGGAAGAGATAGACCCTTAAAGTTCATTGTACCACTGTTAATTTTTTTAGTTTTGATAAATGTGCCAAAGTTAGGTATTATGTTCTATTAGGGGAAGTTGGGTGAAGGGTATATGGGAACTCTACTTCCTTTGCAGCTTTTCTGTAAATCTAGAACTATTTCAAAATAAACCTACTTCAGTAAAAAATTTTATTAAAGTGTTTTAATTGTAAGGTTGATATCTAATATACCCGGAATAGTAAACATCTCAGTCTTGATAAACAAATTCAGTGTGAGAATAAAGTGTAAAATATCAGTTTGGTTGGAAGAAAGCTCCTTCAATACCAGAGCTTATTAATAAAAACAATCATCAGATTTCCTGCCTCAGCAGTTTTCCTAAAGTCAGAATCAGAGAAGGATGTTCATTGCAGCATTATTTATACAAGTAAAAGATATTCCCAAATAAGGGATTGGTTAAATAAATAAAGGCCCGGAAATAAACTGGAATGCTTTGCAGCAATAACAATGATAGTGTCAAATGTATTTGACATTAATAATGTTCTTGATATGTGGAAAAAGGAGATCATAATGGAGTGTGTGAATAAAACATGTACTACATACACAGGAGGATAGAAAACATTCTGGCAGGCTGTGTGCCAGATACAAATTGTTGTTTATAATTAGCTTGTTGGGAAGCTACCTGGGGCATTGAGGTAGTGAGATGGGTGTGAATTGGACTTGGTTGGGATGGTTAGAAGTGAACAGATTTCAGCAAAATCCAGGGGGGAAGATCCAACCAGATCTTTCTCAGAGGATTTCTTTTGCTTTCTTTTTCCCCCTCCTTTTCCTTTTTCCCATTCCCCACCACAGCAGTTTCACAGGAAGGTCTGATCCGTCTTGCTGCTTTCTTATTTCTCACCCTGGGCACCCATCGCACGGACCCAGGTCTGCTGGAGAGGGAATCTTACTAACATAAGATGGATGAGTTTGGCCACAGAGAGGTCTGCATTTCCCAGGATAACATTTGTCTTTATTTTAAATCATCAAAACAGCATTTAAGTGAGAACAGGGATCCATGCATGCTTTTATTTGACGTGTTTTCCAATCACTAGCATTACCCTCTAATAACAGGATGTGTACGCGATATGATATAGAGGCCACTGGGCTGCATAGCAGTCATTAGCTTTCCCTCAAAAACAAAAGGAGAGGCTGCCATTTGAATAATGATCCCTGGCTGTTTTCTTTGTACATGGGCCATTTCCTTAATTAGGTTTCAAGCTTCATCTCTCTTGTTTTTAACTAAAAAGCCAGGTGAGAGAGAGACAAATTGTATTGTGGGGAAAAGGGAGAGGAATGTGTTTCATGCAGAATAAAGGGCAGATGAGTAAAATGGGAGAACAGTGGATGCCCGACGATCAGGCCAACTTCGGCAGAGCCGAGCTTGTGTCTGGGCTGAGTTCAGCATCTTTCGAGGTCAGGGGGACCTTTCTGCACATCCAAAGGAATATCTCTCCTGCTTCCTATCTAGAGTTTGTGATCCAGGTCTCAGAATTGGTCTTGAGGGTCACTTTTTCCTTCACTGTACCTTGAAATGACCTTGGTAGCATATCTCTCAGACACCATGCTTAGGAGTCAGCCTGGGTTCGAATCCTACCCTGCTGTGAACTGGCTCCGTGACCTTGGGCAAACCATGTCGTTCCTCATAACCTGAGGTTGTACTTTGGTAAAACGGAGGTGATAATAGTAGCTACCTGTTGTGGGGTTAAACTACTTACTTTTTATATGAAGCACTTAGTGCATGGGACAGGGTGAATGCTCAGTTAAGCTTGGGGTGCTACAGCTGCTGTGGTTATTATTGTTATTATTATTAGCCTCTGAGGGAGAGTCCTAGCAGAGGGTTTAGGACAGATGCAGTATTATTTCATAACCCAGTCTGTAGTGAGGAAAAGAGAGCCGGCATGTTGGACCATAAATTAGAAAGAACATTGACAACCTCATTTATTTTCTCTCAGAGTGTTGTGTTTTCTCACCTGTTGTTTTTAACTTCTGAACTCCCTGAGTTGCTGAAGATGGTGTCATATTTTGAATCTATAGAATATGGTAGGAAATAACTTTGAAGTTAAACTGGGGCCTTGGTTTATAAGTTCCATCTTCTCAAATCAGTGTACTTTGTGTATTAATGCTGAATGTTTCAAATAAAACCTTGAACAAACAGCAGCAACACAGCTTTCCTGACATACCCATGTAGGAATTCTTCTTTATTCCCTCAGTGAGCCTCCCTCCTCACCTCCTCTCCTACAGCTCTATGCATGGAGAATATGGAGATGAAACCCACAGTCTCTTTCCTTTAGACCTCAGTTTTTGGTCCTGGGACCAATAGCACCTGCATCATCAGGGGACTTTTTAGAAATGCAGAATCTCCAGCCCTACTCCAGATCTGAATCAGAATCTGCATTTTAATAACCCCCCCTCGGGAGATTCATATGCATATTAAACTATGTCAAGTGTTGTGGTATCTCACTCTCATTTGGAGGAGGGATCAGTAAGTAAATTGGACCAAAGTCTTACCCTGGGGAATGAGGAGACTTCCTACAGATGGTGACCCTTGATCGGGTAGGCTGGGGAGAGGGAAGGATGGGAGCAAATAGAGGGAGGGAGGAGCTTCTAAAAGAAAAAATTGGATGTAACAGAGCCCATTATGGCAAGATCATTTGACCAGCTGTCGTTACTTTTTGTTTCCTGGATCCTTTTTTTTTTTTTTTTTTTTTTTTTTTGCGGTACGCGGGCCTCTCACTGTTGTGGCCTCTCCCATTGAGGAGCGCAGGCTCAGTGGCCATGGCTCACGGGCCCAGCCGCTCTGCGGCATGTGGGATCTTCCCAGACCGGGGCACGAACCCCTGTCCCCTGCATCGGCAGGCGGACTCTCAACCACTGCGCCACCAGGGAAGCCCCTCCTGGATCCTTTTTAGCACTCACACAGGGCGTGTGCTTGGGTCATGTGAAATAATTTTTGAACAACACAGAAGCAGTTTGCTTCCTGAACTCTGATATATGAAATGGGGATTCATAAAACAGACAGATGGAGAGGTATTACCACTCTGCAAGGAGGTGACTCAACTTTCAGATTGATTCCTTGGGAGTAAGAAGGAAAGTGTATCGGTGGACTTTGAAGTCCTCCATCTGGGACTGGATCCAGACTTTGCCACTTGTGGGAAGAAACTTGGGACAGTTGGTAGCCTCTGTGAGTCTCGGAGTCTTCATTTGTGACGTGTGCTTTTGGATACTTCACTGGGAAGTTCATAATTCTTGACCTTCAGATATGTGGTTCCATATTTTTTTAAGTTGTCAGTGCTTTATAGCCTAACTGAAACATCATAATAATGAGGACAAGGCTAAAGGGACACGCACCACACTCCTGGTCCAGGGCTGTGGGATAACTGCCCCCCATTCTGTTTGCAAGGAGAATGTTGGCCCAAGTAAGTTCCTTCATTGGGTGCTTCTTCAACTAATGTGTACGTCGTGTTTTTAAAGTTAATTCTCACTTTCTGTTTTTGCTTGATGTTCCAATTTTTTCCTTTTCCTTTCCTTATTCTGGTTAACCTTTTGTAGCCTACCACTGTATTTAATGAAAGATGAATGAATTAAGGGAAACATGGTGATAACAAGGAAATGGAACAGCTAAAAAAACATTTCAATTACTGAGAGAGACCATGGAACATAAAGGAAGGTAAAAAAACGGCATGTAAATTCAGGGCTCGTATATTAAGTACAATTCACCTTGAATTCAGAAAAGGGAACTTTTTCAGTGAAGAGTAAGTGACAAGATTTGAAAAGAGTCCCCCCAGGGAAAGAGGATTAACAAAAGGAGACATTATAGAATGAAATAGAAGTGAATTAACAAATCAATTTTCTGTGAGGGTAAGAAGACACAAGATTTATTTGGAAGATAAATATTTGGTAATTCAAACCTGTAAGTGTTTTGTTGCTGGTTTTTACCCAGTGAAGCTGTGCCCATAGTGAAACTCTTATGGTTGATGAACGTGGAATGGTGCAGATCCTATAAAAGGCTGCCAGACCTCTTTCTTCCCTTGACATTTATTTTGGTGTTCTAAAGGATGAACTGTTTTGTACTTGCACTTCCTGGGGACATAATTTGAAAATATACCCCATAGGCATGTATAGGATTATCTCACTTTGATTATAAAGAAACAACTACACTTATGATCTTATATTTCAAAAATGGAAAATATCTGTAAGGATCTTAATCACAGGGTAGCCCCTTGTATTTTGGGGAAGTGGGACTAGGGTTTTTGTTTTCTTTTTTTTTCTTTTTATAATTAATTAATTTATTTTTTGGCTGTGTTGGGTCTTCGTTTCTGTGCGAGGGCTTTCTCTAGTTGTGGCAAGTGGGGGCCACTCTTCATCACGGTGTGCAGGCCTCTCACTATTGCGGCCTCTCTAGTTGAGGAGCACAGGCTCTAGATGCACAGGCTCAGTAGTTGTGGCTCACGGGCCTAGTTGCTCCGTGGCATGTGGGATCTTCCCAGACCAGGGCTCGAACCCGTGTCCCCTGCATTGGCAGGCAGATTCTCAACCACTGTGCCACCAAGGAAGCCCTTTTGTTTTCTTTTATTTGCTTATATCCACCTTCTGGTTGTTCTTCCTACAGTGAGAACATTTTGCTTTTAGAATAAGAAAAAAAGTCTCATTTTACCTTCAACTATTTTAGGAGAGTTATTGGGGGAAGTCAGAGCATGGGATCTGGAGCCAGCCTGCCTGCACTTGAATTTCACCCTTACTGTTCTATTTTTCTCCATCTTAGATTTTACTTTTCCTATTTGAAAAGCAATATTGCAAAATACATTTAGAAAACTGGAAAAATTCATCCAAAATTCTGCCACCCTAACCCAGCCATGGTTAGAATTTTGTCGTGGTGCCTCCCAGTGTCTTTTGCTTTGTGTTTTTACATGGCTTTAATTATAGATGTAATGTATGTCACTTAGCAGTTATCTCATGAGCAGAGTTCTATGATGGTACGCAGTTGCACATGCATCAAGTGAAATATTTTTTTGACACAGTCGTCTGGTAGCTGTGGACAAAGGTCAGGCTTGTTCATTGGGTTGTTTAATTCATGTCTCAAGTGTAGGCCTTCTGAGCCAGTCACATTCCTCTTTTCAGATTATGAGGCATTTATTATATTTTTATACCAATGATTACTAAATTTCTTTGACTTGACACTTTATGTATTTTTAATCACACAAATAATACATGAATGTATGCTCTTTGTGAAGAATTCTAATAACCCAGTGGTTACATAAGGAAAAAAATATAGTTCTCTTCAGCTCTTCTTGAAGACTCTGGCCTGAGATAAATATTGTTTACAGTTTGGTGTTTACCCTTCCCTGATTCATTTGAGAAATCATCATTTATTTACAGAGTACCCAGGGAAACTCGTAACCTATACTTATAAAGACAGCAAAGCCATCTGCTAGAATTAACTGTTACAGGAAATGTCCATAATTTGGTGTGTATGTTTAATATACATAAACCTTAAATTGGATTGTAAATATATGCTAATGATCAGACAGTGCATGTGACATATACCAGTGGTCAAAAATGGGCATTGTATATCCTGATGCTGCATGTGAATCAGGGGCAGATGCCCTGTCACTGTTCACACATAGGGTGACCTTTTCTGGGACCTCTTGCTGTTCTTGGGGAGTGCATAGGGGTGCTTAACCTGTGTCCCCACCATGGAGGGAATTCAGGGGGCTATGAACTTGGGTGGGAAAAAAGCAACACCTTTTATTTTCACCAACTTCTAACTGAAATTTATTACTTTAGCTTACAAATGTAGGTAACAAGCCACAACAGTTCCTATGACTTTGTCACCAACAGAAGTCACAAATCTTCTCATGTCATATCGTAGCTGATGCAGATATCTCTTTGCTGTTGATGCTTATCCTTGACATCCATGGCTGTGGCAGTATAGTCTTACCATTAGTTCTTGTTGTTTAATGCGCTGATGAAGAAACATCTACCTTACTGCATCACAAATTGATGGTTTAAACATTTTGAAAACTGAATTTCAATATAATTGGTTTCCTTCCTATGTGTTTCCTCTTTTGCGTTTGAAAATATTCTTAGAAGGGGCCCATGGGCTTCACGAGATGCCAGAGCAGCCACTCCCTCAACTCCCCCACCCACAAATTCCCATGTTAAAGGCATACCATAGTATAGTAATAATAAGGTGGATGTATTGATTAATTTCCTTCTTTTTTCCTAAATACATTCTAGGAGAAAAAATATTGGTAGCATAATGATTGTGTGTGTGTGTGTGTGTGTGTGTGTGTGTGTGTGTGTGTGTGAGAGAGAGAGAAAGAGAGAGAGAGAGAGAGAGAGAGAGCGAGACAGCAGAACATTAGTTAACATATCCTAGGACTCCAGAATTCTTCAAAGTGCTGTAGAAGAGTCCCCATTTCAAGAGTAATGTGTGGGCTTCTCTCAACATGCCTATAGATTCCTCGACTTCAGGGTCTTTTTTCCATGCCTAGCAACCCCCAGTGCATGAGGAATCAAAGTGCTTTTGGTCATACATGGGGGTCTCTAGGGGAGGGCAGCCTCAGGTCCTGAGCCTCTGCATGGCCAGGGAACCCCAAATGGTGAAAAGGACCCGGGCTCTTTCTCCACTGTCTGGGACCTTGGTGATCCAGGTGGGCATCTGTCCCTTATTGGCCTGGGCTGGCTGCTGCCCACTAGATGCCTTAGACTCAGTGGTGCTCATAGCAGTTCCTGCTTCAAGGATTAGCGGTAGATGCCAGAAGCCATCCACACGCTGTCCAGCACATCACTGCCCTGTGGGAGATGTGAGCCCATGTTATTCTGTCTCAGGCTCCTCATGTGAAGATGAATGAGGAGGAAGATGTTTAGAGACATTTTATATCTGGGCCCCAGAGTGTTCAAAGAAATGGACTCAGTGGGAGATTTCACAGAAAAACATAGATTTCTGGCTTCTCTTAACAAATGGAAGATTGGGTAACCACAGTGTGCCCCTCGCCCTACAGAGATCAGCAGAAGCTAAAAAGTGGCCACCATTTAGGATGAGACAGAAGCTCTGCTGTTTGCTGCAGGGCCCAGACTGGCCCGAGTCTGTTGCCTGATATGACCCATCTGGCCTCTGGAGGTGTTTGAATTATGGCTTCTGAGATGGATTATTCCTAAGTTCCTTTTGGATTCTAACACTGACTTTAAAGATATTGGGGAAAAGTCCTGTGTGCTGGGCTTTGTGAAGGATGTCAGGAAATCATTTGATTCTGAAGTTGGTGACATTTAAATTTTTAGAGGGCTCAGATTTATGTTTTTGCATCTCAGCATAGGGGAGGCCCTGTATAATGTCTGCACTTTTCTTGATGGCGGGTGAAATGGGAGGGGGTCACCTGCTGCAAATTCCTCAAGCACCTGTGGACAGGTGGAAGGAAGGCAGTATTTCTGTGAAGGATGCTGATGCTCTGGATCATTTTTCTTAGTCTCTGATATCAGCAACAGGGAATTCTATACCAGAATCTTTTTACAGAGGAAGCTTTAGACACGAGAAGGGAGACCTAGTCTTTATCTCTTCCTTTCAACAGGAGGGAGGGTGGGTTGGTAACTATTAAGCACCATCTCACCATGGTTCTCTACACTCACCAAAGAAAAGCTAGGGTTTAGCTGTGCCGTAAATAGGCATCTCTGTATTCAGTTTGTAGTTGATGGAGTTAGTCTGGAGTTGATGGAGTTAAAGATTCATTCAGATGCAGGGTCATAACACTCATTTCCAGCTTTTGGCTCTGTAAGTACAGAAACCACTTGAGCAGCTGCAAATAGTATTAACTGTAAGCTTGTTACGGTCTTCCAGACTTACTCATTGATTGCCTTCGATTTCCAGGACATCTCAGATATAGAATTAAAAAGACTTTAGTTAAGCCAATTAACTTTGTGGCGCCTGGGCAACAAATATCCTATGCTAAAGAAGGTCATTGATGTTATTGAAAAAGCAGTTTTATTTGAGCTGGGATTAAAGAAATTGGACAAAATGTCTAAGAATTGTTTATAATGTGTTCCTTTCTGTGTTGCAAGATCTTGGCCTTTACCATCGGCACCTGACCATAATTACACATACAAGTGGTTGGGTAGATTGTGACTTGTTTGCACCAGCTCTAAAGTGTCCATCATGCAGATGGTTACCAGCCAAGTTTTAATCTGAGGTTTCATCTAGCAACAGTTTATATCAAGTGTTTAAAGTGTGGTGGTTACAAGCATGGACTCTGGGGCCATGCTGCCTGGATTCAAATCCAGACAGCTAACACACCCCTGATGATTTAAGTTCCCATTTCCACAGTGTTGACTTAGAGCCTGGAAATGGCTCCCCAGCCACCTGTTCTATTTCCAGGGCCCTCTTACTTTGGGTTGGGCTGGGTGGCTGGTTACTACCAGTGGAATGTGAACAGAGCTGATGCATGTCACTTCCAGGCTAAGGAGTTCAAGAAGCAAGTGTATCTTCTCCATCCCTTCCCCCTGCATCTCCTGGCTGAATGCAAAAGACTCTAGTGCCTGGTGGAAGGATCCTGGGTCCCTGAATCACTATGTGAAAGACTGGCAACAAAGAACCCCCTCATGGGAGGGTTACATGAACAAGAAGTAAACCTCTATTGTGTTAAGCCATTGAGGTTTTGGGATATTTTTTATTATAGTAGCTAGTGTCTCTTGAATTAATACAACCACTTACTAGTGGTCCAGCCTTAGCTAAGTAAGTTATCTTATTTCTCTGTGCCTCAGTTCCCTAACCTGTAAAATGGGGGGAAACAATATCTACGTGACCCAAAGTAAGTAATAAATGCTGGTTGCTATTATTAATAATAAATGATTATTGTTGTTGTTATTGTTCCCGCTGATCCTTGGGGAGTAGGAAGAATGAATTATTTTAAATTGGAACATCAGAAAAATGTGTTTGAAAAAAGTAAGCCGCAAGAAATAATCTATACAAATAGTCCAGGCTTTGTAAAGTAATGGCTTATTATTTGCAGTTTGGCTGTAGTTAAATTTGTTGGCGTACGTAAAACACACTCATAAATGCATACAATGAGATTTGTCTTCTCTAACACACATGGTCCTGTAATAATTATTTTGGCTTTTCGTGTTGTGAGGATGTATGTACAGCATAAATATTCATATTTCAGAACCTCAGATCCCCATGCAGTAATCCAGAAAATATCCAGGAACTGGAGTTTTTTTTTAATAAGTATTGAGACCATTTGATTTTGTTCAGTAGACAGATGAATTTCCCAATTTTGAAGCAGTATGTTACACTGCCATGCTAGGGCAAAGATGGTTGTATCAACAGCAGGTTTAGTAGCTTGCCTCTGACTTAATTTCCCTTGTATAAAACAGGAATCTAATGCAGCATTCACACTCAGTTTTATCACCACAGAGTTAAAATTTATCAGTGCATTTGTCCAGTTGACTATGTGAAACAGTAAAAGCTTATGAGACTTATTTGGACTTAAAAAACAAAAAGAGTATAGACTGTAAAACAGGGAGAGGAGAGATATCCATCTTTTAATTCAGGACCTGACAATCTGAAAGTAGTAGAAATCTGTCAGAGACCACCACTGCTCTGAAGAGCAGTCTCTCTGGAACTCTTGATTTAGTAGGGCATTCCACATAGCTCGCTGGGAACAAAGGCTCCAGGGGCACTGGGGCTGGGGACCCCAATACTGCTTGTGATAATGCTTTCTTGAGGTGAGTATCAAAAAGCACCTTAAGAAGTAATTTAGACCACACCACTCCTTCCCCTGACAACTCTCCACACCCCACCCCCACCACCCCACTCAAGGTGGAAGTTCTTAAAAAACATGCTGAGGAAAACTACTGTCTTCAATGGTGGTTCATTCCCATGCTTCTCACCCCACAGAACAAGAACTGCCTGTAGGTGATATTCCAGATTCCTCAAGTGGTCCACATTTGCCGCAGCCCTGCAGAAGTCAGAGTCCAGCTGCTCCCTGCCTCCTCTCTGCTTATTCTTTGGTTGTAATTTAGTGCCCTGTCCTCCTCTCTCTTCTGTCATTCCTAAACAGGGTCTCTAATTCTTATGCAAATTATCTCTTGCTCTGATGGCTTTGACAGAGAAAAACTGCATTCTTCAAGGATGTTCCTTAGACTTAACTAGATCTGGAAGAGCACTGCATTAATAATGGGTGGGGTTTTGTTTTGACCCTGGAGGCACTTGATTGGAATATCTCTGTGAAACAGAATGATTTGTACAAAATGGCATTTTCCATTTTCGAATAGAAAAATATTCTTCTGTGACCTAGAGTTCCATGAATTCAGCTAGGTTTGTTGTTGTTATGGTTAAGAAGAAGTGTTTCTAACATCAGCTTAAAGGATTTAGAAATATATTTACTTGGAAACATAATTGCTTTGGAGTGTTGTATTTTGAAGTGACACTTCCACATGCGATAATTGATTGGAGAGGAATACTAAGTACATCTATGTCATAATAAAAAAATGACACTGCCTATAAGGAGAGAATCCAGAAATTGTAGATGATTAGTTTTTATTGCAACATCTTTAGTAACATATCTGAAAACTGTCATCCACCCTTATACACATACAGACTTCTAGCATCCAGTTTCTGCCAGAAGGGAGCCATCCCCACAGAGTTACTGTTGAAGACCCCCTCAGTGCCTTGGGAATATATTTGAAAAATGCCATTGCCCACAGCAACATTCAGAGGTAGTTCATCTGTTAGGTTATGACCTTGGCTGAGAGCTTTTTCTTGTTGAGGCAAGAGAATTTCCTTTTTCAGAACTTATAGAACAAATGTTGGCATGTGTTACCACTTCTGCCATCATCGTCAACATTTTTTGAGTGCTTTACTCTGTGTCCAGCGTGCTGCCAGGGACTTTACACACTCGACCTCATTTGATCATCCTGGGAACAGTAGGAGGTCTGGTATAACCCACTCTACTATTGAAGGAAAGGAGGCCGATGGAGATTGAGCAACTTGTCACATTGCTAGGACTTGAATTTAGTACATCTGAATGGAGAGTCCTTGGTCTTAGCACCACACCAAATGGCCTAGCAAGTGGGATGCACATTGTTGATTTTCCTCAGACTTGAATCCTGGCCAGTGATTCTAAGCCAAGCAGGATGCTGCCACCAGGCTGCAAATCAGTAGCATGCCAGCAAAATCCATGCAGATGCTTTCCCACCCATCTGATCATTGTCAGTCCCCTTTGCTACAAATAAGACAGAGGAGACAGAACAGGAACTGCATCACTTTCTCCCCACTGGAGGGACATATGATGAGCTTACATGCAATCTAAAGAGACTACCCTTCCCACTCACCCCCGTCCCCCACCTCCCCCACCTCACCCTGTTCCCACTGTTCATCAAGCCTTGACCATAGATGTCCTGCCTCTGTTGACCAACCACCTTGTGATGGCTCATGACTGTCTCATTACACTGATAGGGTACTTTGTAAATTTCATCTCCCAGGAGGCAGGGAATTATATATGCTATACAGTCATCTCCTTTTCTACAACCCATGGCTAATTCATTGTTTTACATTCCTCCCTGGGACCCTCTTCCTACCTGCTGACCATCCTGTCATTCTTGTTCCTGGCCAATTTTTCATTGTTTACAAATCAGTTTGGGTTGCCCAAATATCCTGCTACTCACCCCTCCCTACTCAGGGAGAAATATATGTCTGTGCTTTATAGACTGTTCTGCACTTAGTAGAAGACACACAACACTCTCCCACATCTGGCAGAAGTGACATACCTGCACTGCAGACAGGTGTGACCCTGGGAGGAGACACACACAGAACGGCTGTGTGGGATATCAGGGCTCAGGTTTCAATTGAAATAACCCGTGTGGCTCTGCTCCAACTTATTTATTATTTATTTTTAATAAAAAGAACCAAAAAATTAGCCTCCTTATATCCCAAGGGAACATGTATATTTGTCATTGTTCCCCCCACCTACCTACACATGGTAGGCAGTTTGTAAATACTTGTTAAATGAATGAAAATAGCAGTGATTTTAGTTTAGGTTCCTTTTTTGTTTTGGTGTGATCCTTACTTCAGTAGTTGGTTTAATGATTTTACCTCTGGTACTGTGGCTATTTCAGAACTTGAAGGAATGAGAATAAGACCAAAAATTGAATCTTAAGGTAGGAACATGAGGCATCTTCCGCTTTTATGTAACAAGCCACCTTTAAGGGTTCTGGGCTTAGCCTGTATGGGTTGCTTTCCTAGTAATAGGGTTTACTGGGAAACGGGGTCAGGGGCTTTTAAGGGAAGTGTTGGAGGCTTAGGGGTGGGATGGGGAAGCAGGCCAGTTTCTCTCAAGTCGTGGGCTTTGAGGCAAGCTCTCCAGATTCTCACTTGGGGACAAGCAGGTCTTTGCTTTATCATCTCCTCCCCTGGACCTTCTGTCAATCCTCATCGAGTGATTTAATTATACTGACTCTAGAGATGTAGTTTCAGTTTGTGATGAGAAAATTTGGCCAAGAGACCATGTTCAGATGTTCCAGCTCTTTGGCTAATGGTACTCCTGCAACCATCCTCTGCAAGAGGGTATTTTTTGCTGGTGCCGAGCACACTCAGAGCACCTCTTCTGTGTTGGGCTTCTGTACTAATTAATTGTGATTGATCAGAAGCCTCCTGACTGGAGCCCCCTCTCTGGGGACTGTTCCAGGTGACTGACTTCTAGATATGCAGTTAGCCCGTAGGAAAAAAATGACCCAAAGGTATGAACAACATTAAGTGTTCTGACAGTGAGGTAGTGCTTTTCTCTTCCTGGTGTTTGTGTGAAATGATCTGGCAAAATAGATGCTACAGAAATAATGCATTTCTCTGTCTCCCTTCTCAAATGATAAATGTTCTTGGCTTATCACAAGATTTCTTGCCAAATGCTGATTCTGCTAACAGAAGGAATGGAAGCTTCTGATGTTCCCCTGTGACAGAGGGAATAAAAAGTTTCTAAGGCTGCCTTCCTTCTGTGTCATGAATGCTGAGAGGTTCTCTTGTGAAGGGCTGTGTTCTGCCTCGACCCTGGTCTTGGCTAAAGCCACAGGCTGTGTTACTCAGGTGTCACTAGCTACTGCCCCAGTCCAGGGGGAGGCCCAGAGGATGTACGGGGGTGGCAGAGTGAAGAACAGCAGCATCATCAACCACCTTGTTGGAATTTGTCTGCTCCATTAAAAGCTTCGGTTGAGGAAGGCATTGGTATGAAAATACAGAATGGACTAGAATCCTCTGTAGCAGAAATTCCAAGAGGGAAAAACAGGGGAGCACGAAGATTTAGAGTGGCCCGTTTTGTGCGGGCACTATGCTGGGAGCTTTCAGAGACGTCCTCCCAGTAACCCTCCAGAGCAGCCCTGGAAGATGGGCATCATTATCTCTGGTATTCTGATCGAGGACACTGAGACCCAGGAGGTTAAGCAATTTCCTTAAAGTGGCATGGCCAACCAGCCCAAACAGCTGCCGTGTCTGACCATCAGACCTGTTGATGTCTCCCAGGGAGCCCACCTCTCATTCTCTGACTCTTCTAACTTTTTTCCAGTGCTGTCTCCCAAGTCCTGGCTACCCCAGCCTCCCAATTCCTTGTCTCCATCCAGTTTTATGTCCCTCCTTCCCACTCTGCACACTGAGATTTTTCAAAACCACAAATCCGGTCACTGGGTCCTTCCTCCTCTTAAATCCTTCAGTGACTCTGGTTGTTGTCTGTCTCCACACCCTCAGCCTCCTACCCAAGTCAGGATAAAGTCCAAACTCTTCATCCTAGCACACTACCCTTGATGGCCTGGCCCTGGTCACTTTTATGGCCTCGTCTCTCACCAGAGTCCCTCGTCCTGGCCATCCATGCACCAGTGAAGTGGAACAGGAGTAGTTCCCTGAGCTCCAGGCAGCCTCTTGCCCTGAACTCCATACCTACTGCTCCCTCTGCTCATCCCCTGTTGCATCTCCCCTCTTCCCAGCCTAATCATCCTGTAGGGTTCCAGCAAGATTGAGTGACTGCCTTGACCACCCCATCAGGGTACTTACCACGATGTTGTATCTTCTTTGCCAGTTTACTCATCAGATCATTAGACCATGAGCTTTCTTCCACTTTGCATTACTTATCATGTTGTGCTTGGTGCCTCGTCCCCTGCCTGGCATACCATAGACACGAAATAGACATTTGTGGAACAAATAAATGGAGTGTTGGAGACAGAGGTCAAATCCAGACCCGTCTGAATCTTTAGTCATGTGGCATAGTGTCTCTTCCATGTTGGTCTTCCCCACTACCTTCATTTTGTGTGTTGGCAGAAACCCGCTGATACTTTCTGAATTCCTTATCCCAGTTGAAGGATGCCTGTTTTATTTTTTATTTTATTTTATTTTATTTTTTTACTGTTTTTACACAAAACAAAGTAATTGCCAGAGCAGTCCTTGAGGCTGTAGAAAATAAAGCTTCACTGTTGTCATAGCTGTGTGTGGAGGCAAACCCCAGAGGAGGAGGAATTTGGGGTATTTTGCCTCCAGGTCGTTCTTGGTACCTTGGAGAACAGATGATTTGTAGCCCAAACACAGCCACGGTATTAATATATAATTAAGTCCCCTGGGCCGCTTTCAAGGGTCAAGAGCTGCGTCTGCTCCTCTGGGGTCAGGCTCCAAGCTTGCACCCTCAGAGGCCCAGTGGAGGGATAGCGTCCCCACCTGTGACATCCATTGTGCCCTGCCGCATGGCTTTTGCTCACTTGGAGCAGCCTCGTAAGCAGCTGCCCTTGTTAACTGACGATGTTAACCGCCCTTGTTAACTGACAATGTCTCTTGTTTTAGGTATTTGACTCGCTCTTGGTGAGTCCAAGCCACTGTTGGCTACAAGATCAATGAAATAGGCCTTGTGATGGCAGTGAAATGGGCCCTCTGAAACAAGTTCACAAATATTTAGACTATCAGTCCTTCACTCCCTACCCCCTAAGTTCAAAAGACCAAGCAATTCAAAGTCAGACCTCGCTAGGTTTAAAACTCACTCTCTAACCATTTGACTTTAAACAACTGACTAAACCTCTCTGTGCCTCAGTTCCCTATCTGCAACATGGGGATGACACGTGCCCCCCGGGGTAGCTGTGAGGATTCAACAAATTAATATGTGAAAAGCTTCTGGCGCCGTGCTGGGCCTTTGACACACGGAGGACTAATTTTGCTGACTTCCTTAGGCTCTGCTAATGAAGACATCCTGCTTAACTACACAGATTCTAATTGGGCCACATTTCCCCAACAGAACTTTGTTATTAAGTGCCCATATTCTATTCTACATATAACTACACCTCTTATATTTTCTAATTTCCAAAAAAAAGTATGTTCATTATAAAAATTAGAAAATACAGGTAAGCAGAAAGAAGAAAAATCATTTGCAGTAGCACAGCCAGCTGTGAGCATTTGGCATCCGTCCTCACAGTGTGTTTGTGTGTATGTTTGTGTGTGTGTGTGTGTGTGTGTGTGTGTGTGTGTACGTGTAGGCAGATTAGTAATTTAAAACAAATTACTAATCACCCATTACTGTCTGTAACCTATTGCAACATTCTGTATGCTAGTTTCCTACATTCTTTTGCACAGTTTGGGATGGCTGTGTAGAACTTGTTGTACCGTTGTAGCTTACTCTATCCAGTTGCTAGAGGTCATATGGCTTGGTTTCCTACAGTAGGTACGTTTTTGATGCTTTTGGTGTATATCACCATTCTAAGCCGCTAAGGGTTTGCAATTGATTAATGACTATAACTTGGTTACTCTCTCTGTTCTTCAAAATCCTTTGATTCTAGCAAAGAGTAATGTTTCCTGGTAAGAGTAAGACATTACGTCGTTCTGACCCAATTCCAACAGCCATTAACACATCTTGAAAAGCAGAGTGTTTTTTTCTTATGGGATAACTTCCCCAGGGTGGTGAGAAAGTAGTATGAGGCTTGGCTCATTGGCAAAGAGGACCCATTGTCACATGTCCTAAAGGGAGAGGGCTGAGGCTGGAAGAGGAATAGAACCAGTGAACTGCTGAGTTTGTCCCAGATCTAGAATCCTTGGCTTGGCACAGAGCTTCGTGTTGAGCTTACTTAGCTAGGTCACCAGGCACAAGGAGGCCTGGGAGACGCACAGCCCTCCATAAAATCGGCGGCTCCTTTTCACAGAGCAGACTCGGAAGAAAAGAGGATGCGGGAAGGTCTCATTGAGAAGTCAGTGGATAGTCAGAGTTGAATAAATTGATTCCCTTCTAGAAGTCTACTGGGAGAAAAAAACATGTAAATAATAGATATGACCAGAATAATGAGGACCAATATAAAGATCAAAAGATTTAGGTAAAGGCTAATTGTGACATACATTTTCTTTTTCTTTATCTTAAGCCTCTAGATCACCTTTAGTTTCAGAATTACTTAAGACAGAGATTTATTTCACTGACTGTAAATATTAGACTAACATTAGCTTTGTTTTGTTTTACTTACTTCTTGAACTTTGTATTTTTGGTAGTGAATCAACCTTGCGTATAAGCTGGCCTTGGTTCTTGGCTTTTGGAGCACATCTGGCAGGCAGCAGAGAACCCCCAGAATTTTTGGCTCCAAAGAGATCATTGGCTTGCATTTGAACTTAGGGAAAGTTTCCAGTGACTGTTATTGAAGTTTTATTCATACACCAGAGGACACTGTTAGCCTGAGCCAGGCTTGGGCTGGCTGGAGTCCCACATCCTGTGCCAAGCCCATCAACCTCCCAAGGAGTGGGGAGGTCGTGCTTACAGGACCATCAGACAGTGCAGCTGCATCCTTACTTGCATCTTCCTTGTACTGTAGCATTGCAGTTGTTCTGCAACAAGCTTCATCCAGAGAGGTTCTGTGAGTGTCTGCTGTGGGCTGGCGGGTGACCATGAGGACCTCAGCTCCTGGACCATGCAAGCTGTGATGCCAGGAGATATGAGCACAGAATGCTCTGGGAGCTTGGAGGGAGGGTGCAGCCTCCTCACCTTGAGGAACCAGGACAACCTTGTCAAAGAGGAGGGGAAGGCTAGAAGAAGAAAGAGAAAGACTCTCAAAATAAACACATAAGATTTTTATGGACATTTTCAGGGAGCAGGGAGAAGAAGCATGTCACTTAAAACTCATGGTGCAGGGCTTCCCTGGTGCCACAGTGGTTGAGAGTCCACCTGCCAGTGCAGGGGAAGCGGGTTCGTGCCCCGGTCCGGGAAGATCCCACATGCCGCGGAGCGGCTGGGCCCGTGAGCCACGGCCGCTGAGCCTGCGCGTCCGGAGCCTGTGCTCCGCAGTGGGAGAGGCCACAACAGTGAGAGGCCCGCATACCGCAAAAACAAAAACAAAAAAAAACAAAAAAAACCGCCTCATGGTCAATTATAGGACCATGCAGAGCCTCTCTGAGCATCTTTGAAACCATGTAACAGATGTCTGTTTTGGTCCAGACTCAGGTGCTCCAGGATAGCACTTTTAAAAATTTCTTCAGGATCACTTTAATTCTGAGAAACTCCAAGCCCTGCACCTGACATCCAGGTTTGAGGCCCCAGTGCCCAGTCCAAGGGTCTCTTCCTGCTTTTCTGACCTCCTGTCCTGCTCTGCCAGTGCCCAATGGGCACTGGGAGCTCTCTGTGGCCAGATGCCTCCGGGCTCTAGGGATTTCATTTTAGTCTTAGGGGTTGAAAGAATCCTCTCTCTACATTTGTTTCCTTAGAGTCACTCCCTCTGTTAAACTCTAATCTTGTCCTTTTAGGACACCCAGTGTTATTGCCTCAAAGGACTTGGAAATCTAAGCTAAGAAGGGAATCGTTTTATGTCACACACACATGCGTGTGCGCGCACACACAGACTCGCACATTCCCTTCCTTGGGGCAAGGAAAGACTGAGCCTCCTCCCGGTTTATATATTTGAAGGAGAAGTAGAGGAAATGGGGAGAAAATATAAATTTATATGTTAAAAATTTAAAAAGTTGTTATATTAAAAACAACTGCCATTAAAAAGTTGTTATATCTTCCATTCCAGAAATTGCTCTCAAGGCCTCTAGAGCCCAGATAACATGTGGAGCCTTATGCTTTTCCCAAGTAGGAGCTTGGGGTAAGGTGTTAGTAACCGATTCAGGTTTTCCCTCCAAATGAGGGTAAATATAAGGCCCCCAATATTTTTAGTTCTCCAGACTTTTTCATAGCTACATAAATGTAAAGGATTCCTCTTAACATTAAAAGTATTTTGAGCTCCATTTGGAACTTTTTTAAATTAATAAGCAATATTTCTTTCCAGTAGGAACAAAATTAAATGTTTAGTTATATCAAGCGTTTTGGCTTTAGGATTCCTTCATACACTTACACAATATTGAGGACTCCCAAGATCTTATGTGAGTTGTATGTATAAATATTTGCCACATTTGAAATTAAAACCAAGAATTCATTAATTTAAAAATTAACAAATTCAAAACATAAAAACTCATTGCACGTTAACATTGTACATAACATATTTTATTAAAAATAACTATATTTTAAAAAACAAATTAGAGGAGTGGCTTTTTTTTCTTTTTTGCAAATCTTTTCAAGGGTTGATTTAAGAGAAGACAGGTAGATTCTCATACCTTTTTTTGTGGTCAATCTGTTGTGACTTGTTAAAATCAAGTAAGAAGACATGCCTTCATATATATAAGCTGTTGGAAAAAAGGAGGACTTCATGGACCCTTGAAAGGGTCTCAGGGACCCTGCAGAGGTTCTTGGGCCACTTTGAGAACTGCCGATTTAGACAGATAAATTACCAGGGTATGTGATAGGTTTTCAATGAAAAGTTGTCTTTGAGAATTGGAGTGTACTGTGGGTCAGATTAATCACTTATGGAGACTAACAAATTATGAAATCTTATATAATGGTTATTTTTATATAAGAAATGTTGCTGTTTTAATGTTGTTTGTACTTAGTGTACATGCTTCTTTTTGTGAGTTCCTTGAGGATATATAGGAAGTCCTCAGTAATTGAAATGAATTGAATTGAATTACTAAAATTGACAGCAAGGACTTTAACATTATAAAGTGTCTATAAGATGCTGTGCTTTTTTTTTTTTTTTTTTTTTTTTTTGCGGTACGCGGACCTCTCACTGTTGTGGCCTCTCCTGTTGCAGAGCACAGGCTCCGGATGCGCAGGCTCAGCGGCCGTGGCTCACGGGCCCAGCCGCTCCGCGGCATGTGGGATCTTCCCGGACTGGGTGCACGAACCCATGTCCCCTGCATCGGCAGGCGGACTCTCAACCACTGCGCCACCAGGGAAGCCCAGATGCTGTGCTTTAATTGCTTTAGGGTTTATTTTTTTCCTGGGTGCTAGCTAAGCTTCAAGAGAACCAGAGCCAGTTTTCACATTTCTCTCTAGTTGGTTTAATAATTTTGAAATACAGTCCAATCTCCCCAAATCCAGCAGAGACAGCCATATTATAACTTTATTTTTACTTATTCCTTTTAGGTAAATGTGCTCTGACATTGTAGGCATGATGTTTTATGGTATCGTGTGCCATGTTAATGTTGTCCTCCCTCCTTCCAGAAATACAAAGAGTATGAGAAAGACGTTACCATAGAAGAAATTGATGGTCTCCAACTGGTGAAAAAGCTGGCAAAGAACATGGAAGAGATGTTTCACAAGAAGTCTGAAGCAGTGCGGGTAAGTGCCTCTGGTTTCTGCTCTGTACTGCCCGAAGACACAAAGGCAGCTGCAGGCAGCTGGCATTGATGAACCCAACTCTCAGAGATCAAAGTTGACTCAGCCATGATGTACACACTTTCTTAAGTCTGGTTAACTAGGATAAGCAGTTACTAGGGGCACAATTACCCTTTCTTCACGTAGGATTTAGGTGCCAGTTTTCGTCTTAGGATTGTATACCTTCAGTGGAGGTGTCCCTAATTGCACATCCACAGAGGATGGCCTCTGGCTGTGTAATGCATTCATTAATTGCCAAAGTACATTCAAGGGTACGTTGTGGTTGAACTAAGCAATTGTAAAAAAATTTAAGCAATGTTTGCCAAAATATGGAATTGAAAATTTCTATGGGGTAAATGAGTCTAGATGAAGTTGGAAGTTCTTTTTACCTCTATTGGAATATTACTGTAATTATAATGTTTATCTGGACTGGCAAGAGCTCCCTGAAAATTAAAAAAAAATTTTTTTTTGGAGTATAGTTGATTTATAATGTTGTTTTAGTTTCAGGTGTACAGCAGAGTGAATAAGTTATACATATACATATATCCACAACTCTTGTTTAGATTCTTTACCCATATAGGCCATTACTCGTGAAATTTTATAGTAGCAGGAAGAACGGAACTGCAGTGCGCATGTGCATCGTTTTGGATTTCCAAGATGGCCTCCAACTTTATTCCTTGTTGCTGACAAAACAGGGCATCTGAATTCTTGATTTAGGACATGTGAATGTTGCAATATCCTGTGTTAATACCATATTGGCACAGGATTATGGGAAAAAATTGCAATCTGAAGAGTTCTTTATTTCTAAAGTATAGTTTACTTACCTTTCAGTTTTATTATTTCCAGAATGACTTTATTATAAAAGTCCATTTCCTATTTTAGTTTTTCTCATCCCTAACTGGCCAAACCAAATTTCCGCAAGATATTTCTGCTTTAGACCTTATAATCCCACACATTTTCTTGTTTCTAAAACATTTTTCTACTGTTTTGATTTAGGGAAGGAGGGGCTGTAGTTTAGGTAATAGCATGAGCTTGAACCTGGGTTTAGTATCTGCCTTTGTCACTTACTAAACTTCAACCTTCTGTAAAACAGCCTTCATGAGCCTCGATTTCCTCATCTTTAAAGTGGGGAAAACTCTCACAGGGAGTGTGAAGATCAAACATAGTTGTGGTTTTGAGCCATTTAGCACAGAACCTGGCACGTGAGCAGTGCTCAGTGAATAGTAACTTCTGCTGTTACTGTGATTATTAATTTAAATAATATGAAACTTCTTGGTGGAAACTCTGAAGTGCCTTAAAAGAAAAAAAGTGCTCTTATCTGCCACAGAAATACTGCACTGACAGCCATTCCTGGGAGCTGCATCGTGGCCTCTGGTGTGTCTCTATATCACTCCCTTGAAGCAAGTGGTATTCTTCACAGACAGGGCAGCATGGTAGGCATTTGAATCTAACAGTCAGAGAACCCTGAGATAAAAATTTAAGAAAAACCCCACACAATTACTATTTTCTGTTTATAAAATGAACACCACCTTTGTTGGAAGTTTTACAATATACTGAAAAGTATCAAACAGAGAAAAAAATCACCTAAAAGTCCCACCACCCAGCAGGAAACCAACGCTTGTTTTCTTCCTTCTAGTCTTTTTTCTTTACACTTCTGTGCATGTCCTTGTATGTGTTTTTCTTTTATCAAATTAGCAATAGTATTGCCTGTTTGCTTTTGTTGTATCCAGCTGTTTTCACTTCTTTATCCCATTATAGTGTGAGCATTTTCTTGTGTCACTGTGTTTGGAGATTTTCTTAAATGGCTACATAACATTCCAGTCTATGGGTGCGTGTGTCATAATTGATTTGACATTCCTCTGTATCTGGATATTTAAGTTGTTTGTAAGCTTTGATATAAATAATGCTGAAGTAAATCTTCTTGTATGTTAACAGCAGATCAGTAGACAGCACCCACTACGTGTTGGGTGCTTCTCTAAGGACTTCATATACATGAAGTATATATAGGCCTTATCCTGATAACAGCCCTGTGATGGAAGTTACTATTATTATCCTCATTTTACAAAAGAGGAGACTCAGAGCAGAAGTTAAGTCACTTCCGTGAGGTTACCTGGGGAGTGGGGGATGGACCTCAGGCACAGGGACCCCAGAGTCCACTTCCTTCATCACTTCCATGCCCTCAGCATCGCATCCTTCAGTGTATGCTGATTTCCTTAAGATGAATTCCCAAACACAGAGACAGTTCTGAGGCTCTGAACCCATCTTTAAGTCTCTTTATGCATATGAAAATATTTCTGTCCAAATAAGGTCATGCCAATCCGCAGTCCTTCAGCAGGAGTGGTGTGTGAATGCACATTTTCCTGAATCCTCAAAAAATGAATACAAATGTTTTGTTTTGTTTTAAATACTAGTAACAACATTGTCAATTGAGAGCAGGAAATGCCATTATTATCCCAAATTGGATTTCTTCGTGAATCACAGAATTTTGTAGTAGAAAGGGACATGAATATACTTAGGTTCTGTCTCTGAAATTGACAAAAAAGGAGGCCTGCTGTCTGGAATTCATGGGGGCTTGTGAATCATGCTACCGTCATGCAGAGTTCTAATCAGCAGCAGACCCTGGACCTGGGCACTCAGAGGCAGGGGCCCACGTGGTGGGTGAGACATGGGCTCTGGAATAGAGACAACTGTTCCGAATCTCAGTTCTGCCCCAAGGTGTGAGGCTGGTGAGAAAAGCTGAATAAGCCCATTGGACCTCTTCTCCTCACTCAGCTCCCTGGAGACGTTAGGACGTTAGGATGACTTACTAATCCTTAGCTATGTTTATTGAATTCACTAGGCACCAGGTCCTGTGCCAAGTACTTTGCACATGCCACCTCACTTCATTCTTGCATCAGCCCTGGGAATGAGACATGTTACTATCATTGGTTTAGAGATGAGCAAACAGGCTTGGCCCTGGTTACTTGGGCAGGCTCAGTGGAGTTCCATTGGCACCCAGGCTGTAGGATTATAGTGTCTCTGTGTGTATCTGTGTCAAGTGTTTAGCACAGGCCTGGCAAACAGTAAAGGTTCAGTAAATGTTTGCTCTTAATGCTGGTTACAGGACCTCCCAGTTTGTGAATATGTAATAGTGAGAGAGTCTTGAAGCCTCAGGAAGTCCCTGGATGATGACAAGAGGGAACCTAAGTTTGAAACCTTTTTGCTTTAAATTAGTGAGGTGAAAATAAAAAAGACTGATATGGTTGATGTGGTTCCTTGGAGATGGAAGAAATTTTTTTTGCTCTATTTGAATTGAAATGTTCCCAGAGTAAAGCTATCCAAGATTCTCAGAATTACATATTTTATGTATTTTAAAATAGAGCACAAGGCCCTTTGTAAGCACACTTGATGCCATAAAATTTAGGGTAGCTGGTCCAGCAATATGTGGTTCTCTCCTGCTCCCAATCTTTAAAAAGGAAAGAGGGCTTGTATATCAAGTCAGGGTTTTGTCTGGAGACAGTTTCATCATTGAGATCAGCCTGGTCCCTGTGTGGACTGTGCGTCTCCATTGGCAACAGTCACAGACCATGTGGCATTTGGAGTGAGATGAGGTGGCCACTGACAGGCCTCCTGGATGTTGGCTTATATTAAGGCCAGGGGAGCAGTGGGTGTGACTGTTTTTCATACTACAATTACACCTCACTTCTCCAATAGGAAAGGTTGCTATTGCCCATGGGACTTGTGATATTTTGAAGTGCAAAGACCTCAAATTCCAATTTGCCGGTGCGTTTGCGGTGGAGTCATCGCTTGCCACGTTGCACTAGAATGCTCCACTGTGCACCAGGCCCTGCCTTTCCAGTCCATGCCATACAATGAGCAGTGACCCCCTTCTCAAATGTCCCAGGAAAACACTGGATCTTAGAATTTGCTCCATCCATGTCATGCGCTATGCCTAGCAACCTCCCCTTTCCGAGCCCCCATCCTCATCCCCGTCCCCAGCAATCCGAGTCAGGTTAGAGGCCCTGGTGCCTCCCCTAGTGCCTTCCTGCCAATAACTGACTTAGCACCAAGTGCTTATTGATAGTGGGTGGCTGGGAGGACTCAAGAACACAGAGGAAAAAGCTAGCTCACAAAAAATGCTGATTATTAAAATTTCCATTGATGTATATAAAATATTTATGAGACTGGCAGTAGCAATTTAGAAAACGGTAGTAACACCTTTAGTTTGGTAGAGGGAGGTGCAGTTAGTGCTAGGGGGAGAAAAAAAGAGTATTAGGGTAACGCAGTCCTTTAACATGCCTGTCACCTCTTGGCTGTTAAACAGTGTTGATCTTTTTCTCTGTCTCTTCGGGCTTGATTTCATCATTTCCCTCCATCACTTTTCCCAGTGATTAGTTGAATCAGAGTGATTTTTATCATACTCATCCCCTATTTGAATTACTCTCCACTATGCAATTATCCTATCACAGAAAATCCTATTTTTCTCCCCATCAGATGTCTGAAGTAAATGTGAAAGCCAGAGTGGCCTGCCCATTACATAACCTCTGTCATCTGATGGATAATGGACTATATGTAACTTTTATTTTTCAGGCTAGCAAATTACAAATAACCTTAGCTTCAGTAATTGCCATTAACATAATGGCACCATCATTATGGTGGCATTTCTTAACTAATATTTTCTAGCTCTTTTTAATGCCACTGGCTTAAATAATTTTTTTCAATTCCACTCGGAGACTTGATGTAGGTTGTTTTAACATTAAACCACATCAGGTTTGATGCAGCAGTGCTGCTCTTTTCTTTTGTGTATAAAGATAGCAACCAAAGCATCATCTCCCAACTTCTTCGTTCAAACATATTCATGCTACCAAGCCCTCGATTAATGTTGCTGAGCAATTTATCAAGTATTAAGTCCCTATGAATGGACAGGAAATGGAATCAATTTGTTTTCAGTTCATTAACATTTCAAGGGAGATATTTCATATGCTGTACATGGAGGAAGTGATATGTTCTCTGCCAGCTGTGCACTCCCGTTGGGCCATGTCTAAGTGACACCTGGAAGTGCTCGGCTGTGTTACAAGTCAGAGCTCATTGGAAATATTGATAGGAGGCAAATTTGACACAGCTTCCCTTTTTTCTGCTGATGGTGACAAACTCTTTTCCCTGATTGAGGGAAGGGAGAAAGCAAAGGATGTGCATTCCATGGCAGTGGTGACAGGGACAGGCTGCCACTGCCTTTCCTTTGTCTTTAAAATCTGAGCCTTCAGTAGAAGTAGCACAAACCATCACACAGATGGAAGGATCATCTGAGGCTCCAGGGAATTCCAAGCAGGCACAGCTAACCGTGCAGTTGGAGGAGAATCTGTAGGAAGTAGATCTGGGTAACTGCGGGCATCTCTGATTATAGAGATAGACTTTTAGGACAGATTCCAACACAGCCAGTGGGAAGTAATGATCCTCTGATTGCCTTATGGTCCATATAACCCAGATTAGCAGCACACCCTGAAAAAAGTAGGTAAACCAAGGAAATGACAAACAATGATTTCTTAGAGAATTTATGAATTTATACTAGTGTTCTCCAGAATGGTTTTCTAAGGGTGAATTCCCCAGCATGGTTTTTTGCCTTTGATTGTGTGGAGCAACTTCGGGGTTATCACACTAATCTGTGCCAGAACTGTAACATCCTTCTGGCTTCCCTGGTGTTCCTGGGTTTGGGCCAGGCACTGATCCACACAGCTTTCTCTGCTGGGCTGTACCGAGTGCAGACCTCCACAAACTTAAACACTTTTCAAAGAGACAGAAAGGATTCTAGGATGGTATCTATTTTGGTAGCATATTAGGCAAAACATTAAGTATTTTATTTGCTGTTCAAATTTATTTTCTCCCCCAAACAATTAATTAGAAGTGGCTAAACAAAGAAACTTCATTGGGGACTATGAAAAGACATAGCAAGCAAGTTGCAGGTAAACTTACTAAGTGAAGAGTCTAGTCTGTTGTTTCCAAACTTTGGGTAAGATATTTCATAAATTTAAAAAGCACTCTGAAGCTGATACCTGCAAATAAACTTAATCCTGTTTCACTTATTTTCTGATTTATATTGATAAAATGATAAATTGAGCCCTTGAAAAAGAGTGTTTTGCTTAAAAATAAATATCTGTGCTTCTTGGGAAAAGCTAAAAGAGACTAGATTATATATTAAGGTTTTTTCCCCTTCCTATAGCTACCTGCTATTCATCGCGGAACTGATTCCCATTATAGCTGTACTGTGGAAAGTAATTGCTGTTGTACAGTAATTCAATTTCAGTGTATTCACGCATCAGTTCACCGATAGGGGCTTATCTGGAGAAACCTGGGACTTGAAGGCTTTTTATCGAGAAATTCCACATGCAGCAAGACGTTTTTCCTAGGTAACGAATATCAGCTTTTGCATTTAATAAACATTTACTTTCCCAGAAAAATGAATTTTTTTTCCCCTGCAGAAGAGATTTACGCCAAGCTTCCAAAAAGCCAGAGGGTACTATTAAAGTGACTTCCTCTAGCTGTTTTTTTGACTGGTACGTGTCTACATATGTATGACTATAAAACACATCTATGTTTTTATGTAAATATATACACTGA
The DNA here is from genome assembly GCF_011762595.2 of Tursiops truncatus. Classification (NCBI taxonomy): domain Eukaryota; kingdom Metazoa; phylum Chordata; class Mammalia; order Artiodactyla; family Delphinidae; genus Tursiops; species Tursiops truncatus. The sequence continues at coordinate 68,380,905 of NC_047043.1, forward strand.
GGCATGAAAAGCAGGATGCACCCAAGGAAGGCATGCTCTGACCAAAAATATGTGCTGCAGAAGCGTTTCATATCTACAGGGACTATGCGAACACTTGTGGTATAAAAACTCATCTGTATCGGTAGGCATTGTGAAAATTGTTGGTGAGGCTGCTTTCAAAATCATACCCATTAAGTTGGAAATGAAATCAACCATTTTGTTTACAAATTTCTAAATTAAGGAAAGATTCTTAAGATGGAACTGATTCTCCCTGTATAAAATGACTCTTAGGTCATAAGGACTCTTAATACTAAGTCCAAAATAAACTGAGGTTTTGGGAGTTGAATATACTGAACATTGCTAGGATGGACTTTAGTTATCAACCAATGGAGGTAGCTGTACTTATCTAAAAAGATTTTTCTGCCTTGTGTTCATTTCTGATCTTACCTAAAAATTTCAAAACTTGTTCCTTGAAAAAGGAGTGAATTTGTTTCAGAAAAAAGTATGTTTTCAGTCACAAATGGAGAAGAAAAGAGTATTATTTTTTTGTGTTGCTGTATCTTGTGACCTATTTGCCCTTCCTTCCTTCCTCCCTCTTTCCCTCCCTTCCTTTCTTCATTCTTTTTTTTTGTTTTTGGCAAACTGCTTTGCAAAATTCCATACATATGTGTAAGGAAATTTAGAGCAGAAACCTCAAACCAGAAGAAACAAAAAATAGCGACAATCTGGATTCACCAGTTTTGATGAGGTCAGCAAACCATCCTTGGTTAATGGTTGAGGGCAAAACCACATGGATCCATGTGGTCTTCGTGGGTTTCACCCCAAATGGGGTTGGGGTTTCCTCTAACATACTTCAGATTGTATCAACCTGAGCCTCACAGCAAGGCCCAGAAGGCTGCTTTCCTGCCCACATTGAGAGTAAGCAACCAGCCCATCTCCTGAGGGAGATGCACTTCCTGTAAAGAGATGGAAGGAGAACGACCAGGCATTTTGTATCCGTTTCATCTCCAGTCTCCTCCAGCCCTTCGTTTTCCATCAAGCCTGTATGGGGAGTTGGGTTGGCTTGGTGAACTGCATCCTAGCTTTCCTGCCTATTTTGGGGCTGTTGGCCTGTAGAAAGAGTTCTTTGTGGGTAGAACCACTATGCCAAACCCTCCCCAACTTCATGGTTATTTGTCCCATCCCAAATATTTGACCTAAAAGCTCCTTTTGCAAAGCTATGGCAGACTTTGTTTTGGGTTTTCTATGTAGCTCACCGTACCCATGTTGGTTTTCTTATGCTTTTTGCTTTGTTTTTAATGATTATACTATACAGGTTCACTGTAAAAGAAAAAGGAATGTGCAGAAAAATATAAAGGAAAAATTAGATACCACAGCCCCAGGAGGTATTGAAAGGCACTTGACATCTTTCAATACCTTTTGTTTTAAAATATCTTAATTTTTTTTTTTTTTTTTTTTTTTTTTTGCGGTATGCGGGCCTCTCACTGTTGTGGCCTCTCCCGTTGCGGAGCACAGGCTCCGGACGCGCAGGCTCAGCGGCCATGGCTCACGGGCCCAGCTGCTCCACGGCATGTGGGATCTTCCCGGACTGGGGCACGAACCCGTGTCCCCTGCATCAGCAGGCGGACTCTCAACCACTGCACCACCAGGGAAGCCCTAAATATCTTAATTTTTATGCTTCCAGATGGTTTCTATTTGTGTATGTGTATATGCATATACATGTATATATGTAAACTTCCAAAACATTGGCTTATTCTTTCTTGTAACCAGATTTTTAAAAAAATTTTTGTGTTGTGGACATCTTTCCACATTAATGAATATATATATTTTTATTCCTTTTCATGACTGCATAATAATCTGCTTCCTAGATGTTTCAATCAAGGAGTTTTGTCTTGGCGAACATTGATGTCATTTAGTGTTTCAGTATTATAAGCAATAATATGATAAACTCTCTTGCAGAGAAATTTTTTCCATTTATTTGATACTTTTATTAGGATGTATTCCTAGAAGTAGAATCAAGGCTTTTGGTATACCTTGCCAGCTTGTCCTCCAGATACCACCCACCTGCTTGTGCTCCCACCTGTGTGGTTGGAGAGGTACTATTACTCCACTTTCTTCCCTAACATTTCAGTATTATTAGTCTTTGGGTCTTGATCAATCTTACAACAGAAAGCAGCATCTCATTTTACTTTATTTTCTGTAACTACTCACTGTTTGGCATGGTGGGTCCTTTCTGGCTCCCTACCTGCCCTACACCAGGGTTTGAGGCAAATTACACAATGTCACAGAGCATGGGTGCAGTGTCACAACATAGAGAAGGCGGCCTGGGTGCTGGTCCCTCATCATCTCATAGAGAGGTGTGCTCAGGCACTTGCTTGGTGTATCTTCCCATTTGTTTATGTTGTTTTCAGCTTCTTCCATCAATGTCTTATGATTTTTCGGAGTACAGAGGAAATACTTTCAGCTTTTCACCACTGAATATCATGTTGCCTGTATGTTTGTTATATATGGCCTTTATTATGCTGAGGTATGTTTCCTCTATACCCACTTTGTTTTTATCATAAATGGATGTTGAGTTTTGCCAGATGCTTTTTCTGCATCTATTGAGATGATCATATGATTTTTATTCTTCAACTTGCTAATATGGTATATCACATTGATTGATTTGTAGATATTGAACCAGGTGGTTCTGACCCCGGCTTCTTTCAAACTACTGCTGCTGTGCTGAGACTCAGAGCATGTGAGATTTTGCATGTGCCCCTTAGAGCAGAGTCTCTGTTTCCTGTAGCCCTCTGACCCTTCTGTACACAAGTCCCACTGGGCTTCAAAGCCAGTAGTTCTGAGGGGTCATCTTCCTGGTGCAGGACTCCTGGCCTGGGGATCCCAACGTGGGGTTCAGACCTCACTCCTTTGGAAGAACCTCTGCAGTTACAATTATCCTCCTGTTTGTGGATAACCTATCTGGGGGCGTGAGTCTGAACTATATACTGTGTCTCTACCACTCCTACCTGTCTCATTGTGGTTCCTTCTTTGTATCTTGAGTTGTGGAAAGTCTTTTCTGCTAGTCTTCAGATCATTGTAGGTAGTTGCTCTGTAAGTGGTTGTAATTTTGGTGTGCCCGTAGGAGGAGGTGAGCTCAGGGTCTTCCTACTCTGCCATCTTGGCTACATACCTCTCCCTCCCTCCCCTCCTTCCTATTTGGTTGGATTTGATGAAGGAAGACTTGATTTCTGGACAGGGCAAGGAGGAAATGAGTGTTGTGAAGCCATGACTTAGCAGAAAAACCATGACTTTCCCCAGTGTCCGCTGTGCCTGGCTGAAAGAGCTTTTGGTTGTAACGCACAGGCTTGATGCTAGAACTAGGGTGTGTGCCTCCAGGCCTGGCACATGTTTCTCTTCATGTGGCAGATGGTAAACATGGGCAGCTCACCACCCCCAAGAAATGGAACAAACTAATGTTATGAGCAAGTTCAAGAGGCTTTTCGTAAATTAAGGAGTGATGTCATGAAGGAGAATTTGGAGTGATGCTGAGAGCAGTTGCCAAACCCTTTCCCCCGATCTGGGTTTGGTGTTGTCCCAGCTGTAGTCTGTCTGGGTCAGGGCACCCATCTAGAGCCCTGCCCCATCCCTGCCAGCATTAGCTGTCACAGCATCCTGCTTATTTCTTTAGACATGTTTTGAAAGTTGTACTTTGTTTATCTCAGTTTTGACTTGCATATTGTCAGTCTCCACCCTAGAACTCCACTGTCACGAGGACGGGGACCTTGACCGTCATGCTTCCTTTTATATCTTCAGTACCCAGGCAGGGCACTTGGGTGTCCGTGAATGAATGAACTGGCCACACTGGTAATGATGCTGTCATGCTCCTGCTTGGGATGAGTGTCTACACACCAGGACATGGGGCTGGTTAAGGTCTCAGGCATTTCCTGTGTGTTTCTGCCTGCCCTGCCCTCTGCTCCCCACCAAATGATCTATTTCTCCTCTGCCTCACATGTGAAGTTTGTATGTGGTTTATCTTGTTCATGGTTTATATTATGTTTCTTTACAACAAAGCAAAAGAAAAACAATTCCCTTTCGCATCCAAAGGGAAATGTCACTTAAAATCATATTTCCTGTTTTCATTGCCTACTTTTATTCTCCATTTATAAAATTGGTTTTGAAAGATTTCTTGTCACTTAGGTCAAGACCCAGTGGACCAAGCAGCCTGGAGAAGAGGGGCTCATGGCCACAGAGACCCTGTGTGAAATTACAGTGCTGGCCCCTGCTATAAGCCAAGTAACAATTACACCCCATCTGGGAGCCCATGTGGAGATGCTGGGCTCGCCCTGTGGTGCTCTGACTGCCTTGCTCACTGCAACTAGAAGAACAAGGTGTTGTGTGCAGGTAGATGACATGCATGACACTTTGAAGCAAAGTGAATGGGTCAGGGAGAGCTGAACACAGCAGAATCGCATCAGAAATCTTCTGATCTTCCAGATTATTACATGGTTTTTCCAACAAAACAGACCACATAGAAAATAATGCCACTTAATTTATACCCAGGCAAGGTGAAAGAAATCTTAAAAAGTTTGTGAGTGGGCAGAAATTATGGTGAATCACTGAAGTGTCACCATCAATATATCCAAATGACAGAATAAAGCAATAATAATGATGATGATGATGATAATAATAATAATAATAACCCACTAGCTATAATTGTATAAATTACTGGCAATGAATGAAAGGTTTTCAGAAATGTTTTGAATGTGTATTTAGGATGTTTAACTGGGGATGTGTTGCCAGCATCCGTTGTCTTTTTTTGGTCTTTGCTCAGTTTCCCGTATGGAGGTAAGGAGCAGCTGGTCCTGCAACACAGCGAGGTTATGTATGTTTTCTAAATTAGGTTATGAGGGGAAAATGAAAAGGTAGTTAGGAATTCAATGGCGTTTCATTTATACTGCATTCAGGGGAGGGTTGACAGCCCTTTCGAATAATCAGAGTCTTTGTTAAAAATCAGCTGGGATATCCTTGATTGCCTATCCCAAGCTGTACAGGCTGCTTGAACAGACAAATAGAGCTTTGTACAATCGAGGGCAAATGGGGATTTTTGTGTGTGTGTGTGTGTGTGTGTGTGTGTGTGTGTGTGTGTGTGTGTGGTTTTTAATTGATTTTTTTATGTGTCAGTTGGGGAGGAAAATCATCCTTGGGAATATACTTAGAAAGCCTCCCTCACTGTGCACCTGGTGATTCCCAAGCATCCATCTCATCAGGTGTTTGATGGTTTTGCAGAGAGGGACTTCTTCAGGGGCCCTAGAAGTCCGTGGTGGCATCAGCAAGTAGATCCCCATCTAGGTCACGGTGCGAAGTTGCTTATCAACATGCCAACACCAGCCGTCTCCTTCCGCCAAGCAGGTGTCTCTGGACTAGGCAAAGGTACTGGCAGTGCTTTTACCAAGAGGTGAGCAGACAGGTGCCAGCTGCCGAGGGGCGATGGAAGCAGCTCCAGGCAGGAGCACAAGCAGACTTACAGGGGGCGAAGCCTGTAGGCAGCTGTTTGGCCGGCTACATGGTGGCCTCTGTTATGGGGCTTTTGTAGCCATTCAGCCTATCTTCTTGAGAACTTTCCCTAAAGGGCTCAGTGAACCTCTCCATTGCTGTGCTTGGAGTCTGTCACTGCAGTCTCGGTGGCCATGGTCTGTGGTCCACGTGGGGAAATCAGACATGGTAGAGATGAATTGACTCTAGGGAAGTGTATTTAGCCTTCTTCTCTTGGCAAAATGAACATAGAGTGGGGTGGGTAGTGGTTCACACTCACAGGAATTGCTTCAGTGGTGATGAGGAAAGTCATAGACAGGTTTTACTTGATCTTCATGGGCTTTGAGAAAAAAATGAACTCACATGTGCAAATATGAAGTGATGTAAAAATATCCAGATTTAAAGCTTGAAAAATTGAGAGGTGTAGCCACCCGAGGCCCCCATTCCCACATAGTGACAGTCCAAGTGAACTGCCCAGTTGGTTGATTTCCATGCTGCTTCCCTGTCATTTATGTTGCCACTCTGTCCCCCCAAAGCACTGAGGTGGCAGTCCTTGGATTAGTTAGGTTAGGGCCACAGCCTCTTTTAGTGAACATAGCAGAGTGTTTTGGTGTATGAGGTCTGAAAGCTCATAGGCAGGATATTCGCAGCATTTACAATTTACTCTGCAGAAAGTAAGCAGTAGTCATTGTCATTGTCACAGTATGGAGGGCTTCTCTTTTGCTAAGCCACTATGATATGCTCTACATCTGTTATCTCATTTAAATGTTACTATCCTGTTTTGGATTAAAAACTTTTTGGCTGGAGGCGAGGACTGTTCACAGGACACAGGATAAGAAAGCATTTTAAGGAGACAAGGATTTCTTTTTCTTTCAAGTTTGTGATCCACCCGATGGGACTGTTTCTGAGATTTTTCTTCACCTTTAACATTTTAGAATTTTAGCCTTTGTTTTGGTCTCTTATCCATAAGTCCTATTTGTTTCATTGTGCCTTTTCTCCCAGCTCAAAGAAGACCTGAGCCATGTAAATAATTCCTGATCTGGTATCATTCACAGAATCAAGAAACAGAAATCAGAGTGATCCCCTCTCTCCCTAAATCCACCTCCCCCCAGCACACACTTTCCTATTAGAATGATGACTGGGACAATATCACACATGAAGAAGGGTATGAAAAATGTTCAGAGTGGTTACATTTGAATATGGGGCACTTATCTCTCTGTGCAGGCACCTGATAGAAAAAAATAATTCATCAAACTTTGTTCAAGAAAAAAGAGCATTAAGCCTTCATCAACAACAATATCAAGAGCTCACCATGGCAGGAATGAGACAATAAAGGAGTTATTTTACCAGAATTAACAGGAAGAAATTAGCCCCATGTATCCTTCCTTTTTATCACAGTGTGGTAATTTGCATATTTTGAAATTTCACATTTGCATAGTCAGTGATTTTAAATTAGATTCTCACATTTCCTCTCTGATGTTTGTCATGTGTATAACTTGTCTTAATAACTGAGTTGTTAGCATTTCAGAAACAGTTGTCTAATCATTGGCTCAACCCTGAAAACACAGCGCCCAGTTTACCTTTGCAATTTTTAAACAGCTTTACTGACATATAACTCACATATGATACAGTTAACTCACTTAAAGTGTAGAATTCAATGTTTTTTAGTATATCCACAGAATCTGTACATCCATCACCCCAAGATTTTCATCAACCCAAAGAGAAAACCGTGTACCCGTTATCAGTCCTCTTTGTTCCTCCTTTCTGTTCCTCCTTTCTGTATCTATAGATTTACCTATTCTGGACGTTTCATATAAATGGAGTCATACAGTGTGTGGTCTTTTGTGACTGGTTTCTTTCACTGAGCATGATGTTTTCAAGGTTTACCCATATTGCAACAAGTGTCAACACTTCATTCTTTGTTATGGTCAGATATTATCCCACCATATAGATATACCACATCCATTTATTGTTTATCCATTCGTCAGTTGATAGTCATTTGAGTTGCTTTGACTGTTTTTAGCTATAATGACTAGTACTGCTATGAACATTTGGGTACATGTTTTTACATGGACATATGTTTTCATTTCTTTTGGGTATATATAGGAATGGGTTTGCTGGGTCACATGGTAACTCTGTGTTTAACCTTTTGAAAAACTGTCATACTTTTTCTAAAGTGGCCGTATAATTTTACATTGCTACCAGAAGTGTGTGAGAGTTCTGTCTTCCCCCTATCCTTGCCAACACTTGTTATTTGTCAGTTTGATTATAGCCATCCTGGTGAGTGTAAAGTGGTATCTCATTGTGTTTTTGACTTGCATTTCCCTAATGACTAATAATGTTGAGCATCTTCCATGTGCTTATTGTATATCTTATTTGTGTTTCTTCCTTGGAGAAATTTCTATTCAAATCCTTTGCCCATTCAAAAATTGTGTCATTTGTCTTTTTATGAGTTATTTATGTATTCTAGATACTAGTCCCTTAGAAGATACACAATTTGAACATATTTTTTTCCTAGTCTGTGGGTTGTCTTTTTAACTTTCATGATGATAGTCCTTTGTAGCGCAAAAGTTTTTAACTTTGACAAAGCCTAATTTATTTATTTTTCCTATTTTGTTGCTTATATTTTTGGTATCATATATCTAAGAAACCATTGCCTAATCCAAGGTCTGTCTTTTTTCTTTTCTAAGAGTTTTATAGTTTTAGCTCTTACATTTAGGTCTTTGATCCATTCTGAGTTAACTTTTGGATTTGGTGTGAGGTGGTGGTCCGACTTCATGTTTTCCATGTGGATATCAGTTGTCACAGCATCATTTGTTGAAGAGTACCCTTGCAATTTAAGGTGAGTTCCTTTCAGCTCTGACATTTAATCGACCCAGTACTATTACCTACAGAGCTGGACCCCTACAGGTGTAATTAAAACAGCGCTGTTGGGCTGACTGACAACCACGTAGTAAGCACTTTACGTGTTGTCTGATTTTATACTCACAAACCCCTCTGAGATGGGTCGAGTTACTACCAGTTATTAACCCATGTGTCAGGTGAAGCAATTGAGGCCCTATTTATTATTATTATAAGAAAACTATTATACTATATGTTGTAGGTAGTTGAGATTTCAACCCAGGCAGGCTTCTTTCAACCTCTGTGCTGTATTGCCTGTCCTTCGGTTCTTAATAAGATCCCATAAACAGTGGCTGCCCGGGACCAGGAGCTATGCTAAGCACTTAAGGTTAATGATCTCAGTACTTTTCAGAGCAGAGTTCATCAGAATAGCGCAGGAAGGTTGTTACAAAGAAGATGGCATTTCACACTTCTAAATTTTAAAAACTTATGTATATCTATTATGACAACAAAAGGGGTATAATTTATGCCATGGAAAACTTTAGTGGTACAAGATTCTAACAACAGCATACACCCACCACCTCCATGTTAGCTGTTTTTTCTTTTCAATCTGATTTGCTGGAATAAACTATGGTCCAACAACAACAACAAAAAAAGAAGATGCCATTTCAGTCATCTAAGAGTTTGCAGTTCCTATGAACTCATAGTTGATGTTGCTGCGGCTGGTCAAGGGACCACATTCCAGGCAGAAAGGGATTCGCCTGTTGGTTCTCAAGCTTGGCTACACACTGGAATCACTTGGAGGCTTGAAAAAATACTTATGCCCAACCCCTCCGTCAGGGATTCTCATTGACCTGGTCTGGGGTGTAGCCTTGGCAGGGAGAATTTTCAAAAACTCCCCAGGAGGTTCTAATGTGCAACCAAGTCTGAGCAGTGCCATCTCATCCTGCAGCGAGCTCCAGGGGTAGCCATTTGAGTCTACTTTTAGAGGTGACTTCCAGAGGCTAACTGATTTGTTCAGGGTTACACAGCTACTAAGTGGAAGAGCTGGGATTTCAGTCCAGGCCTATCTGGTTCCAAGTCCAGCTCCTAACCCTTTCATTGCACCCTACAGCGGCTTCCCTTCTGAAAGCAATTTGAAGGGGAGCCTGAATGAAGTGGGTGACGTCCCCTGGTCTCAGCGAGCCTTTGGAGAGGGTCATCCGACACCTGTGCCCCTGGGCTGCTAGGCCCCCCCACCCCCATGCCCTCCCCCTGCAGAGGCTGTGTTGTCTTGTGGTGTGCCTGTGGGACCTGGGTACAGGTATTCACTTCTTGCCACTTTAAGAGGATCTGGATGTGGTGTCCCAGTCTCTCTAAATCAAGCTTGTGTTCTCTCATTTATCAGGTTACTTCATGAAGGAATTGGGCAGGGTGAGCAATGCTTTCAGCTAAAGCCTGTTGGGAGTGGGACAAAATGCTCATTTCTTTGAGAATCCCTATGGTTTCAAGGAGGAGAAAATAAAGGTTTGAGAGTAGGGGTGCAATTTATTTGTCTTCTCTTCTTCCCCTAAGCCACCTCCATCCCTATAAGGCCTGCGTGTGGGTATGAGTACTTACCTCATCTGCCCTGTCTGTCCTCAGCCCTGGATGCTTTACCATCCTACGCCCTTTGTGGACTGTGAGCTGTATCCCAAGAAGTGGACAGCCTGGGACCTTGGGTTGGCTCTTGTGGGAACTAGATTTACAGCCTAATTAGGAAATGCCGGCTGCCTCCCTAGAAGGAGTTGAAGGCTACTGGGGGAGACAGATACTGAGTTAGACGTTGGAGGAGTGGGGAAGGCTTGGAGGTGAGAAGTCCAGGCTGCTCAGGTGGTGCCCACCCAGGGAGCTGAGGAGTGATGAGGAAAATACCCCAGGACCTAGGAGATGGCAAAGGGAAGGGGCTCTGGGGAGGAGGAGCAGCACATGTGAACCTGGAGAGGAAGCAGAGCACAGGGCAAGTTGAAGAAGTTGAAAGGAGGGTGGAATGGGGAATGGGGTTGGAGAGAGCAAGACAGAGGGGCACTGGGAGGTCTGTGAGTTGATGGGAACACTTGGGGCCTGCTGCAGTGGGATAAATGATATCTATTAGTGTGGTTATTTGAATGCCTCCCTTGACCCCCTCCCCCACCCCCACCCCCCACCGGGTCAGTGGCTGCGTCCATCTTGTGCCCTGTATCACCCCAGCACCTCACCACCAGGCTTGGGGAGCCAGTAGGTGTTCACTGAAGAGTTGGGGTGTCCTGCTGAGGATGCGGGAAGCTGCGGGAGGGTTTGCATTTCTGTCTCTGCATCACTCATTGGCTGTCTAATTTTCCCTTTGTGGCGAGGGCAACACTGCCATCTTCCCCACTTTTCTCTCTGCTTTTGATTTATGTTCACCTACCGCTCCCCTCAAAAAAGTTTTCTGCCCTTTCAGTAATCAGAAGCGGTGCTGTGAGAGGGCTCCTCCAAATCTCAGTGGGAAGCTTGGCTTCTTTGTCCTCTGTCCGAGACTCTCCTTTGGCTGAGTACGCTTTGGTGGCTGGAGAGAACTAAGCCAAGAGCCCAGCTTTATTTTCACCTACATTTAGCAGATCAGTTCAGATTGTCTGACTTTGGGGAGTCTGACCCACCCCTCTGAGGTGTCACCTCCTTGTGGTAGAAAGGTGATGTGGATCTTCCTGGCATTGCAGTGTTTTCCCAGGGGCCAGGGGGCTATGCTCCAAGGCTTCGTTTGGTCTTCCTGCAGCCCTGGCTTGTCTGAGGGAAGGCAAAGATGCAGATTAGAGAGAACATTTGGGGAAGAAAACTCTGTTGATAACCTGAGCTCATCAGCCCCAGACTTTCAGTAGGGTGTAGGCTGGTGTCCAGTGTGGGCAGCCTGAGGCCAGCCTCTAATGAAGTGACGTGGGTGGGAAGCCCAAGGATCACACAGACATAGCTGCCAGACAATTTTAATAGTTACATGTATATTTTAATCCTTCATAGAACCGATATAACTGCCCTTTAAAACAAATTTATCTAAGCTATGTGAGTTGATTTAAAGAAATGTAGTCAGGAAAGGTGAGATGAGGAGACTGGTTGGGGCATGGTTTTTGGGGTGGTTGTAGACTCCCTAGGACTCTGTCATTAGGGAAGGGGACAGGTGAGATGTACTGGATGTAAACAAAGCAACCCATGCTGGGCTGGAGTGAAACAATGCATAAGAAATAGAGCAAGACTTACAGCATAGTAGTATCTATATAAATTAAAAGCATGTAAAACAGCATGCATTTTGCATAAACACACACATAGTTCAGGATGTCTATCATATTCATTAGAGTGGGTGTCTGTGGGGGCAGGGGATAAGCATGTGGGTCCGGAATGGAGGGGGAAGTATGAATCAAGAGGGGGCTCTGCATGATGATAATACGCTAGGTGTATGAGTAACTCAACCTTCGGTATAAGCTGTAGGTACACACACACACACACACACACACACACACACACACACACACACACACACACACACACACACACACACACACACACTGAGGTATAGATAAGACATATATCTGTCCACAGGGTGGTAGACTGAGAAGGTGAATAGTATGGTGATATGCTAATGTATGAAGTTTGAGCAATAGTGTAAAGGTAGAATGATAACCTTTATAATGAACATTTCTTACTTTTTTTGTATCTGGCCCCCACCTTGTGATTTACACAGTATTGCATTTCATTTTCTCAACAACCTTATGAAGTAGGTAGTATTTTTACCCTTTTCACAGATGAGTAAACTACAGTGGATCCAGGGTCATGGAGGGAAAGCATGGCAGAGCAGACGCGGACCTAGTCCATCTGACTCCAAAGTCCCTGTCCATCATTTCTGTAGCTGCACAACCCCCTTTAGCTTAAGAATTCCTTTTAAATGGGTGCACCTTTAACAACCTGGCTAATTAATGCCCGCATTGCTTGACTTCTGCTGTCTCTACGTTAGCTGAAACCAGAGTCGTCCCACAGTAGTTGAAGGCCCTGTGGTGAATACTAGGTTAGATCTTTTGGATGGAGGAAGATGTGTTGCTGCAGCCCTTTTGCTACTCCTGGTAACTTGATTTCATGCCTCTGAAGTCCCAAGTCTTATTGTCTTATCTTTTCCCATTTTTGTTTGTCATTCGCAGTATTGCCCCAGTGTCATTCCCTGTACCACCATCCCCTCCCTCTGCCCCATGAGCCAGCCAGGCAAATAATTATATAATATTGGGCTTCTGTATGTGTGTCTTCCAAGTGATTTACCAGGAAGATGCACAACTCAACTGTGGACAGCTGAATCACCTGGAATGCTTTATAGTTTATTTCACTGGCCACATGAGTACATCAAGCCACGAAGCCCTTCCTGGTCATTAAGATGTATAGTCTTGCATCCACAGGGTTTGGGTGCCTTAAGTGAGAGCCTTATCTGACCTGGTGGCTGTTGGCAGGGCTCTGGGAGTGCACCCCGAGGGCAGACAATGCCAGTAAATTGTAATCACAATGGAGCACTAGTGAAGAAGTAAACGGTTCTGAAACTGTGCTATAAATTGTCAACCAGTGATGATTCTGTTTTTTTATGGAGGTTAAATTACAGCAATCACCAGTGCACAATAATGCTGCAGTAAGAAAACATTTGGGAACAATGTTTTTCTTCTAAGGCTTGGGTGATGGGTGTGCAGGAATAAAACATCATAACCTGTTTACTGTGGGCCAGAAAGGAAAATATGAACTATAGCCCACTGCGTGGGAGCACTCTCTTTTTCTTTTATGTATCAGGCAGGCTGTGAGTGTGTTGCCGTTGCCACAGGGAAAGATGATAAACCTGCCTGGAAGACAACTTCCAACTATGTTTTTCTTCTTTCTATATTCTCTCCATCTCCCTTCCTCTCACCACCCGTGTGTGTGTGTGTGTGTGTGTGTGTGTGTGTGTGTGTGTGTGTGTGTGTGTGTGTGTGTGTGTGTGTGTGTGTGTGTGTGTGTGTGTGTGTGTGTGTGTGTGTATGTTTATATCTATTTGGACTAGGATAAAATGAACCAGAGAGCAATGCCATCTCAGTGATGACCAGCTTACAGATGCTGTCTTTCTCAAGTTCCTCAGCAGGCCATCAAAAGGGCTTATATATGATGGGTCACTTGATTCAGTGGTGAAGAAGAGATCTCTGAATCCAGGTTGAAACCCTGACTGCCTCTTGACAGCTGTGTGATCTAGGGAAGGTCATTTCTCTCTCTGAGCATCAGGATCGTCGACTGCAAAATGACAGCAGTGACTTAACCTCACTTGTGGGGGCCTATAAAACATGTGTACCAATTCTGGAGACACAGGAAGTGCCTAATAATTGTTTCTTCTCATTATCATTGTCTAGCAGCAGCAGCAGCAGCGATTAGCAGCATCACCACAGATCTTCAGGCACCCCTTTGTAGTAGCTGTGCTATTTTCACTAACCTTGGCATTATGTTGCAGTCTTCAGAATTTATGCATAAAGGCAACTGTGTTAACTGTGGAAGTTCGATTTGTTATTGCAGAGAGCTTATCGCCCTCCATTATTCCTCATTTCATTTACAATGAATCAAAACCCATTCATTGGCAAGGCTGTTGCAAGATTCTGGCCCTGCCCCCCTCTCCTAGCCCCTTCCTGCTGAGTTCCCATGTGGACCTTCTGCTTGTTTCTTGAACTCGCCAAGCCCAGTACTCTCTGCAGTGCCCTTGCACGCGGGGTTCTCTCTGAGTGGAATCTTTCTTGCCAGATCTGGTTCCTCCTTGTTATTCAGGGTTCAGCTCAGCTTCTCCTTTTCTTAAGGTGGCCTTCCTTGGCGAGCTTGCCTAAGATAGAACCTCCTCGTACCCTACCCAAAACACCACCCTCACTCTCCTCCCCTACCCATTGTCCTCTCATTGCTTGTTTATGCCTCTTCTTATGAAACTCATCAGTATCTGAAATTACTTTTTACTGTATCTGGCTTTTATTTCCTTCCCCACTAGAATTTAAGTCCCAAGAGGAGGACTGTGTAACCTGTTCACCTAGGACAGTGCCTTCTATAGTGCAGATACCCCAAAACTATTCCTTGAATGAGCAACGAGTGTTTTGCTGATGTGCAGGAGATCAGATCAGAATATTTTACCTATGAAAATATTGGAAACTCAGTTTAAATAAATCCTCATTAACAGCCTTTTAAAGTAGGATACCCAGCACTTTTGTTTTGGCAAGTGAATTGTAAGATGCACTCTAGTGGGTAGAATTAAAACTACTAATGACACCACTGGTTCCTGGTAATTACAGGGTGGAAAGTAATATGCGATTTAATCGTCAAACCCTGATTTTCTCATGGCTTTAAAGAGTATAATTTGTGATGACCTGTAAATATTTGTTGAATAATTAATTATGAATTTTACATGCATGTATTTAATGATACTGTAGGGTTATTTTTTGGAGGAAAGATTTCCCCAAGGGTGATGAGTAACAGTGCTTAACTCATTTTGATTGTGACAAAGGACAAAGAAAAGTGACAATATTGCAAGGGAAATGATTTTAGAAAAGTTAGGTTATAGACAAGTAAAATCCTATTGACTTTTAAAAAACACTTAGAAATATTACTTCCACCAATGTTATTCTTTAGATTTGAGCTGATAGTGTACCCCTTCCCAACATTTTATTATGAAAAAGTTCAAATATACAGCAAAATCGAAATAGTTTTACCACGAACATCTGTATGCTCATCACCCATATCTGTCCATTTACCCTTCCCTCTGACCATCTATTAAAACGTCTTATTTTTGGTACAGTTCAAAGCAAATTGCAGACTCCTTGGTAGTATTTTTAACAATCCATTTTTCATTGGAAAAGAAACATGTTTTGTAGGTTGATATATAAGTCTAATATATTGCATGCAAAAGTTTGAAGTGGAGTTAGTGAAATCTTCAGCCTAATTAAACAGGACCCAGAGTCTTCCCGGGCTTTCTCCTTAGATTTGAAATGATATGTTATTATCATGTGCACTATCTTAGACAGATACACTGCTGACACATCTTAAACTTTTGAAAGTGTAAAGAAAGACACAGAAATCCCTCCAGGTATTTCAAACAGGAAGAGCTTGAACGGAGAATTCAAGGCTGAGGGAACAAATATCAGAGAAAGCCAACTCTAGTTTTTAGGAAACCAGGAAGTGTGGGGATCCCAGGGGATGTGCCACCTATGATTTCAGCTGCCTGAAGTACTGAGATGGATGATTTGCTGGAACATGCTGGAAGCTGCTGGCAAAGCCTCCTGCTGCCCTCAGCTGAAGCCCTAATACCTGTGGCTCATTGCTTTAGAGTCAATAAGGCTGCTCTGCTTCTCCTGCTCTCACGTTTCCCAGCAGGCCTCTCATTGGCTGAATCTAACCTGGACCCTTCCTGGAGGATTCTGGGAAATGTAGTTCCTGGGCTACAAGTCTCCGCTCTACAGGACCAAGGGCGTTACCAACAATAAGCACAAGGGTATTTACCAGTAGGAAACTTTATATATATAATTCTATATCTAGCATGTTGAGAAAAGTAGTTAGCCACTTCCATAGTTTTTCATGGAATATATACAGTATTCTAGTGTCATTTGGTGATACAAATGATAGTATTTTGCTATTGCAAATGTTCAGAATTATAATCCATGACTTGTATCCTGTCCTATTAAACTTTAATAAATTCACACTGACCAAAGAAATGTGTTTGGGTAGATGGACGCATGACTGGAGGAAAAAGAGCTTATATAATGATGCATCCCCAAAGTATATGTTTTCAAATGATCTCTTAAGGGGCCAGGGGTGGGAATCTTTCCAAAGTGCAAAGGAGAACAGGGAAATGATGGACTGACACAACATGGAGTTGTGTTTACTGGGAAGGACTGTCTGGCCTGGAGCCCTGTGGAATCATTTATGGCCCTGCTTCTGCCCTCAGTGCTCTCCAGAATTCCATGTTAGAACTGCATAATCAGGTTAATACACATTTTGGACAGATTTGAGCTCAAAGGACACCTGACCCTTCTGGCATGGATGTCTGCTGTGTTCTGCCTTCCAAATATCCAACCCCCTGGCTCGGGCAGCTGCACCCTGACTGTCTTTCCTCATTCTAGACAATGGTGGGGGTGGGGTGATGGGTGACACATGGCCTAGGCCTGGGCAGTCTGTGTATTTCTTTCTTGGACAGTCATTTATCTCAGGATGGGTGCTTGACTTGGGTCAGCCCGAAGAAACCCCACTAGGGACTTTTTTTTGGAAAGATGCGGACAGAGATGCTCTCTTTTCACTAGTTTGGCTCAGCTGCTGGGATATACTGTAGAGGTGCCACAGCTATGTTCGCTTAGCCCTATAAGGGGAGCGCTTGCTGAGAACAAAGCCCAGCAGTGATACAGGCTGTGTGTGCAGGCTCACACATGCAGGCATGGAGCTGTATGGTGATAGGGTTTATACTCTGAATCCAGCTGTGGCTACAGCTGGCATTAGGCTGGGCATTTTACTTTTATGAGCCAATTAGTTCCCCCCCACACTTTTTTTTTTTTCAGCTGAGTCAGTTTGATAATATCTGTCACTTGCAACTAAATGCGTCTTACACACCACTCATTTAAAAAACGCCAAACCTGAGTCCATTCTATAATTTTACCATAGGGCACCTCTTTTGGACTTAGATGTTTCTGCATTGAGACACTGCCACCCCACCTCCATTTTTGGTGTCCACCTGGGCTGTAACCCCCTAAAAGCAGACTTGGCATCCTTTTCTTCAGTACCTTACAGAACTGTAAGCTCTCCATAGCAGGAATCGAGTCTACTTTAAATGAATAAATAGCTCCTCTCTCTGCTTTCAGGATTTACTTCTGGGCTGTGACTAATTGAAGCTCCATAAAAGTTAGGGGTCCCCGACCCTCACCTGCATGATGTCCTCGGCACAGGTCACCTCAGCCTCAGAACTTGCTTAAGGTTCCTATACCTCCTGGCTACATTGTGAACACCAAGCTAATGTGACTCTTGACCAACCTACTCCTGTTTGATGCCTCTGGCTCAGATCACACACAAACAAAATCCCTTTTTAATTTTCAATCTCTAGTGTGAAGATTGGCCACCACCAGATCATGTAATAACAGTGCCCAAATTGAAACAGATATAAATATGTGTTGCTTCCAGTCCTTTATAAGGGGGTTGCAAAGTAATTACAAGCATGCAAGAACAAAAGCCGTGAGAGAATCACTGTGTGGTCTTATTAATGTCTCTTTCATCAAGTCATTTTTGTCAGACTCTGTGTGTGTGTGTGTGTGTGTGTGTGTGTGTGTGTGTTTTCCATTTTGGGCATTGGAGGTGGTTCATTCAGATTTGCATTACATAGAGGGAGAGCTGTGTTAGCGTTATGATTCCAAGACCCTCAAATCATCACCAGGCTGTGCAATTGTAAAATGTGATGTGATTGGAAAAGTGGAGCTTGTTCCAGCTGAACTTGGCTTTGGATTCCTATGATTTTCTGGTAATAGATGCTGTGCTTCCTCCCCCTGCACTCCCACGCCCTTTCTTTTCTATGCAACATCCATTACTCTACTTTCTGATTTTCCATGGAATCTGCCTCTTCCTAACTCTCAGTCCACAAGGTTTGGATGGAGCAGATTCCATTCACCTGGTCTGCTCTTTCCTCAGACAGCCACATGGTTTGCCCTGCACTTCATTCTGGTCTCTGTTCAAATGTCAGTTCTCAAAGAGGCATTCCCTGGTCACCCTCACTAAGATAGCATCTCTGGCCCTTTTAGTCACATGAGCTAATACATCCTACCTTGTGTAGTAAGCACCTTTGAGTTAGGTTTCTGTTCCTCACTGGTAAAGAAGTCCAGATGGGAATGCTGCGTTTATTCAAGCTCCTTTAGTGTTTGTTCTCGCTCTGCTCCAAGGTCCTAGCACTCTGACCTCACCAGGGGCTGGTCCAGCATCCCCACAGTAGAGCCCTTGGGTAGTCCCCTGACCTAGGCCTGAGTTGGAGCTACAGTGCCTGTCTGCTCTCTGCCAGGTAACTTAACGGAGATTTAGTGGGAGGCTATGCAGAGAGATGATGTGCCTGGATGTGTAAAGTAGAGACAAGTTCCAAGTGGGTGTACCCAAACTTCCCTCTGACCTGAAGGGGCCAGGGAGGTTCGTTCACCCTGTCATTTGGTATACACACATGGGGTAACCTGGCAGGGATATAAAGTGTAGGAAAGGGTGCCTGGTGTTATTACCACTAAAATTCCATTCTCCAGGAGCTCAAAGCCCTGAGAGGCTGGATATGTCAGGAAACTCTCCAGCAACTGATAGCAGATAGGTACTGAGAGCTTTCTCCATTCATCCATCTGCAGATACTTCTGAAAAATGCAAATCTTTACATTGACTTAGCTCTTGAAATGGCACTTGTGTAATGTATTTAATTACCTGTACTCCCTCTGTCTTCCAAGCTACAATGAGGCCTTCTTTTTTTGTTTTTTATCTTTCTGTTTTTTTATAGTCTAAATATGTAGCATAGGGCCTCAGTCAATAATAATAGTTGATAATTGTCAAGTTAATAGAATAATAAGTAACAATTATTGACTGTCTGCAATGGCCAGGCATGGTTCTAATCCCATTACATATATAAATTTATTTAATCTTCATAACAATATTAAGGGGGTAGTTAGTACTATTTCTTTGTTTTATAGATGAAGAAGCTGGCTCACAGAACTATTTAGTGACTTGCCAGAAATCACACAGCTGGCAAGTGGAAGAGCTTGGACTTGGGCCCATATGTATCTATGCAGTATTCACTTTAATAATGTGCAAAAATAATACAGTAGTCATATATTTTTGCTGTGTCACCTAAACATACATTAGAATGTTTGTAACAGAGTGTCATAGGCTGCTTATCTACTGCGTATTTACTGAACCATGCTTATGTGTAAATGGTATTAGAGAGATTTAAAGATGGGTAAGTTAGCTTCAGGATCTGAGAAGCTTACAGTCTAGAGTTAGTGATAGAAATCCATTCACAAAGAGGTCCTATGAGGCGATGGGACTGAGTATTATAGTAGAGATACAGTTCTGTTGAAATGTACAGGAGATGGTGGTTGATGCCGGTCTCTGCCAGGAGAGGGCTCTGAGAAGACGTGGAAAAGGCAGGCAAGTGAGAAGGAGAACCATGTGATCATTGACCTAGGAGTAGGGCATCTTCCTGTGTGAAGTTGATGCTTCACAACCTGAGGCCTTGTGTTCCCTCCAAGCCAGTAGATTAGATGACAAATCATTGATAAGAACAGCATTGAACAAATCACTGACCGGCTTAAACTTTGAAAACACCTCCTAGATCCCAGGAGGTAAAACTGACATCAATAAAGAGAGTGTCTAAGGTGATTGGCCAGGACTGGTTTGAGGTTGACAAGGTGGATAACTGGCTCCCGGCAAACATGGAGATGTGCCTCTGAAGCCTAATCTGGGCTGGAGCTGCCTGGAAGGGGAGCCACCAGGCCTTGGCTCTCTGGTTGTCTGGGGCTCTGAGCAGGAAGCCACGGGGCCCAGAGAGGAGTGTGTCTGGGGAAGCCCCCTCTGTGCAGCTGTGTGTGCACAGACACTCCCACACATCAAAACAATTTGCTGTCCATACATTTTGGAGTGAACCCTTCTTGGATAGTGAGCACTTTAAACAGATTTATTGCATTAAAGAAGTTCTTAAACTGTTTTTTCCTCTTGGGAAAATGTGTTAAATCCAAAGAAGTACTTGTATATCTTCAGTGAATTTAAGACTCACGTGAGAAGCTTTAAATGCAGGTTTGTGGGCCCCACTCAGAGGGTTGATTCAGTAAACTTGGAGGAGGACTGGGGCGCCGAAATTTTAAAACTATCCAACTCTCCTCCCCACCTCCACCTGCCAGACAGTTTCTAGCCAGAGAGGTCGTAGAATCTCATTTTGAGAAGCCATGAGCCAGAGCACAAATTTCTGAATGAGGGTATATAAGATATACCTCTCCTGAGCAGGAAGAAAATATTACAATGTGTCTTTTAAAATATCTTTCTTTGTATATGTTTTATAATATATCAATTCATAGTAGAGGAATAATACATCAAGATAATGTATACAATAGTGATATTTATGTAATTTGTATATAAATGTACCCGTTTGCAGGCATATGCTAACTTTTTTGCTAATAAGAATGTGCATTTAAAAACATTCAGAGAGTTTAAAGGAAATTTTGGGCATTTATCTTGCTGAAATTGGCCAAGCATATTGTGTCACAGATAATTAGAGGAAGAAGTAGCAGGTATTACACTTCATTTATAATTAGTGAATAATAAGCTTTATTATTAAGGTGCACTGCTGAGTTATGCTTGCATTGCCCCTCTCTCTCACCTCTCTGTTTCCAGGAGCCCATCTCCCTGTGATTGCAGCAGGGAGTGCTTCATTACCTGGTAGCTGGACCTCTTGATTAGACTGGGTTCCTCTGAGGCAGAACCAGTGTGTCCTTATTCAGCTTTGTGTACCTGTCCCCACCACAGGGTCTGGGTCCTCCAATGTTTGGTAACTAAATGAAGGAGAGAGGGTGGGAAGGACTCTAACCTTTGCTTTCTGTCATTGTCCTTGGCATAATGAGAGGCATAAACAAGAACAAATTGTGTTTTGGCAAAGATAAATGGTTTTTCTCTATACAGTTCTTTTCAGTCTAATATGCCATCTGATCAGAAGGTCTCTGTTCCCTAGGGAACTTCTCTTTGAATGGAGACATAGACTCACAGGACCTGGTTTGGGTTCCAGCTCTGCTGTGACCTTCATATAATTTGCTCTTCCTCTGGGATTGGGGTGGGTGTCTCAGTTTCCCCATCGGTGAAATAAGGGAGTTGGAGTGTCCCAAACTCCAGGGATTCCTGTTTTGCCTTCATAATTTTTGTATCACCTATTGAAATGTTGAAGAGGATTTTTTCTTTACTACAATGAATTCCTTAAGTTTACTTTAAAAGCAGCCTTTTTAAAATCACTAACGTTGGAGGAAAACCAGCTGGCCATAAAAGAAGACACATAAGGCAGTAGAGTGAACCCTCAACAGCCTTACTCGGTTCTAGCTCACTGCCATGGCCCGTAGGGCTTGGAGCCAAGGGCCCGTGGGGAGAGGGGGATGAGTTCAGATTGGAAAGGCCTTAGAGGTCCAGAACACTGGGCTGAGACTTCCCTTCTCCTTGTCTCAGTCATGAGGCTGGAAGGGGAGGTACAAAAGAAATACTTTTCTCTCTCTGAGGTTCAGTATTATTTAATATGTTGTCTAGTGACTACCTACTGTAACTTCCCAAAGTACCTGAATTCCTACACGGTCCCCACTGGCCTGAGCCTCTGACCCTGGAGGATTCCAGGATTCCAGGCTTTTTTTTTAACCTTAGCTAGGACATGATTAGTTACTGGGTCTCTCATGTTACCCTTTTTTTTTTCTTTTTGCAAAATTGCATGTTTAGTGTTTGAATCACAGCTTCCCAGGAAACCAGGTGTCTCTTACAGCTGTTTTCAGCTTAAATAAATATAGGGGTTTGGAAAGATCCCACTCGTATCATGACATCTGTCCTCCCGTGCCAGGATTTATAGGATCCTGCCCTGTATCTATGGACTGAGTGTACTTCCTGCCTTAGACCCTTGCTGGGGGCTAAGGAGGGTTAAAATAAATGTTCCCACCCTGGAGGAGGGGGAAGCCATATCCTTGCTCAAGAGGTTTGATGACCCTGCCTTGAAGTTGGGCTGTTGTTAGTTTAGGCCTGATTTATAGTGGTCCTTTTGTAAGTGTCACTTCTTGAGAAGTGCATGGCAGTGGGAAGAGATGACAGGACACAGAGGGCTCCCTGAGTAACAGGTATCATGTGTCTCATCCAGCATCTGGTCCAGCCTAACACCAGGGAGGACAGCAGTCTGAAGAGATCCTTTGGGGCTGTCAGAATAGCCTGCATCAAGGAGCATAACATGGAGTCGACTTCTCCTTTAGAATACTAAATGGCCTTTGCCATAGTTTTGTTTCATGTTCATAATATTTAGATGTTAATTGTATTTGGGATCTCTGTGAACTGGTTTGCCATCACATAATTGTTACCTGTTGGTCTTCTCATGCATCTTTTTTTTTTTTTTTTTTTTTTTTGGCGGTACGCGGGCCTCTCACTGTTGTGGCCTCTCCCGCTGCGGAGCACAGGCTCCAGATGCGCAGGCTCAGCGGCCATGGCTCACGGGCCCAGCCGCTCCGCGGCATGTGGGATCTTCCCAGACCGGGGCACGAACCCGTGTCCCCTGCATCGGCAGGCGGACTCTCAACCACTGCGCCACCAGGGAAGCCCTCATGCATCTTTTTAAATTAAGAAACTTTACTTTTAAAAACAGTTTTACATTTTGAGAAAAATAGAGCAGAAAATACAGAGTATTCCCATATGCCTCTTCTCTCCTCCCACTCCATCCGGTGTCTCCTTTTATTAACATTTCGCATTAGTGTGGTACGTTTGTTAAAATCAATGAATGAAGTTGATATGATATTATTAACTAAAGTCCATAGTTTACATTGGAGTGCACTATTTGTGTTGTACAGGGTTTTAGTCAGTTTGGGCTGCTATAACAAGGTATTATAGACTAGCAGGCATGTAAACAACGGAAGTTTATTTCTCCCAGTTCTGGAGGCTGGGTATCCAAGATCAGGGTGCCAGCATGCTCAGGTTCTGGTGAGTGCCCTCTTTCTGGCTGCAGACAGCTGATGTTTCATTGCATCCTCACATGGTGGAAAGAGAGAAAGCTAGCCCTCTGTCCTCTTCTTATAAAGACACTGATCCCATTCATGAGGGCTCCACCCTCATGATCACTCCCCAAAGCCCCACCTCTAAACACCATCACATTGGGGATTAGATTTCAACATATAAATTTTGCAGAGATACAAACATTTGGTTCTATGGGCTTTAACAAATGTACAATGTCATGTATCTACCATTTCATTATCATTCAGAATAGTTTCACTGCTCTCAAAATCTGCTATGCTCCTGGCAACCAGCGATCTTTTTACTGTCTCTTCATATAATTTTTTTTGGAACTGTGGTTAGATCTACTTGATTTTGTGTCTCTGAAGTCCTGTGCCTTCTTGTCTTATGTGGAGTGTTGGTAGAGCCTTGATCCCATGTGGAGAGCCCTGCTGTATATTTTCCATGTGGGGTCGCCCTGAGCACCCCCCCGCGCCCCTCCTAATCACTCACATAAGGAGGGAGAGGTAGGGAGGCCAGTAGCTGGGCCTGCAAATAGCAAAGATTGGATTAAATCCCCATCTGCTCAACCCCACATCTCCCTCTCTTCATCAGTGCACTTTCCTGCTGGTGTGGGCTCTTGATGAAGAAGTGATTTAAATGCTCTTCTTAGGGTTATAATACTTACTCCCTTTTATTTTGGAGATCAGCTGAAATAGAGATCTTTATTCTGCCTTATTAATTATAAGTCTTTCAGATGATAACTTAAGATGATAACTTCAGTTTTTCTGCTGCTCATGTTTCTATCAGATTTGATAGATGCCTTGTAATAAACACCCTTAACACAGAACCTGCTTATTTCTATGTTAAACATCAGAAGTTTGGGGGGCACAGATAAAGAATCAGAAATAACTTGTTTAAAATAACTTGTTTAAAATCACCAACTCCTTCTTCGTTGAAGGCTTTTTTGGGGTCTGTTTACCAGGTGACCCCATGGATCTAGTAAGATGACTCAAGGCTTCCCTCTGCCCCATCCAAGGTAGAACCTCTGCGTCCTTGCCTGGGGACCAGTGTGCACTCACAGACTGCCTCAGGACCCTTCTGTGCACTGACTGTGGGCCCACCTTCCTCTCCCAGACTTTCAGCCCCTAGAAGGCAGGAACCTCTCTCAGGGCCTCATACACTGTGGGCACTTAATAAATGTATATTCAATAAATGTAATTATATAGGGCTATTTGCTTTCAAAGCAGGCCTGTATATAGAAAGTCACATCTTACATTTATTCAACTCTCATGTGTCAATACAAAGAAGTTAATGTTTCTTGAAAGAAAATTCCTAGATTGTTCTGCGCTTGGGTTCATTAGAGTGATAAGTTGATTGCAGCGCAAGACTTGATTGATCAAGAACACCCAGTGTGCCAGCCAGGATATGCACCTGGACCATAGCTCAGTTCTCTAGCCATTCCCAGGCCCCTTTGCTGCCTGTGAATGGGCTCAACATAGACAATTATTGTTCTTTTTGGAATTTGGCCTTCACTGTTCTCAACCTGAGTAAGTATTGACACGTTTAGGTGTTCTTTTTTATTTCACTGGCTGGCATTATGGCCAAAAGAACTGTGATCATGATTCATTGAAACATTTTAACTGCAAGATAAAATATTTTTTAATTGATGGAATCTTGATATTCAGGTCAAAATGGGTAATTTTCTGGTAATTTTATTGCCAGTCCTCTGATACCTACAATATTATGTTTTAGTTAGAAAATGCTTGATTCTCTGAACTCCCAGATATTTATTTCCTTTTAAATGGAAATTCAAGGCACATTATCAGGAGTCTTGTTCACAGAAGAAACGCTGCTATCTCTTTACCCATAACTCAAGTTTTTCTCATTCTGTGGCTATTGCAAATGGCATGAAAATTATTTGCTCATCCTTTTTTTCTGTCAAGAAGAGATATTTTTGTGTTAGAAACACACCTAATTGCCACTCTTTTTTTCGATTAGCATCCCGCAGTAGGAAGTAAGAGGCTCCTGGCTCTGTGCCAGGGAGGGAGAGAGAAAATGGATCTGGGGTGGTGATGAGGATGGTGGTGATGGGCGGGGGGAGGGCAAAAAGGCATTTCAGGGAGCAGGGGGCTGAGTTTCTGAGCTGTTTTGCAGTTGGCACTCTCATTTCCACAATCACACTGCAGGATTAAAGAAGAGGGACTTAGGAGTATGGTATGAAGCAGAGCAAGAAGCGCCCACACCCTGAGCCCACTGAGCCCGTGGATTGAATCTGTCCAGGACTGGCCTCTCACAACCATTTGTTCTGAACATTGCGCTTTCTTATTAGGAATCTCTCATTAAGAGACATTCCTAAGAGGCAGCTCCTTTTAGGAATTTTGAAGCAAAGACTTCCTGGAGCCCATCAGCAGTACCAGCCCATCTGTCACTCCTCCTCCCCACTACCCCTAATGGCTCCCCTGACTCTGCACCAAGCTGTTTGCTCCTTATCTTTCCAGAACATTGCTGTGTTTATCTTTATTTCACTATGCTCCTTTAATTTTTGTCTGTCTGACTTCTCATTATTCGCTTCCGTATCTTTAAAATCATCAATGAGCTGCTTTTTTCTTTTTAATTAGATTTAAGCCTCTTTTGTCCACAAAGCTTCCTGGAAAATCACACCACCCAGGCGTCCATCATGGCAGCCCGTAGCCTGGCTTTGTTAGGGGACTTCTGCCTTGTCCTGGAGTCTCTTCTTTGTTAGATAGATGTCTCTCTCTGTTTAATTGTGGCTTCCTTGAATTCTTACCTCCATTTCCAACCTCAGTACACCTCCTGCATCTGAGCATCAGGAACCTCTGTTCTTTACCCTGCTGTTCAGGTGGTTGCCTTCGGAGACGTGTCTGTGAGTGCTGGCCACCATGATGTACTGGACAGAGAGCCCTTGGGTTTGGAAATTGCCTGTGCCGTTGTCTTGTGTTTTGGCTCTTGATGCAGCTTTTGATGTCTTGTGATCAAAGTAGTTGAATTCAGTTGTACCTTCAGCTCTGACTGCGCATCAGGGTAGAGTTAACAGTTCTGCCCAGTGAGCAGGGGTCCCTTCCCTATGCCTGTTCAATCTTCACAACTTTATGGTGAGAGAGTTAAAAGAAAGGCCTTTGAAAGGGAAGTGGACTGCCCCCCTCCCCCCTTTTAAAAAAAGGTGTTCAAATAACTGCACTCTTGCTAGAAACTCCAACTGGGTTTCCAGTTGCCCAATTTAACTTTAGTTCTTATTTTATTTGTTTAAATGGATAGTTCCAATGAGTGTAGTATTTTCCTGATTGAGGCTAATTACTTTTCTGTTCATTATTTTATTAATCCAACCTTTATTAAGTATCCGTTATACTTCAGGTGCTGTGCCAGGCCCTGAGATAGAGAAATGAACATGATAGACATGGTCTTTCCCTCATTGAGCTTAAGCTCTGGGTATCTGGGGACTCAATGTAATTTATGACATTAGGATAAGTGTACAGAGACTCTACCACAGAGGGGTAGAGCATTTTATCGTTTTCTTTATTATTAATTTTTACTGCAGTATAGTCGCTTTACAATGTTGTGCTAGTTTCTGCTGTACAGCAAAGTGAATCAGTTATACGTGTACATATATCCCATCTTTTTTAGATTTCCTTCCTATTTAGGTCACCACAGAGCACTGAGTACTATACAGTACTATATAGTACTCAGTGCTGTACAGTTCCCTGTACTATACAGTAGGTTCTCATTAGTTATCTTTTTTAAAATTTATTTTTTGGCTGCGTCAGGTCTTAGTTGCAGTGCGCGGGATCTTTCATTGCAGCAGGTGGCCTTCTCATCTTTCCTTGTGGCGCACAGGCTTCTCTCCAGTTGTGGTGTGCGGGCTTCTCTCTAGTTGTGGCATGCATGTTCCAGATCGCGTGAGCTCTGTAGTTGTGGCATGTGGGCTTAGTTGCCCCGCAGCATGTGGGATCTTAGTTCTCTGACCAGGGATCAAACTGGCGTCTCCTGCACTGCAAGACGGATTCTTAACTACTGGGCCACCAGGGAAGTCCCTCATTAGTCATCTGTTTTATACATGGTAGTGTATACATGTCAATCACAATCTCCCAATTCATCCCACCCCCCTACCCCCTTGGTATCCATAAGTTTGTTCTCTACATCTGTGTCTCTATTTCTGCCCTGCAGATAAATTCATCTGTATCATTTTTCTAGATTCCACATATAAGTGTTAACATATGATACGTGTTTTTCTCTTTCTGACTTATTTTACTCTGTATGACAATCTCTAGGCCTATCCATGTCTCTGCAAATGGCACTGTTTCATTCCTTTTTATGGCTGAGTAATATTCCATTGTATATATGTACCACATCTTCTTTATCCATTCCTCTGTTGATGGACATTTAGGCTGCTTCCATGTCCTGGCTATTGTAAATAGCGCTGCAATGAACATTGGGGTGCATGTACCTTTTTGAATTGTGATTTTCTCTGGGTCAGTTATGGTTTGCTCAGGAGTGGGATTGCTGGATCATATGGTAGCTCTATTTTTAGTTTTTTGAGGAACCTCCATACTGTTCTTCATAGTGGCTGTACCAATTTACATTCCCACCAACAGTGTAGGAGGGTTCCCTTTTCTCCACACCCACTCCAGCGTTTATTGTTTGTAGATTTTTTGATGATGCCCATTCTGACTGGTGTAAGATGACACCTCATTGTAGTTTTGATTTGCATTTCTCTAATAATTAGTGATGTTGAGCATCTTTTCATGTGTTTGTTGGCCATCTGTATGTCGTCTTTGGAGAAATGTCTATTTAGATCTTCCCAAGGGGTAGAGCATTTTAGGTTCTTGTAATCTAAGCTGCAAAATAATTCACACTTTCCCAATTTGTGCATGCTTTCCTGGAGCACAGTCAGAGACATCTAGAAGTTTCAGGATGACTGACTCAACACTTCTGTTTTCAGCGTAGCCTGTTGTATCCTCTTGCTCACATCCCAGGTAGATGATCCGCAAGAGAGAGCTTTCCAGTTCCTTGAAACATCAAGTCTTGTAAAATGTTGTGAATTTTGTGGGACCTCTGTCTTGAAGGTATTCTCTACCTGTCTGCCTACCTGCAGACAGGTAGAGAATGCTAATGTAATTTAATATTTCCTTTGTAGTCTCATCAGTGACTTTTAACATCCATTGGTTGTGACACAATCATTTAGTAAGGCAAACAGGTGGTTTGCTTCTGGGTCAGAGGTTGCCAGACCTGTATGGATTTTGAGTTCTTGAGTTTGATTTTTAAACATTTTCTGTCTCCCTTTTTCTTGTCATAGAGTCATTGGTGGCTTCTTGCTGCCATTTTCTATTTAGTTAGAATGGTATTCAAACCAAAAGTCAAAAGAGGTTCACACATTTATGTTCACTGCTGTGTACAACCCTTTAGTTCTCAGCTTTGTCTCCATTTTGAACATTCTAGGTAACGAAAGGTAGTTGGGATGTAATAACTTTAAAGAGTGATTAATCCCAACAGTTTGTGTGGGATTACCTTGTGTTACAAGGTAAGAAACCCTTTCAACAAGCCAGTTTGTAGCCTCCTTTTTAGACTCACTCTCACCACCAAGCACATTAATTTTTGTGGAGACAGTTCTTGGAAACAGAGCTCTGGCCCCCCTGCCTACCACCCTGTATTCAAAGCCATGCCTGCTGCCAGGTGACTTTTGTAAAGCACATCCCAGTTACATCATCCTTTGCTCAGCTCCCTCTTGGCTTCTCACAGTATGGTCTTCAGCTACTCATCCTATTCACCTTAACTTATGCTGGATGTTTCCTCTTCAAAGTCTGATTTCCCCTTTGCAGCACTTCTCTTGGAGCCTGAAGCAAAGTCTCCTTCCTCCTGGTCCTCATGGCTCTTGGCACTTTGCTTTTGATGACCTGTACTGCATTGATACATGGATATATGTGCTGTTTTTATTTCCCCAGTTGAGGACAGGCCCTTTATGAGCCCAGTGCATTCTCCTTTATTCTCGTAATGCTCTTGCACTTCGTATAGTGGAAGGTCATACAGCACAGGGGTTAGAGCATAGCAGGGACACCTGATTTCTGGTTCTGCCTGTTTGCCCCTCATTCTGCAAGCTATTTCATTTCCATGAGCCGCTATTGAGCCATTTGCAAGATAGAGGTGATAGTATCACCTACCTAATAGGATGGTTGTGAGGATAGAGTCCAGGGTCCAGTACAATTAAAGACAGTGATGTGGTGTTGTCGGTTGTATGATTACTGCTAGTATTACTATTACTTCTACAAGATAGTCATTCAATACTTGTTAAAGTGATTTGAATCTGAACAAATTGGTCTGTGTCAATCACAGACATAAACCCGGGGAATGTCGATTGTAACTCATGGGGTTACAATCCCATGTAAGCCAACATGTGGAAAGGTCACAAACAAAAAATTGGTGATTACTAAGGTTTTTAAAGGTTCCTCCCAACCAGATCAGGCATGTCCTTGTCCCTGGGGCAACAGTAGAGGCCGCCCTGGATGGGATGGCACACAGCTCCAGCAATTTGGGGTTATTCCAGAAATTACCATGTGTCTCCCGAATATGTCACTTTCAAATGTGAGTGGGAGGGAAGGCAGTGGTACTTTACTCAAAGGTATCCATAAACGTTAGAAACAGCCAGTTCCAGAAGTTTGGAATACAGCTGTGGTAGTAAATCCTAACAAAGTTCTGGCCAATAAATCTGGTGGTTTTCTAGTCACCTCATTTAAGTCATGTGGTTCACTTACTGATATAGCTGCTCCCTCAAAGCCATAAACAGCAGGACAGTGAGGGCAGCAGAATTTCTGTGAAGCTCCGAAAGAAACTCAGAGGTGGAAATTTGAAGTTGTGAGGCAAGGTAGCTGTCCCCTCCTGGCCTGTGACCAGCAGCTGAATGCAGAGTCTTGGAGCCAGGCTGACGTAGGTTTGACTCCTGCCTCTGCCCCTACCAGTGGTGTGGCCCTGGTTCAGCAGGTGTGGGTGTGTGGAGGTTCAGGAATGGTGTTTTATAACACCACCACCCTGCCCTCACTTCCCAGTTGTTTTTGATTATCAGCTGAGATTGGCAACCACAGCTCTAACAAAGGTGATGTAAGTGGCAGGGCATTTTGGTGAGTAACCTGGCACACTGTCTCCCCCCAGCATTGCAGTAGACCAGAGTGATGTCTGAAGACGGCAGCCTCAGCTCCGGAACCTGACATGACCCGTTGGAAATGTTGCCCTCTCCCTGGCAGGCTTCAGGGAGGGCAGTGGAGTGGGGTGATGAGATTCTGGAGCTATTGGCCAAGCTGCCTCCCTGCAGCCTTGGGCTTTCTGCTATCTTGTCCTGGTAGAAAAGTCAAGCCAACTAGCCTTACTCCAGGTGAGGTGGGGGAGCCCCAGAAAAGGCTCCTCCAGGTAGTGCTCCGTCCTTGAATAAGGAGAACTATTCTTCCATCCAGAAGTCTTCCTGCCAGGGTGCTTTTTATCATGTTGGTCCAAGTTTCCCATTACCCCTAATTGCCTCCTTTGTCTAGCTTACGCCATTATTTTCTTTCCCCTTTGGTGTTTACTCTGTCAAATACTTAAGGGCAGTTATCATGTCTCTTTAGCCAAGCTACACACGTTCAGGATCCTTTTCATCTTTGCGAGTAAATCTCAGCCTTCCAGCCCCTCAACACCTACTCATATGTGCTATGCAGTGTTTGCTTTGGATTGGATCATGGAAATAGAGGAATTTTTCCCTTTAGAATTATTGGCCACAAACACACTAACACAGGGAATTAAGGAGACATGATCCAGTTTACTGTTGTTTTAAGTACAGCACAGGGCCTTTTAGTTCCCCTGATGATATCTCTTTAAATTGAATTTAAGGCATAGGCAAAAGTCAACAATGACTAGTGTTCCCATTACTTTAAAGCTTATAAACTATGAAGGATATTTTTAAGGCCTAAAACCAAAAAAGAAAAAAAATGCAAGTATAATAAAACATGACAAATAGTGCTGTGGTGAGCTGCAAGTTTAATGGGGTTCCAGTGGTTTCTATCCATGGGCCCCTCCTGAGTGTCTTCGAGTCTCTTTATTGTGCATTTAGGGTTTCCATCAGTGCTTCTTAACAAAGCCAATTTAACTCATGCAAAATCAGCCAAAAGGAAAAAAAAATGGGCAAAAGTATTTAAATACTACACTTAATTCCACTTGTCATTCTCCTCAGTGGCTAGAGTGTGAGATCTAAGACCTATGTCCTCGGACTACTGGGTTCTCACGTGCCTCTCCCTGAGCTTGAGTGGGATTCCAGTGTTTAATGATACATATCTTTTGTACAACATGGTCCACAAATGTAAGCCAATTACTTTATCTTTTACTCAACAATAACACAAACAAAAATCATTTACAAAAGCAGAGAGGTAAATGACTCTGTTGGACTTATGAGTGATGGCTTATCAGTTTCCATTTCTTCAACAGTATTTATTGAGGACATTCTCTGACCTGCGTATACTTCTGGACAGTGGAGATACTGTTGTAAACAAACTTTATAGGTGTGTGTGTGTGCGTGCATGCACGTGTACGAAGAATAATAAGGATGCTTCAGAGAATGAAAATAACAGGATATAAGAGAGTGATTGGGTGGTGGTCTCCTTAGAGTGGGGATCAGGGACAGTCTCTGCAGATGTGACAATGAGACACTGGGATCAATATGAAGGATGAGGTTGAGGAGATGGGTAAAGCTTGGGTTATAAACAGCTTTGCAGGCCAGGGCTAGGAGGATGGATTTTACTTGAAGTACAAATGGAGGCCATTGAAAGGTTTCAAGCAGTAAGAGATATGATCTGATTTACATTCTGGTTACTCCAGCTGCTATGGGGAGACTAGTCTGCAGGGGGTGAGAGTGGAAACTAGGCTAGCTAGGGGGCGCCTACATTCATCAGTTTTTAATGGTTTGAAAACTTATGTCTACGTTCATCAATGAAGAGTTCTGGGAATGGGGTAGTATCAGTAGAGATGGAGAGAGGTACAGTCAGGGTACATTTTAAGTTGGAGTCATTGGAAATTGCTCATAGATTGGCCCTGGGGGGTGTGTGTGGGAAGGATGAGGGAAGGAGAGAAACAAATGATAACTCCTAGTCTTTGCTTTACATCCTCTGTTCTGCTCTGGCCACCCAAGTTTGAGATATATATTAGACATGTAAGTGGAGAAGTAAAAGATGCCATTGGCTCTATGAGGATTAAGCCAGGGCAGAAATCTGGGCTGGTCATGGAGGCTTGGGAGGATTGGCGTATAGGTGGTATATTAAATCATTGTTACTGAAAAGAGTCTGCAGGTGGAGGAAAGGGGAAAGAGCCCAGTTGGCCTATGTATCTTTTTTTACCTCATTCACTCTGGTTAGACTGGAAACTCCATTTTACAAGTATACATATTGCCAAACTCTTCACTGCTCTGCTCCCATTGACTGCTCTGAAGGCTGGGGCCAGTGACTGTGGAATTGCTTAGCTCTTGGTCAGTAGGATATTTGGAGGTCCACAAGGGCTGGCTGGATCATCCTGGTATGATTTCATTACAAATTGCAGAGGTCCCTTCTGATGTGCTCTGTGATGACAGTCCCCCAATGTCCAGATCTGGAGGGCAGGTCCCAGAATGAAATCTGGACAGCTTGTTCCAAGGTTAGGATCAACGCAATGTAGGTTAGTTGTCCCCAGAGAGAGAGCTCATAGAAGGAAGCTGAGCTGAGCTAATGGTGTTTCCTAAAATAATTTTCATTTTCTTTTTTGGTCATCTGTGTTTAGGCTGCTGCTCCCTACCTTTGTTGCATTGTATAAGAATGAAAAACTGTCTTTTAATCTCACTTTTTCTCTTTGCTGAGAACTTCCAGAACTCTGTGCCAACATGAATGCTCAGGTCACTGCAAAGACGCTGCTGATTCAGTTTTTTGAACCTAATAAATCTTTATTGGCACTGAGGTCTAACTTTGACACAGCGTGGTGAGTTATTCCTTGGCAGCCACTCTTAGGCACTGCGCTCCTGTCCCTGTGAAACCTTTTGTAAATAATGTGGGCTGACTCAGAGATGCTACCAGCACAGCAGAGTCTGTGAGTAGTGTTGAAGGATAAGGTGTGGATGGGCTGGTAGCCTTAAAATATAAGGAGTATTCAGTACTAAATGTCAATGAGTATCCTCCCAAAAATATTGAACAATTTTTGTTGGTGCTGTTCATTGAGAGTAGACCATATGAATCTAAAAAGTCTTTAACAGTGGAATTAATTTTTTAAAATTGCATTCTGGCAGTGTTAGTGTTAGTCAAAACACTTTCAGGGATGATATACACTCTTGATTCAGAAATCTCCACCAGCACTTCCTTATTTTAGCTTTTGTGTCACTTTTCTCCCTGGGTTTTCTGGCAGACTAAATTCTTCCTGGCAACTTCCCAAAAACACAGTTGCAGAAAGTTTAGGCCCTTTGTTTTGTCATCCTAGAGATGTATGTAGGACCCCCTCCTTGTGGGCTGCCATGATTGAGGGCTCACCATGAAAGATGACCACAGTTGCCTCCTCCCTTACCTAAGCATATTCTCTACATACAATCCAGAAATTATGCTCCTTGGTATTTAATCAAATGACTTAAAACTTATGTCTACACAAAAACCTGCACATAACTATTTATAGCATCTTTCTTCATAACTGCCCAAATTTGGAAGCAATGAAGATTCTTCAGTAGGAGAATGGATAAGCTGTGGTACATCCATACAGTGGAATATTATTTAGTGATAAAAAATGAGCTGTCAAGCTATGTATGCTAAGTGAAAGAAGCCAATGTGAAAAGGCTGTATATTGCATGATTCCAGCTGTATGACATTGCAGAAAAATCTAAACTATAGAGACATTAAAATGATCATTGGTTACTAGGGCTTTGGGGAGAGGGAGGGATGAATAGATGGAGTACAGGGAATTTTTTGAGTGGCGAAACTATTCTGTATGATACTATATGGTACATGTATGTCATTACATATTTGTCCAAACCCATAAAATGTACAACACAAAGAATGAACCCTGATATAAACTATGAACTTTAGTTAATAATAATGTATTGGCCTATTAGTTGTAACATATTACCATACTAATGCAAGCTGTTAATAATAGGGGAAATTGGGCAGGGGGTGGGGGTTGAGATGGTAGATGCAAGTTCCCCGTACTTTCCCCTCAGTATTTCTACAAACCTAAAGCTTCTGTAAAAAGTAAAATTTATTTTTAAAAAAGTAAAATGCTGTAGAAACATAAGAGGTTGCAAGGAGAGGAGTGATCATGTCTTTTTGTCATTGGATTTTTTTAAAAGTATTTTTTATGTCTGAGCTAGAATTCATTAAATTATTTCTTTGTGAAGAAGAATATGTGGTTTCATTTAAGTAACAAAAATGTTCTCCCTCTGAGGCCACAGCTGCAAGAAGGACAGATTGAGACATTTTGGCATTAACATTCAGTGTCCAAGTGAGTTGCTTGGGCAGGCCACTTAATTTCTCCTTGCCCTGGTTTCATCATCTTTAAAATTAGGACAATAACGCCTGAGGATACTTAAAATCAGAGACCTGTGGAAGCATAAGAGGGGTGCCTCATGGCCCTTGAACAATCTCCTGAAATGTGAGGCATCCATGGGAGAGCTGCTGGGGCGATGCACCTCCCTGCTGGCCCTTGGTTTCCTTATTGAAAAATGATCCTATTGTTCCCTCCAGCCCTGGTGTTCAGTAATTCCTATGCTGATACTTAGTGTGTGAAATTGCCTATGAATCAACACCACGGCAAATTGGGTATCAACCAGAAGCAAGTAAGAGGACCAGTATTCAGTTATTAAAAGTCAAAAGGTAGAGGGAAAAATCTGGGAAGCAAATAAGATAATTTTAATGGTTTATACTTGGTATTGGTGAGATATGTTTTAGGATAATTTCCTTCCCTGCTGCCCTCTTTTGTGTCCTCCCATAAACATTCCCCATATCCTTCCACTCAGTCATCCCTTTATGTTGTCTGAAGAGTCCCCAGTAAATAATATGGGGTGGAGAGAGAGATAGGGGAGTATATTTAGTATCTTCATGATATATGCATTATGGGAGAATTAACCTCATATTAAACAGAATGTGTTGCACCAGATTTGAGAAACTAATAGGAAAGGATTCAGAGTCTGTCCTCAAATTTGTCATCCAAGGTCATGAATTCAAATGGGAAGTCTAGCTTCCTCCAGGATTATGTTGCTTAGCACCAGGTTTAGAATAAATCAAGCTGTATGGGATGATTGAGTTATTATTTCAAATATTCTCTGGGCACAAAGGCCTGGGGGATAAACTTTATGGGAGAGGCTGCTTAAACACTGAGCAGGTCCCGGCAGTATAGAATTTGTCAGGCACGGGGGTGTTTCGGCATGTTTTGCAATGTAGAAATAAAAAAACCCTGATGTGCAGCTCAAGGGAGTAGGGTGGAGGATACACTGAAAGGGTCCTGGCAAGTGCCAAACGGGAACTCTGTATAGCTTTGGGCTAGATTATAAAAGATAACTTGTGTCATGCTAAGGAATGTATCACGGAGTATTTCCCAAGGTATACATCCCCTGGGACGTAAGTTCCAAGTGATACTCTGTGGGAATGGAGGGTTCTGTGGTCAGATGTGTTTGGGAAATGATTCTTGCTCCTTGATAACTGCCTGGTGCCATTAGTGTACGGTCCTCAGAAGTCCTGCGGTAAAGGATTCCTTAACTTTGTCAAAGCTGAAGCGGGCATTTCTCAAACAAATGGTATTGAAGATAGTAGTACCCTTCTGTGCATAACTCACTCCTGGGTATCTGGGCTAATACCAGAGTATCCTGGGTGTAGATTTGGCGTGCTGCTCTAGCCAGGGGGGGAACATAAGGTTTGACAGGAGAGGGGCCTACTCAGATCTCTGGGGTAAGGATCTGGAGGCAGGTGGAAGATGAAGTGGGAAGAAGGACATGTTTTGGAACACTATCCTGTGAACCAAAGGCTGTGCCAGTGCAAACATTATGAGGGGCCTGGCCATGTTTTCTGAGACCTAGGTCAGGAATCTGCAAATGACAGCCCATGGGCCCAATCTGGCTGGTCTACGACCTGTTTTTATAAGTAAGGTTGTGTCAGAACACAGCCATGCCTACTCCCTCACATGTTGTCTTTGCACTGTAACGACAGAGTTGAGGAGTTGAGCAGAGACCATGTGGCTTGCAAAGCCAAAAATACTTAACCATCTGGCCTATTTATTGATTGATTGATTGACTCAAAATTCCAAATACCAAATTCTAGGAATTAGCCCTAACTTGAATGTTGAATACAAGTGGCAGAGACTGGGATTGTCCTCTGCCTTTTCAGCTCTGAAGGTCCAAGAGAACTGAAGACCTCCCTTCATGTCTGGTAGGCTCTGTTACCGCTCCCACGGTGGGACCCAGGCTGCAGGGGCATCAAGAGGCCACTTGTGTCTTTGAATTTTGAGCTCTGTAAGCTATCATCATTACCTTTGGCACTGCCTCAGGCTATGTCACACCTCCCTAGGAATCCAGCTGCAGTTTCTGGTTCCTCTGAGCCCAGTTTCCTCCACACGCTGTTGATACTGGCAGACATTGTCTCCTCTCTCCCTTGGGGAGCAACTTTCTACACATATTTCTTGGGATATATATATTTATACACCATGTGTAATGTAAAGTTTTGTGATGATAAAGTATGTGGTTGTCCCAAAAGGTAGAGTGGAGCCATTTAACTCCACTACTCCCACAGGACAGACGTATGTGGTCCGTGCAAGGCCTGGGCTGCCCAACACCCAGTATATGTTTTATTTTATTTTTGTCTCATCTGTGCAGCTGTCTAAAAATCTGAAAATGTTTTATTTCAGTGGTATTGATGCCTTTGAGAGTCTACTAAAGTTAGGGGGAAAAAGGGAAGATGTATAAGCATTGCTAATATCTGTCACTTTATTTGTGGTAGCAAGTGTTTAACAGAATCCCGTATTTTCAGAGAGCTGCACACAAAACATAAAAAATGTAATGTTTCTTAGCTGTGAAACATGCCAGTGAAAAAGTTCACCCCAATCATGATTTGAATATTTGCTTTTATAGAAAGTTAAGTACCAGAAAAGAATTCCACAGCTTAAAAAATAAGGGGTCATAAATGAAGTGCAAAAGTTGATGTGGACCCTGTGAAGTGGATTGAAAACATTGCATACCTGGCTAGGAGCTCTGAAGTCATGTGCAGGTCAAACAGAGCAGGTCTTGCCAGTGCACTGTGTATCTTCATATCCCCAACACAGTTGGTCTGGTTTTTAATTCTCATTGCAAAAGGCAATATCTAAAAATTTTGAATTTTAGGCCCAATTCAATTTCTGGGATTTTGCTTATGGGAATATCTACTTTTTTTTTTTTTTCAAACTAGACAATACAGTTTACTCTGTGACTTTCGACAGGACAGAGACCTGTATTATAATCAGTAACATCTATGATGTTTGCAAAAATCATTTTTGAAACTGTAGGAGGTAGCTTATTGCAGTGAAAGAAATATTTACATTTAAAAATGAGACTACTATAGATTATTCTAAAAAGATAGGCTTATGGTCTGGTTCTGCTATTAGCCAACTGGCTATGTGACCTTGGGTGGAGTCTGAGCATCAGGTTTTTCTCTGGTGTAATGAAAATGGTAGTGTTGCCTTACTGACCTCCCAGGCTTGTGACAGTTATCAAAAGAGAGAGAAATGAGAGGCATTCAAGAGATATAAGCCAGGTTTTGAAAATGATAGGCAGATTGTTCTCTGTAGGGAGACTCATGAAGTCTGTTAGAATTTTATGTGTGCGAATATGTGTGTTTGTACATGCATATACTTTA
Source organism: Tursiops truncatus (assembly GCF_011762595.2). Taxonomy (NCBI): domain Eukaryota; kingdom Metazoa; phylum Chordata; class Mammalia; order Artiodactyla; family Delphinidae; genus Tursiops; species Tursiops truncatus. Next base: position 68,418,797 of record NC_047043.1, read on the forward strand.
TTCACCATATAAATAGGCCTATATGAGTCATGAGAACTAATTATCAATGTGGACATAACAGCTACTGTGAGCTGAACGATTTTGGCATGCTTGGCACTTCCCATAAATGACTTCTTAGCCTTGCAGCAGCCCCAGCATTAGTAGGTATGACACTCTGTGTTAGTTTTCTATTGCTGCATAACAAAGCAACAACCATTTAGTATTATTGTCTATAGCTCAGAGGTCTGGGCACAGCAGAGCTGAGTTCTCTAGTCAGGACTCACCAGGCTAAAACCAAAGTGTTGGCAGGGGCTACATGGTCATCTGAGGCTTGGGGCTCTATTCCAAGCTCATTTAGGTTGTCGATAGAACTCAGTCACCTGAGGGGATAGGACTGAGGTCCCTGTTTCTTGCTGGCTGTTGGCCAGGGGTTGTTTTCAGCTTCTTTAGGCCACCCACAGGTCCTAGGCACGTGGCCTTCTCACAGTGTGACAGCTTACTTCTTCAAAACCAACAGTGAATCAGTCTCTCCCATTTCTACTTGTAAAACATCTTATATAATGTAATTTCATTGAGGGAGTGGCTATCCCATCATATTAATAAGCCCTACCCACACTCAAGGGAAAGGGATTTTGTAGGCTATATTGCCCGAGAATGGAGGCACTTGGGGAACAATCTTAGAATTACACCCCCATTTTGCAGTTGGGGAGGAATTCTCAGAGAGGTTACATTCCTAGCCCAGAATCACAAAGCCAGTAATTACAAAGCAGGAATTTGACTACTACCAGCCTTCCAGGCAGGATGAACCTCCATTTTGTACCAGGTGGGCTGTCACAATGTCTTCAACAAAGCCCTGGGTGGGGACAACTGAACAGCCATGTATATTGAACACTAAGACAGCTGCATTGTAGACCAGAGCTCCTCAAAGTGTGGACCACAGGCTGTTGTGGTTTAGGAACTGTTTGTTATTGCAGTGAGATAAGAACAGAAATTGAGAGCAAGTGTTGAGAAATATTTACAACAATATGACATTGGTGTGACATCAAACACACTATACTTTTGTGTTTTATGAAAGTATTACACTGCAGTGAATTGGAAAACACACACACAACAAAATAAAAACAAAACCAATAAACCAAAAGCTGGCCCTTCACCATTTATAGTGTGAGAAGCCCTGGTGTAGAACACAGTTTGTCAATCTTACTGTCATCGAATGGGGCCCAGTGCTTCTTGCTCTAGAGCTAAGAATAGAATCCACCTGGGGAGTATGACCACATTGGCCTCCTGGACTAAAATAGTAGTTGAGATCTTTGACAACTTTTTCTTGTCAGTTGCTCTTGCACGTTGTTTCTTGTGAAGCCAAGCCTAAAAATACTATAACTGAATTTCCAAGGATTTTGCAGTGCCTTCTAAATCAGAATGTTCAGAAGCCCCTGACGGTCATTACTGTGTCATTGTTTTTAGAGTTTATAGAGAAGTTGTCTTGCTGGCCTGCCAAGCAGTCAAGGTTAGTTGACAAAGTTGTCTCAAGCTTCTTTTGGTTGCAAGTCACCAAAACCCACAGGAAATGAGCTGGTGAAAACGAGGATTTGATGGTGAAGCATCAGAGGTGTGTGATGGAGCCTGACAGAGAGGTTGGGGCCGGGCAGTGAGTAGGAGCTGAGGCAGCTGCCCTTGTCTCTCCGCTCTGCTGCTCCACCTCCTGTTCCATTCTCCTGTCAGCACCGGGCTTTCTCTGGGTCTCTATGTACTGCTGTTGATGGCGGCTACCACTTCTTTCCCAAGCTCACATGCCTTACTTCTACTGTCCCGTAGAGGCTGATGAACGTCTTCAACCTCCAATTCCAAATTCTCAGGGAAGAGTATCTGAGGAGCCCAGTTTGTTCAGATGTCCACTCTTGAGACAAGCTTGAGTAGTACAAAGTGGCATCTGGGCCCCTCAGCTGGGTTTTCGGTAGTTCTCAGAGAGGGGGATTGTGGGCTGGACAGACACTGCAGAATGCCTTTTAAACTGACCCATGTGTAGACCTCAAGGGGATATATTAACATTCTTTACATGTACCCTACGTTGATTAGCTTCCTAAAAAAAATAATTAGTGAAGACGTTTTTGACACTTTGTAGCTCAGTCGTCTGAAACATGGCTCTGTTTTCATTAAGACTAAATATCAAAACAATAGGGACACACAATTTTATCTTCCTGAAAAATCTCTCCCTTCAGAATAGAAAGACCTTGGGCAATGTGTAATTATTTCTGTGCCTCTTAATTTGATACCTTGAAAAATGTTTGTAGTGTTTAAGAATGTCTATGGAAATTTCCTATCCCTGCCACAGATCAAATTGTTTAAATGATGGGCAGTAATTTTGTATTGAATTGTGATAATAGTATCTCATTTGCTGCTACTTAAGTGATTTCTTTTCCTCTTAACATATGTAGGTCAAGTTACTCCTTCAGTTGAAAAAAATTGTGAATAAAAAGGATAGCAAATGGAAGAAAGCCAGTTATGCAACAATTTCAGACTTTTGAAGTAAGACCATTGCATTTCCCAATATTGATTATTTTTTGCTTGATTACAGTGACTCTCTTCAGCTGTTTATTACAATATAGATCATAATTCACAGACTGAATTTGTTCTAAACTAAAAATAAGTGTGAGGGAGTGGAATGAGGAGGGAGGTGAATGAAAAGTAGCATTTTTGACATCAGTGATTAAGCATTGAGTAAATAATCATATTTAGCTTTTCTAAGCATTGTATTTGACTAATAATAACCTATTGAACTCTTCTTGTCAGAGAAACTTAGATTTCTTCATATGCACCATCTCATTCATTTTCCCTTTACTTTCTATAGAAGGTTGAAGACAAATTTTATGTCATTTCTGTCTGATAGGGGAGAAATGGGACAATGGAAATGGCTGGCAGTACTCACTGACGTTTGTGGTCTGGTATTAAATAGTAAAACTTGTGTGTCTGAAACCTGAATTCAACTCACCAACTTATGTTATTGAAACTTTGACGAGGCTCAGAAAAAGGACCTTCTTCTTTGAGTGAAGTACAGCTACCTCAGATGTCCTGTAATCCCATGTAATCTTTGCTGACTATTTAGGCAGCAGACATTTGAGTGACTTCTGGGCTCAGTAAGCTCCACTGTGTGCACTGAACAATTGAGCAAGTTCTGGACATCAGGGGGCTTCCATTCCAGGAGATAAGATGTGTCTATAAACCTGTAAAATACAAGGTAGAAAATGTGGAGTGACAGGAGGGATACACAGATAAGGAAGTTCTAAGGAGGGAACTATTAATTCAACAACTGTGTTGAATGCTTGAAGGGGACTGGGCAGTGTTTGCTTTTCTTTTGTTCATTCATTCATTCACTCATACATTCAGCTCATATTTACTGAGAATGACTTTGCTAGAGGTTGGAGAAAGCCAGGTAGATAAGACAGTCTACCATCCTCAAGTTCAGCCTAATGGGAGAGGGATGGGCCAGGGAAATATGGGAAGTATCCCTACTTGTTCAACAGATGCTGATGGAGCACCACTGTGGGAGGGGTACTCACCTAAGCCCTAAGCATACAACTGTGGAGAAGCCCAAGGTAGCCAGGGATAGAAGGAGGGAAGAGTCAGCACTGTGGGTGATGTTTATAATACAGTGCAGATGAAGCATACCTCTCTGCTTAATACAGGTTTGTCAAATTTTGCAGTGAAAGGGGTCTAGGACCCCCCCAGAGTAAGGAGTCATTTATTCTGCTTTGGAGTGTTCAGCAAAGGTTTCCCAGAACAGGGGATATTTGATTAGGGTGCTGAAGGAGGAATAGGAGCTTGCTGGGTAGGGATGAGATGAGTTTAGCCAGAGACACCACATATAGAAAAGACACACCTGCCTGTTGTTGGTTTAAATAATGTGTAATGTTCAATTATTATGGCATGAGAATTACTTTTGCCACTACTCTGTACTTTATCTAGAAGACTTATGGAAATAAAAGAGGAGTTAGGCTTACTTTTGAGAATAGCCCTAGGGCTAGAAAATAGTTTGCTCTGAAACTTGGAAAGCAAATGTTAAATACATTTTTCCCTAGGTCAGAAAATGTTTAAACCCATTAGGATGCAAAGATTAGGGATTTAAATTGGATTCACAGGAGATATGCAAACTCCACATATGTACTAGATTATTTTTTTTGGAAATGATGTAGGCACTTTGCTCATAAAGTAGAGTAAGGCTTCTCAATACAGCTGAAAAACTAAGAAATCTTTGAGAAGGGACTATGCATTTCACCTTGGAAACTACTAGCTTAACTATTCAATAGACATGGTTCCTGCATTTTGGACTAAGCTTTTTTTTTTTTTTTTTTGGTGGTACGCGGGCCTCACACTGTTGTGGCCTCTCCCATTGCGGAGCACAAGCTCCGGACGCGCAGGCTCAGCGGCCATGGCTCACGGGCCCAGCTGCTCCGCGGCATGTGGGATCCTCCCGGACCGGGGCACGAACCCGCGTCCCCTGCATCGGCAGGCGGACTCTCAACCACTGCACCACCAGGGAAGCCCCTGGATTAAGCTTTTATTAACTTTCCTTCCTTTTCCCAGATGTCTCCATGTGAAAAAGTCAGCTGTTTAACTCCATACATATTTGCATTATTGCAAGTGATCTTGCAATTATGGTTAAGATTCTTAGAAGATGCTACAATGGTTATAAAGAGAAAAGCAACCTCAAAACAGAAGGGTGCTACAAATTCAAAGCAGAGAGCAAATAAAACAGGGACAACAAAGCAAACGTATTTTGCAAGTAAATGTTGTGGCAGAAATCCAGGCACCTGACAGATGGAAGTTGTTAGGAGTGACCATAATGGTTATTGACTTAGAATTCATCCATCCTCTCCAGTTCACATTTGATAAACTGCCAAGTCTAATTCTCTTAGTACCAACTTACCTTTTCTAATACGTTTCTACTCTAACAGCTGTCCAGTCATATTGCTTAGAGTTTTTTAAACTATAGGACTAACCAATGTTTCTGTGCTCTAAGTTTCATTCAGTGGACTCAGTTGATCCTCACCAAGGAAGACGTTTCTTTACAATCAATTAGCAAAGGCAGACAACTCCTGTGAATGTCACCTCTGCTCCCAACCCGCTGTGGGTCCTGGGATTCTCTGGCCATCAGTACTCAAATGCCCCTGTCTTCTTTGAGGTGCTTCTACGCTATTGTCTCCAGAGATGTTGTTCCCAGCCCTGAGTGGCCTCCCTGAGAGCCAGCATTTAGAAAAAGGGAAGCTGAATAGTTGATTTCTGACCACTCATAATGTAATTACAAGAAGCCGCTATCAAATGCTGCTAGTTCAGGGGAGGTGCAGGGATCATGGGGAATGGTGGCAAAACACCATCCCAGGGGAATAAGTCAAGAGAGAAGTACAGTTTTAGAGGGTTTTGAAAGAGCCCTGACCACACACTCTGCCCCCTAACCTGGTACCTGGAAGAGCTCATCCCAGTTTTTTAGTAGTCTCTTTATAAGCCTTGCTAACTTGCTTTCCCAATAAACTTATCTTAATTGAGCCAGGATCTTCATCATGTTTTCCCAGAGTATCCTGGGTTATGTGCCCACCGGCCCCTTTGGTCTTTGTAACACTCTTTTGCTCCTTCCTTGTCCCTGACCCTGTGGAACATTACCTGCCATCTGCATGGTTTAGATGCCTGCCCACCTTGACCTCTGGTAGTGGTCTATCCTATGATTCACACCACCCATTGTCTGACTGTTGCTTATAATATTAGTTATCAGCAAAGTGAAAAGCATTATTGATGGTTTTCATTGAGTACCTGCATGTTAAGAACTATAATGTATTAAACAGCATAAACTAAGTGGTTTGTCTTAACGAAATATTGGTAAATGAGGGAAATTATATAAGGAGCAAGATTTTATTAGAATACCTGGGCACAAGTTGGTATTCTTGTTTTGATTTATTTTATTAACAGTTATTATTTTAGTGCTTATTTTAAAGGTACCACGTCTGAGATACCTATCACATTCATCATATCAAATAGTAGTTATTTGATTACATATTTATCTCCTTTACTATTTTGTGTAATCTTTAAGAGGAGGACTGTGTCTTATTAATCTTTGCTTGCTAAATAATACTTGAACTTCTGAGAGAGAGAGAGAGAGAGAGACAGAGACAGAGAGGGAGAGAAAACCCAGGTGAGTCACTGATCTCTTCTGGTTCATATAAGCTTTAATTTTCAACATATAACCAGCATATCTGCTGTAATCAGTTTAATAATCATCATATGTGTCCTGAAGCTAATATTTGGGGGTGTGTTCTCCTTTTAACCTGTTTCACTTGCTATGCTAATCACCCTGGTTACTTCACCCTCCGCCCCCCAGTGAAAGCTTAATTAACATAATAGAAATAATCACAGATATGTATACATATGATGTATCAATATTCAAGGACTATGGCAGGTCACTGACAGGGTTGTCTTTTTTTTTTTCCCCTAGGCCTAAGACTTTACAAAAGAACATTTTTCTTTTAAAAAAAGCTATAAAATAATTTAATGACATAAACCTTTTAAAAAAATAGTGGTATAGAATAAGACTAAGTTTTATTGTTAGGTGTGATTAGACGTGGCAGTGATAAAGCCATGGCTGTACTGGGGACCATCTGCATGGTGTTCAGTGCTGTACACACTGCTCCAAGCAGCTGGCACGGGCAAGCTGAGGCCTTGTGCTTTCTCATAACTTCTTTCCCTTTGTCCTGTCGCCATCCCCTGTGGCCCCTGGCCCCGATCGTCTTGGCTCACTTTTCCTCCAGCATCTTTCTGAACTCATCTAGGATGAAGTTCAGTACTTACACAAATTAGTTCAGGCTCCTACCCCACACTGGCTCCAGCTCTGCTCAGTGGCCTTGTCTAACTGCCCAAACTGGTGTGCCCTCCATTCCCCAAACTGCACCTTGGCCTTTCACAGCTTTTCCCACTTAGGGTATCTGCCTTCTTTCCTTGGAACCTGCCTAAATCCTAGGCACCTCTTTTTTTTTTTTTTTTGTGCGTTTCGCGGGCCTCTCACTGCTGCGGCCTCTCCCGTTGCGCAGCACAGGCTCTGGACGTGCAGGCTCAGCGGCCATGGCTCATGGGCCCAGCCGCTCCGCGGCATGTGGGATCTTTCCGGACCAGGGCACAAACCCGTGTCCCCTGCATCGGCAAGCGAACTCTCAACCACTGCGCCACCAGGGAAGCCCCAAGGAACCTCTTAAAGTTAGTTTAGAATTCATCTTCAGTCTCTTCCTGGCCACAGTATTGGAGAGTCACCACTCCATTCCTCTCTTATACCTCCTATTAACTGGACCCCTTGTTTGAAATCTGGCAAATAGCATCAGGGATAGTTATTTATTATTGTGAGATGTGACTACAAATTCCTAGAGGGCAGAGACTGCCATAAGTATTTTGCAGCTCCTTTCAGTGTCTGGCCATGTTCTTTGTATATAGTAGATGCTTAATAAACATTTGTTGACCAGTTGGTTTCATGTTCCTTGAAATCAGATGTTCTTAGTTAATTTAATAATAAAGGTTTTATTTTATTTTTTCTTCTTGATGTATCTTACAAAAGATGGGAAAAATCTATTTGGAATGTGTTGAGATATAAATAAACAATAATAAATCATTATAAGCCTTCCAAAATGTTGTTGGTACTCTATGAGCTTTTCCTCCATTTGGTGTTTACTTTCTCAAGAATCAAGAAAAATCTTAATTAGCACTGTTTGTATGTTAGCTCTGGATTGACCTAGAATTATGCTAGGTACCATTAGTTATAATTCTTAGACTCCTGTGGTTGAGTGTTCACATTACAACACACTTCAGAGGATCATTTTAATATACTTACTTTTATCTCAATAATATTTATTTAGTGTTTCTTGTCACAGTTATTGCAAATGACAGTAATTTAGCTAGTCTGAAATGTGTTGTGCTAAAAGTACATCAGATATCCTAGTTAAGGATCAAGTAAATAAGTAACTCTTTAGAGGAGATTTAAATCTCTTCACAGACTTGCCCAGTGTCATAGTTGGTGGACAAGAACTTTCCCTCTGTTGACGGTGATTGGCCATTACCAGGTTACGTTCTATGAAGACAGGTTGAACTCGCTAAGCCGGCAGATGTCAAGGAGTCATTTGTGCTTTGAGGAACATCAGACAATACATATTTAATTCCATCCTAATATACCAAAGACACTCTTTTTTGGTGACAGTTTTATTGAAATATAATTTACATACCATACAATTTACCCATATAAAGTGTAAATTCACTCTAAGTTTTAGTGTATATATATTTATATATTATATTTAGTATATATATTATGTACGTTTAGTATATGTATTAAATCTTAGTATATTTACAGTTGTATATCCATCACCACAATTAAATTTAGAACATTTTCATTACCCCAGAAAGAAACCCAATAACTTTAGCTATTGTCCTTCAATCTTACCATTCTCCCCAGCCCTCCATCTGCTAATCTGCTTTTTGTTTCTATGAATTTCCCTTTTTTTGGACATTTCATATACATGAAATCATATAATATGTGATCTTTTGTGACTGACTTCTTTCACTTAGCATACTATTTTCAGGTTCCATCCATATTGTGGTGTATTAATATACATCATTCCTTTTTATTGCTGACTTATATTCCATTGTGTGGATATACCACATTTGTTTATCCATTCATCAGCTGTTGGACATTAGGGTTGTTTCCATTTTGGGGCCATTATGAAAAGCACAGTTATGAACATTTGTGTATAAGTTTTTGTGTCAACTTAGTTTTTCATTTTTCTTGAGTGTTTACCTAGGAGTGGAATTCTGGGTTGTATGTTAAGTCTGTGTTTAACCTTTTGATGAACTGCCAGATTGTTTTCCAAAGTGTGGCTGTATCATTTTTCATTACTGGAACACTTTTACTGTGAGAAAATGGATCACATTATAGATAAAAGGGTTTCTACATTTGCAGACTTGTGAGTACATTAATTCACATTTCTGAGTTTCTCCCATTGATATTTTTTCTAACAACTTTATTGAGGCATAATTTACATCCAATACAATTCACCTCTTCTAAGTGTAGACTTCAGTGATTTTAGTAGGTTTACCAAGTTGTGAGTGCATCACAGTAATATAGCAATTGATGTACAATTGATTGTACATTTTCATCACTCTGATAAGATCCCTCCTCCCATTCCCATTTATTTGACTTATCCTTACTTGTTTAATTTTGTGATTTGTTGGCGCATGTGGTTGCTGAGCCAAAGGGCTGAGTAAACCTTGTGGCTAACAAACATAAAATTGAGAAATGTTTATCAACTTAATTTTTTTTTAAGTTTGAGTAGGTTCACAAACTCATACTACAATTTTGTAATCCAGATAGCCCTGAAAATTGAAACTTTTTTCATACCTCATTTGGTAGAAACTTGATCTGAATTGATAGGTGGATATGTATAATATTTATTTGTTCTACTTAATGTGAATAATCATATATCTTACTACAGAAATATTAATATTTGACTATGGGGTGCTGCCTCAGCCCTCACTGGGGATGATTTGTAACAAATATGTGATACACATGTATCATTTTACCTTTGTAAAATCATTTTACCTTTCAAAAATCCAAATAATCCTGAACTAGTGTAGCATACCTGGCGCCAAAGTTTTCACGTATGATCTTGTGGACCTGTGTTTGGTTTTCGCAGTCAGCACCTCAGGGCCTTTGCACTTGCTGTTCTTCTTCCTGGGAAGCTCTTCCTCCAGATAGCCTCTGGGCTTCTTCTTTTTATTCAGGTACATGTTGATTTTGCAGGAATCTCTTTCCTGACCATCACAAATGTTTGTGCCCCTGTCACTTTCTACCATGTCACCTTGCTTTGTAATCTTCATGGCGCTAATTCTGATGTGATCTAATGCATTTGTTCCTTTGCTTGCTGTCTTTGTCTCTTCCAACATAAGCCCGTGAAGGCTAGGTTCTTGGCTGTTGTTTCACCATGGAGATGCTCAGGAGGCACTGAGCAGTGCAGTGTGAAGACCATGCCTCCTGGCTGTGGCAGCGTGTCCTTGTTCAGTGTCCTGCTGCTACTGAGCTGATCCTGCTCGGTTCCCCATGGGGATCGAGTGGAACCTGACCTAAAGGACACTTCTGAGCAGCTGCTATCAGACCACATAAGGCTCTTGCCTCTCCCAGCACAGAGAAAACTGGATGTTTGGTCTTGACTCTTGTGCTAACCCCTTGTCATCATGGAGACAAGTTCTTTGAAAGGTCTCAAGGCCTGAAAGGGAGGATAGCTCAACTGTGAGAGATATTAGGTAGTCGTCAGCCTCCAGATTATTATTATTTTTTTCTTCAATGATAGATTTGCATCCATGTTTTGGGGACATGAAGAAAGCCGTGACCAGAACATCAATCTGCTTTTCTCTCACCAGATAAATAGGTGGTAGGCACGGTTTCTGATATAATGCAAAAGATACAAGGGTGTATCATTTCCTCCAATCTAGGTCTTATGCCCCTCTCTTTATACCTGGTTTTGAAGCTTAATACTCATGATAGTCAGGATCTAATCAAGACATCATGTCGTCAGTTTATTTGCTTGTTAGACTTAAGTCTTTGCTTAAGGACCAGTTGAGGCAGCTGCTAGTGACCACGGTTCCAAGGGCCTATGTCACACCAGAGGGCAACCACGTTGGCATCGATGGTCCGAGTCTTTATAGTAGTTTAGCCAACTGGGAGCGTCATGAGTTTCATTCTTAACCCCATAACTCATTCTCTGGTCACTTTGGGGTGGTCCCTTCACCCCTCTAAGACTGTTTCTCATCTGTGTGATGAGGATGTGATAGCTCCCTAGGGGCTTATTGTAGAGCTTAAATGGGCAAACATTTGTAAAGTGTCGGCACAAAGAAGGGCCTTGATTGTGTTCATTTCCATTTCCTGTGTCTTCCTTGGACTCTTAATTTGCTCAGCATAATTTAGCTCCTTTAGAATGTTAAAGGGAATTTAAAACCCACCAAAGTCCAAATGTATTTTATGAATTTACTGAAACTGCATAGACTTGCTGAGATTCAACTGCTTTGATTCACAAAGTGGACATTTTATATGGTTGAACTTACTACTTCTCTGTGTGTCTATTTTACAGTACAAGAAGGGGCTGGGTATTTGGAGAAAGGCAAACATAGAGTGCCAGTGTGTTGTCCATTTTGTTTGGTCCTGTAAGAGCATCGGAAAATTACAAGAGTCCAGACTGCAGGGCATGGCCGATGAGGAGGGAGCATGTGTGAGCAAAGCATGATGAATGTCAAAAGCAAGCCTGGTATACAAATGAATTGCATAGACATTTGAGAGAATTTAAGTTTTTGGTCTTAGTTTACTTTTATGTAAAATGGATTTAGTCCTTCATTAGTTCTGTCTTTTCTTCATTAAAAAAAAATCCTCCAATCTTTTACCACTAGCATGTGTTCATATATCTGCTTACTTGATTGTCATTTTGAAATAAAGTTATAATTAAAGGTTGACAGAGCAGAAAGAGAGTTGAAGCAGAGAGAATAAAGTATATGAATAACTTCCCCAAAGTTCACACCTTCTATGTAATTTCAGTTCATAACCTGGGCATTAAAAAAGGGAGAACCAGCTTATCCTTTAAGCTGGCTTCTCATCCTTGGAAATTTTAAAATGGGAAGTCTAGTTCCAAAGGGTGAAAATGGCATTCCTTGAATGCAAAAGGAACATATATAAAATAGAAGGAAAAATGACAAAAAATGAGTTGAAGGCACACACACTTCATTCAGAACCAGCCCCTTGGTTTACTCAGCTCCCCATGGACCTAAAAGCTCATATATACACAGGATCTTGCCCCCAGGGTTGGTCCCCTTGTTGCACAGTGTCTTAAGTTGAAGCAGTCATTTTCTTGAAGGTATTGGGCAGGGTTGAGAGTGCTGGCTTCAGGATCTTATTTCTATTGCTGGAGGACGGCCTTTTCTGAGCACTCTGAAGCAAGGGACTTGCATAAAATGTTTGGGGACCAAGATCATGGGAAGAGTCTTATTTTTCATCATTCATTCGTGATTTCATTTGAAATCAGCTTCACACATATGTATAAGCGGTTAACTTTACCTTAGAGGAGTAAAAGCCAGCTTGGTCTGATATCCCCGGGTTCTTCAAAACTCAGGAGGGACCCAGGCCATTTTCATTTTTCAAGGCTCCCAGTCTGTTATGAAATGAAGAAATGACAAAACATAGTTGAAAATTGTGTTATATTTTAAATATTTACATTTAACACATTACTGTTTGTTTGTTTTAACAAAGTGCTTATACAGTGTAACTGAGCTCTCCCCACGAAGTAAAGGATACAGTAAAGAAAATTATAATGCACCATAGGCTGCATGGTCCAGGAAAGAGATGCAACTTAACAGAACTTCTCCTTCTAGTGCTATGGTTTTCTGTGACTGTACGTGTGATCTTTTTAGGAGATTAGTGTAGAAAGTCTAAGTTTAAGGCTCTTTGAATTGGAGGCCTGGGCCCAATGGCTTTCTGGTCCCTGGGAAGTATCCCAAAGCTACCCTGAACTGAGTCTGCAGGGAGCTTCCCATGGCAGTTCTTATTACTGCTTTTTGCTTATTACTGCTCACATACCGTGAGCATGTTTTCATCTTAAAACCTTCCTTCACTCTGCATTCCCTTCCTGCTATGCCCTAAACCTCTCCCTCCCTCCCTTCCTCCTCCCTTCTCTCCTTCCTATCTAGATATAGTAATCTAATCTATCTTTTTCAACACTGCTACCAGATTAATTGAAAGATGACTTAAATTTCAGAACTGATTATTTTGCTTTTATGCCCAATTAGACCTCTTCAGTTCCTTACCCCCACTGCAGTACACAGAGCATAGTATTCCTTGGCCTTGCTCATTTGGACCCTACTTGCCTGCCTCTTTGCATCCTTCTCCCCACATCACTGACCTTCCCCATTCCAAACTACCTACAACTTTGCAGACACATGAGGCGTCTTTCTTGCAGCCTTTGCTGTTCCTTCTCCCATCATTTCTCTTGGCCGCTTGGCTGACTTCCACTCATCCTTTAACTTAGACTTACTGTCACATCATTTATGAAACCTTCCCCACACGTAACTCTGCCAGGGAATGGTGCCGCATTCCCTGGTGGAGTTATCTGCTCCTTGCTTTGAGTTGTCATAACACCTTAAGCCTCTCTGCTTTTGGTTTCACCGTGTGTAAAGTTGGGATACTATATGTGCTTTCCTTTATAGGATGGTTGTGAGCATTAACTGGATTAATTGATTAAAGCACTTAGAACTGTTTGGCACTGGGATAGGAAGTGTGAAACTGAATAATTTGCTGTTATCACCTTGTGGGACCTCCTGTAATAGCCCACATTGCACTGTCTAATTACTTGCTTCTCCTCCCAGCTGAACTATGAACGTGTTGGTCATCTTCATGGCCCAAGCGTCTAGCATGATTCTTCTCATATACTTAATTATCATCAGCATTGTCTTGTCATCATCATCAACAATAATAAGAGCTAGCATTAATGGACATTCACTGTGTACCAAGAACTTTTGCCCAGAATACTCTCATGAAGTAGCTGGAGCCAGGATTCAAAGTCAGATTATCTGACCCCAGAGCCTGCTCTTGGACCAACATGATATGCTCCCTTCCAAACTGAAGTTGCTTGGTAAACATCTGGATGGATGGATACAAGGAGAGAATAGCAACGGAATTGAAATAGCTTTTCCCCTGCATCATATTTAGTTAAAAATCCATCTTGAGTAGGTAATAATCTGACTAGACATGGAAATTGTTACATATCTATTTTCTTTTCTTCTTCTTTTTAAAATTTATTTATTTTAGTTATTTTTGGCTGCATTGGGTCTTCGTTGCTGCGTGCAGGCTTTCTCTAGTTATGGCGGTGGGGGGCTACTCTTCATATTGGTGTGCGGGCTTCTCATTGCAGTGGCTTCTCTTGTTGAAGAGCACAGGCTCTAAGTGTGCGGGCTTCAGTAGTTGTGGCATGCAGGCTCAGTAGTTGCGGCTTGCGGGCTCCAGAGCGCAGGCTCAGTAGTTGTGGTGTGTGGGTATAGTTGCTCTGCAGCATGTGGGATCTTCCTGGACCGGGGATCAAACCTGTGTCCCCTGCATTGGCAGGTGGATTCTTAACCACTGCACCACCAGGGAAGCCCTATCTCTCTATTTTCAAGGAGAAAGAGAATTTTCCTTCCCTGGCTATGGCTGGGGCCCAGGGGCTGGGAGCTGCCACATTCGCTGTCCAGTTCCATGTCTCACAGGTACCATCCATCAAAAGAGCTTGCTTTGGCAAACAACTTAATTTCTGTATTTGTGCCATTCTGAGGACATCGGTCAAACCTTTGATAAAGGCGCTTGCCTCATTCCATTTTCAGCCTGACTGATCACAGATTTTGCTGCTGAAGCTAAAAAAGAGAGTGGTGGATTCTGAAAACCAGTCCTTAAGGAGCAGGTGCACAGCCTTGTGTTTGAGAACACTAGGTTTGGAGTCCTTTCGTTGGCAGCAGAATTACTCTCATGTAACCTCCATGTAACCGTGAACTTGGGGATTTGTTCCAAGTTCTCCCCACATGCGAGCCAACTGTGGGTGGCACAGACTCTGTGGTCTTTTCCTGTTCCTGTCAAGCTGTGTTATGCCTGAAAATCTTGTCTCCTTCCCTGCCCCTTCATCATGATATCTTACATTTGTGTGGAATCCTTCAGGAAATGTTTTGTGTGTACATGCTCATCAAATTCACACATGGAGATACAGACTAAAGATTGGATAAGAAAACCAAGACTCAGAGAAGTAAAGATTTTCCCAGAGTCAAGTAGCTACTGAGTAGGAAGATCTGGATTCAAACCCTTGTTCCTCGGCTCTGAGACTGTTCTGATTCTACTGGGCCATAATGTTTAAAAGACCAAAAGCTTCTTGAGAGCCAAGACTAAGTCATCTCCTCCTTAGTGTTCCACTCAGTTCTTGTTGCTGTTCTGATTACTGAATGGGTTCTCAACAAATATTTGTTAAACTCAATTGAACAGAATTGATGGAAACTTGTTGCTACAACCAGGATTGGAAACTCTCTGTAGGGTAGATATCCTCTCCAGTACTATCACCTTCTTAACTTGGCTGCACCTTATCTTTCTTCTTTTTTAAAAATATTTATTTTGCTGCACTGGGTCTTAGTTGTGGCATGCGGGATCTTTGTTGCAGCATGCGGGATCGTTAGTTGCGGCATGCAGAGTCTTTAGTTGCGGCGTGTGGGATCTTTAATTGGGACATGTGGGATCTTTAGTTGGCGGCATGCAAACTCTTAGTTGCGGCAGGCATGTGTGATCTAGTTCCCTGACCAGGGATCGAACCTGGGCCCCCTGCATTGGGAGCGCAGAGTCTTAGCCACTGGACCACCAGGGAAGTCCCCTTATCTTTCTTATTTTAGGCAAATGTTTACATCTTCCTTAGCTAGTTGGACAGTACCTTCAATGCTCTGCCATTGTGGGTTCCAGTCAAAACCTCTTGAGTCAGCTCTGGAAAGATGTAATTAAGGGCTGGAACAGAATTTCATTCACCACTGTCAGAGCCCTCTGTGATAGGTGACTTCCATTGTGTAAAACAAATGTTCATCCTCAAACTGACATAATGTCATAGTTCTTTTCATCTTGGACTTGTCCTCTCAGGAAGTTAATGGGAGTACCATTGCCCACAAAGAAAAGTGTTCCGTTATCTCAGAACTGAAGTGTTCGGAGGGAACTTTATAGGGTTTATGGTTAAATAGCCTTGATTTTGGTAATTCAACTCTAAACCACTCCCAGGAGGACTACATAAGCAGAAGACCATGTTTTAAAATGCTGGATCATTTGGAAAAATTTACTTGGGCTGAAAA
The DNA here is from genome assembly GCF_011762595.2 of Tursiops truncatus. Lineage (NCBI taxonomy): Eukaryota > Metazoa > Chordata > Mammalia > Artiodactyla > Delphinidae > Tursiops > Tursiops truncatus. The sequence continues at coordinate 68,434,676 of NC_047043.1, forward strand.
ATAAGGTTGTCTTTTCTTCCTGTCTCCTCCCCAGCTGCCTTGGCCCTTGGGTAGCCTTTTGAGCAAAGTTTGGCTGTTTCCATCTTCAATAGCTTTGCAAATGTTACCTTTTGGCAAATGTAGTCTTAGATGTAGAATGAGATGACTTTGGTTTGGAAATTGGCCACTCATGTTGATAATAGCTATTAATTTAATCAGCCTCGAATTGATAACAGGTATCGCCTGTAGAAACAAAGATAATTTTTTATTGATTGTGATCAAGTCTTCTGATGTAAACTCTAGGCTTATTTTGTCTGTAAAAGGCTGGTGTAGTCGTATGCAATCTGAAAGAGACAGGAAGAGGGAGGTAGAGGAAGGGAAGAGAACTCTCCCCACATACACAAGATGTGTTTGCTTTATTGTTCCGTTACCTGTTTTCTCTGGAAACTTTATAGATTAGCTTTTATAATCCACTTTGAAATGTTTGCTGTTTTTAAAGCAGAAGCAATCTTTGCAGCTTTCAAGCAGGTGGTCATTTTATACAAAATGTTCATTGATGTGCAACAAAGCTTATTTCTTCTACAGGATCAAAGAAATAATGAAGGCTCCTTAAAAGTTGTTTTTCTCTAAAGAAATGATCATCTTGATAGTTGGTGATTTATATGTGCCTTTCCTGTTGGAATTGAAAAGCGAAAACATTTGTATCAGTAAGGATTACTGAATATTATTAAGTTCTCAGATATTACTGTAACTGCAGTTTCAGCGTTTCAGAGTGTAGGGAAAGATGTCTTGGATTTCTTCTTGTCTAGTTGATGTCTATCTCTCCAGGTTATTCCTTTGCCCTGGTTTATTGCCTGATGGTCATCCAGCCATTGATGTGGTCTCTGTGTAGGTCTCTGAGATACAGCTGTTTCTAGAACAAAGTCCTGGAAGTTTTCTTGCCTCCAAAAATTTGTTTACAATGTTTTCTTGGACTGGAACACTGTTTTAGCAATGTCCTGTTTTCCTTTAGTGCTCAGCTTAAATGTGCCTTTTTCTGGGATGCTTCGTGGCCTATTATTACCATAATTTATCACTTAGCCCTTTATATTGAAACAGCTATTTTCCTGTGCATGTCCTCCATCCTTCTGTAGACCACCTCATGATGTGCGGTGGCTCATTGGTGATACAAGTCCTTCACTTACTCTAGCTACAAAAGCATCAAAGATTAATCTACACTGTTACGGAGTGATAAAAACTCTATCCGGATTACAGAAGGGAAGGGATTAAAATGCCAGATGGAATGAAAATGTAAATTTAAATATCTTACATTTTCCCCCCAGTGTAATGATTCTTAAATTGTTGGTTTCTGACTGTTCATACAAGAAAGGAGTGTTTGAAATTAGTCCTGGGACAAATCTCATTTTGTCCATATTTCTGTACACATCTTTTGATGCAGTAATGGCATTTAATGAGAAAAGAGATTTTTCATTTTTACTTCTAGGATCAGTTGAGTTTGAAATCTGTGACTGTAGAGAGGACCTGGGTTTCCTCTGTCCTTACCTCTTCAGATGATCAGCATGTCAGGTTCAAGTCCTGCCCTGTAACATGGTGCTAGGATAGTATTCATCCAATATACACACTGATTGGCAAAAGGTATAACTCTTACTCCATCAAACTCTAGTAGTTACAACAAAAGCCACTAACCCTTGTGTAAGGAAAAGATGAACCATGCCACACTGGGTGTGTTTGTGACAGTAATTATTACTTCTACTTGATCACTCCATTTGGTTGCTTTTCTAGCTCTTACGGATTTGAAGGAAGACTCACGTGATCTCTCATTCTGGTATTAATGACAATTTGATAACTAGCTGTAATTTAATCATTGATGCAGCCCAAATCCATGTTAATGATTACACATTTTCCTTAGAATCCCTTCAGTTGAATTTAAGCATTATTTGAGAAAGAGTACTCCTTTGAGTGAAAAATGGCAATAAAAGCCTGGTATGAGTATTAAATGTGTTCCTGCAAAACATAAAATGAAAATCACTGAACATATTAAGTGCTTTGAAATCTTTGTTAAATTCCAGCATCCCATGATCACAGAATTTACAAGCAAAAGCTTTTTAGCTTTAACATGAGAAATAAAAATAACTTTTTTTCTTTGCTTTTCATATGGTTTATATATATATAATTTTTTAATTTTTAATTTATTTTATTTTATTTTTTAATTTTGGCTGTGTTGGGTCTCCGTTGCTGTGCGTGGGCTTTCTCTAGTTGCGGTGAGCCAGGGCTTCTCTTCGTTGCGGTGTGTGGGCTTCTCATTGTCGTGGCTTCTCTTGTTGCAGAGCCTGGGCTCTAAGCGTGCAGACTTCAGTAGTTGTGGCATGTGGGCTCAGTAGTTGTGGCTTGCGGGCTCTGGAGCTCAGGCTCAGTAGTTGTGGCACACGGGCTTAGTTGCTCCGCGGCATGTGGGATCTTCCTGGGCCAGGGCTCGAACCCGTGTCCCTTGCATTGGCAGGTGGATTCTTAACCACTGTGCCACCATGGAAGCCTCTATATTTCTGTTTTAAGGATTTTTGGCCATAGTTGCCCCTGCTCCAATTTTAGGGATTTTTATTAAAATTTTTTTCACTTGTACACAATTTGTTCATCTGATAGAATCAGTAGGAGTCCAGTAATAAGTTACTCTGGTTGTGGAACCATATTTTCCATTACGCTTCCCACTTTTCATCGCACATTTCTTTCTCTCTTTTCTCCTGTTAAGCCAAAATGATCAGGAACCAAAAAATGAAATACATGTAGAACAAAAAATCATTTTCTTATTCTGGTCCAATTTTTACTTTGACTTGGTGTCCTATTTTCCCCCTTCTGGAGCATGACAGAGATTTAAGTGTTTCAGGGGAGGAGATGGGAGACTGTGCCTTCTGTATTGTTGCATGGATGTACGTGGGGTCATTGTAACAAGAAATAAGATGTGATTTTTTATTTATTTATTTTTTTGGTGGTACGCGGGCCTCTCACTGTTGTGGCCTCTCCCGTTGCGGAGCACAGGCTGCAGACGTGCAGGCTCAGCGGCCATGGCTTATGGGCCTAGCCGCTCTGCGGCATGTGGGACCTTCCTGGACCGGGGCACGAACCCATGTCCCCTGCATCGGCAGGCGGACTCTCAACCACTGTGCCACCAGGGAAGCCCTAAGATGTGATTTTAAATGAAATGTTTTAATATCCCCACTATTACCCACAGCTATAAAATACTATCTATGGTCCATGGCTTCTAGCATTTCTTATATATAAAGATAGCTTTTGTTTGTATTTATTCCACTAAAAAGGAAGAGTTATTTAGAAATCTTAAAAGTCAATGTAATGTGTATCAATTGATGCATTACAACTTTTTAGCTTGTAGGTGCTTTGTTCCAAGGCCAGGATGTATATTCCGCTATATTGTTATCATTTTTACTGAGTGAGGAAATGTTTGGTCATTAAGGGGGAAGGAATATCTGTGGACAAAACTGCTGCTTTCCCTGACCCCAAAGCTCAGTTTTGAATATTAGTCTTCAAAGCCGTTTTTACTTCCAGTGTTCAGTCTTAATTAAAAGCCACATACACAGTTCTGTAATCCAATCTGCAGATCCAAAAGGGGAATTCATACAAGAGAAAATTAACTTACTATTATTAAAAGAACACTGCCTCTCTAATGGATATAATAGAGTAACAGTTCTCCTCAGGCTCAGTGGCAGTTCCTTATATAATAACTAAAATATTAGCACATTTAAATTGATTTTTCATGCCTGCAAATAATGATCAAGCTTATTTTAAAAACATACTTAATTTGACTTAGATGATAAGGATATTTGCTCAGAAAGAGACATTCTGGGCTGTTATTTTCTACTGGCAAGCATCAGAGCTGGAAGTTGAGTGGTTTTGATTTTGTTAATGATGATTGAATTTATTTTTATTTTATTAACAATAGGAACTCTGTCCCCAGGACTACTCTGTTTTAGGTAAATTTATGGCACATGATTTCCTTATTAAATAACATTTCTTTTAATTCATTTATCTTTATAAGAGTGTTTCAAGAAGATCGACTATGCTTTGTTCTTTCCAAAAGGTACCTAGTTCTTGATGTTCTGTTTGTCATAATTGTGCATAGCAGCTGAGCCTGTTCTTGGTGTGTGTGTAGGGGAACCCTTGAATTCTCCCATAAAATGTAGGCCTGTCTCCTGCTGGCATCAAGAGAGCAGATTGGGATAACCCCATGGCAAGAAGGGTATGTCCTTTCAAAGAGTCCTGTTCCAAAGTACTTCTGTGCTTCACATGAGGCAGTATTATATGTGGCTGCCAGTTGACTATCTTTTTATGAATCATATCTCCTAAACCTCTGTAGTGAGCATGATGGGAAAATATCTTTATGGAAACAAATATGTAAGATAAATTAAGTTAAAAAAAGGCACGTAGCAAATTTAACTAGAAAATGAACGTAAAAACTGGCCTGCAGGATTAAAATTCTCATGGGCTTACAGCTCCACACAAAGAACAGTGTTCTGGCTGATGTCATTGGTTTGTACAATATTACAGAATTGTTTCCAATGTGTTATCTTCTTGTGCCCCATGGCTTGTATTGCAATATTTGTAGTTGAAATACATTTCATGTTATATTACACATAAATTTGTTATTGGCATGTATGTGTGATATACATATACATACATATAAATGTAAATAAAATGTTATATATGAAATGAATTTCATGCTATGTTCTTTCATGATAACTTCAACTTGCTTATTATTTCTGTCTTGTTCTCTTATTTGTTGGTCCTATACAGCTTTCTTTTTCTTTTTTTTGCATTTCCAATTTTTCACTTTTTTCAATATTATCTGTCTTGACAACTGAGAAGTTTTATTTTGTTCTTATCTTTCAGTCATTTGTCCATTTCATCGACATTTCTTCTCTGGGTTCTCAGAGTGCTTAGACACCATGAGAAAACAACTTCTATGAGTTTAAGTAATTACAGTCAGAATGAATGGGTTTTTGTGATATGTAAGTGTTCAGAGATGCATAATATTGGTTGCACACACTCTGTAAAGCTCAATATGTAAATGTAATTTAGAATGTATATGCATGATACATGCATATACATTCTAAATCTGTTACAATGATTAAGAAAATAAGCTCTCACATAGATTTCTTAAATCACTGTCAGTCATTTATTTTTCAGGGTCCACATTGATACATATGCAAATTGTGTCAAGTAATCACAGGACACTAACAAGCTTCATTGACTAGGATGGTTCCAAGAAGACCACACCCATTGAAAGTTTGGGGCCAGTGTGTCCAGTCTACACAGATAGTGTCTCTCCTTTTGCTTTTTCTCTGTTTCCTGTCCTTTGTTTTACGCCTCCCTTCTATAAAGTATTTTATGTCTTATAGTGGAAATACATATATATATATATATATACAGATTTTAAAGAGATAAATGAGATTTAGGAAACCTTGGAAGGTTGGTGGTGCTCATAAATCAAGGGGGTCTGGGGTGAGTGCTATTTGTAGTCAGTGGCTCTCAAACTTCAGCAGCTTCTGAATCACCCAGAGAGCTTGTTAAAACAGGTTGCTTGGCTCAGCCCCAGAGCTTCTGATTCTGTAGGACTGGGATGGGGCTTGAAAATGTGAGTTTCTAACAGGTTCTCAGGTGAAACTGATGCTGTTGGTGGGGGACTGCACTTTGAGAACCACTGATCTTGGATCGCCTTTTCATGTGTTTGGGATGAGGAAACTGAGAATCAGAGAGGGGAAGGGCCTGCCCAAATTTTGCAATGGTAGGGAGTTGCATCTTCACTAGAATTAGAACTGGATCTTCTGGCTCTGGCCCTGTAATGTTCTCCTGGAGTCTGTTCTTTGATTGACCAGAGAAGGCAAAGCTGCTTCCTGACTATCTGAAGAGAATGTGGGAAACCAGATCGGCCGCCTCTCCCAGATTCCAGTCTAGGGGCAATGCTGGTGGAGAGAGAGGGCTTTAGTGCTCGTACTGCTGCCTAACTTACCCAAATAAATTTCATTCTCTTTATTTCCATGTCCAGTTTAATATTATAATTATTCATGGAACATTTGTTGATTTGTGATCATTTAGAAATTAATACTAATGTCATCATTTTTGAAACAGGGTCTGTTAAACTCAGTTCTATAATATGTCAAGAAAAAGCAAGCTAAAGACAGCATAGGCTACAAGAATAACTGTGGAAAAAATAGAAATGGTTGAATTCTTTACTTGAATCTAAGGTTTTGCTTTTAGTTCAATAAAATTTCAGTAAAATATTATTTCACTAAACAAGTTTTCTGCAATATCCTGTAGCATACATTTTCATGGTGGGAAATAACTTATTGTTGGGAAGTTCAAATTAAAGAATAAATGATTTGATAATTGCCTCATTGATGTTAAATGGAATTTTATGAAATTATTTTCATAATAATATGAATTGGTTGAATTTACTTAGCTAAGAAGAATAACAAGAGTTGTGTACTTACAGGTGTTGCATATTGATTTCATTTTAGTGATTTTCTTATTGGGATGCAGATTGTCAAAGTGGCATTGACGTACCATTAAATTCAAATAGCTGTCATTTGATAATTATGTACCAGAGCTGGATGCAGAAAGAATTGACCTTAAATTGAGGGAATTAAATACTACTTGTAAACCATTGGGGAAGAAAGCCCACTTAGAGTTAGACTCGATTCAATTCAATAAATCTTGACTAAGGGCCTTCTATGCTTAAGGAATGCACTTTTCTAGGTAGGTTTTGGAGTCCATATCTGGCCTCAAGGGCCAGTGTCTTTGAATTTTTACGAAAGTGGATGCAGAACATGATTGGATGATGAAAGCAAAAACTAGATTTTGACATTGATGTTATTTTCAGTTTCATGGAAGCAAAGGCAGCAGGTCACAGTTCACATGCCATGATATGATCTGTCATTTTTGGGCAATGGAGAAACTTTGGTCTTTTCATGTTGTTGAAATGGGGTCGAGGCTACAGTTCTGATCCTTTGTGTTGCTTTCTATCTTGCCAGCGTCTGGTGGAGGCTGCAGAGGAAGCACACCTGAAACATGAATTTGATGCAGACTTGCAGGTAATTGATTATAGTTTGAGTTCAATTGTTTTGTGTGTTTGCTGCCAAAGGAGCAACACTAGGTATACTGGGAACACCAGGGTTCAGAGGTTTGGAGAGAAAGCTCTTGAGAGAATGGTACAGGGTTGAAATAAATGTGCCTGTTTTTTGACAAGACAGGACAGTGATCCTCAACCATTTTCCACTATGCAAGTTACAATAGGTGATAACACACACTTACATGCATGTAATCAGGTTTCCTCTCTAATTCTGGGGGAGTTAATCAGTCAACTGACAATAATCACCAGAGCTTTTTTTTTTTTTTTTTTTTTCACCAGAGCTTTTAATGGTAAATTGATAAGATAGATGGCAGAATATATCCAAATCCCTCTTCCATGGCTACATTTTAAGTGACTGAAAGCAATGTTGTTATGTATGGATCTAACCTTGAATTGACTGTTAATTATATTTAAAAATTAAATCATTCACAGACCTGGTATTTGAACATCTGCTTAATAAACTTTTGTTGTGGATCTCATATCTAATCATGGCACACCTGTGTCTGGTTGAGAAGGACTTTGATGCTGTCATGTATATATAAAACATAGTTAGAGGCAAGAAGTGAATTGAATAATACTTGGAGGTTCCTTTGGGTCCCTCCAGAAGGAAATTTCATCTGTATTGTTATTTTGGGTTTGTGACTTTTCCTCACTGCTAGCAAAACGGGTGAATCTTAATTCCTTAAGTCTGTGCCTTGCTAGAACAGATCTCTTTTAGTGCCATGTGGTCACAATTAGGAAGTAGTGTTTATTTTGCTGTGTTTTCATTTGTATGGAAAAGATAAATCTTCAAGCACAGAAAAAGATGGTGATACCAAAGATAGCCTTTGGCTGTGTCTCTGTCCCATGGTTGTACCTCTTGTAAAAGAATGAACACTCAAATGGGGTAATGGAGGAAAGTTTAATAAAGAAAATATTTACAGATGTATGGTAAGAGAAACCAACAAGCAATGGTGTTGTACCCCCGGGCAAGCCACACTCCTGGCCTGAAGGAGCAAGGGGAGGGGGTGGTTTCTAGAACCCAGGGAGAGTAGCTATATGGCAAGGGTAATTGATAGAGAGATGGTGAGCTAATAAGTGTAGAATCTGGGGAAAAAGATACACTGATAACTGTGTCTAGCCTTCTGATCTCTTGCTGGTACCCACCATTGGCTGAACCCAACTGTTGGTGTAGTTGATTTGGTTCAGACTTTCTGAGGCTTTGGGAGGAAAAGGGTGAAAAATGGGTCCGGAGGGGAAACAGAAAATATCAAGCCCACCATTGGGGGTCATTTTCAGTCATAACACCCAACGTGCGAAGCAAATAGAACCAAGAGTGTAGCCAAGCATGAGAGGCTCCAGGGGTAGGCGGAGAAGCCCTCGGGACTGTTGGTAACACCTGGAGAGGAGTGGGGAAGCCAGCCCCGCTCTTAGAGCAGAGCTATAGAGAAAGAGCAGAGGAGTCAGCTGAAAATAGCAAGAAGCACCTTGCCTTCCTATAGCCACACCAGGGTCCATTTGTTGGTCACATTTGTCTTAAGTGTACCTCCCCTTCAGAGGGTTTGGACTTCTTAGAGTGGGCCAGAAGGGATTTGATGAAAGCACCAGGAAGCACCTTTTAGGTCTGAAGATTGTAAGGATCTCTTGAATGCATTGCCAAGGGAAACTATGTCTCCTTGGGAGTTCCAGAAGGCTTTTCAGGAATATTCTGGTTGTAAATGACAGAAATTCAACTCAAATCAACTTAAACTTGATAAGAATCTGTGAGTCCAATCTGATAATAAATAAATAGATAAATAGATAAATAAAAGAGAAGGAAACATTCTTACAGTAGAATGCCAACTACTAAATGTAGAAGAAATGATGGAGTTATAAAATTATGGTAATAATTGATTCAGGCAAGAATCTTCAGTAGATGCTAAAACTAGCAGGTGAAAGTTTGATGAAGAACAGGACATTGACAGTCTCAAAGTATCTGCCCACAAATTGCTTATTAATTACAAAGGGAATTATAGCAGCTTTATTATGGATAAACCATCTTAAACAGGTAATCAAAGGTAATATCATCAATAATGACACAAAGTGCCTTCAGATGTGATGACCAGGAAAAATACACCAAAGATTTCCAAAGGACTCTTTTGGAAAATCTGGTGTTTATGGCTCATATAGTCAATTTTATTTTGAGATCAGTTGTCTACAAAAAGTAACTGGGTGAGGGAGGGAATGATTAATTGACTTGCAGGATTATTTATCCTTCAGGAGAGAAAAAGTGTTCTGTGGTTTAGCTTAACTAACTTTAGATCGCTTTTTTTTTTTTGGTCCATCTGAATCAATTGTTATTTTCTAAGAGTGCTCTGACTTCCTTCCTATGATTGATCCTTTACAGTAAAATTCTGGTGTAGCACACTGATTCCCTTGTCAAATGTGGTGGTGGACACACGAATGCAGCATGAGTATCCCTCTCAAAAAAGAGACTGAGAGAATGGGTCTCTGGAGTCTTACAGTTTTTGTTTTCTTGGGAACAAAGAAGATGGGCCCAGTTTTTCCTCCCCCATTGTCATCTGTTCTATATAAGTACAAGACGAATATCAGAGGCTACAGCTGTGGTCTGAGCACAGAGTAGATGTTGAAATAATCTGTCAATATTACAGAGTGTCATTCACTCTCTGGACCATGACAGAATGTTCTCTGGGTCAGAGTAAACCATGTGCACTTTTGTGGAAACCTGGAAAAGAGATGATTTGGAGAAAATGGATATGCATCAAATAATGTATGTCTGCTTAGATGAAGGTTTTGAAGCTGTGAAACATTGGTGCTGTTATGCGCAAGTCTGTCAACAGCTTGGGTGTCAGCCCGGTTGCTCTTCCTGGGGTAGCAGGTCTGTGTACAGGCTCTGAGTTTATTGCTATGACGGTCCATTAGAACTGATCAATTGTTAATCTGGGTTCCACTGACCTCTCTACAACACCTGCCAGTGGATTGTTTTTATCAAAAAAATTTCAGAGTACCATCTGCTTACCATGAAGTAATGTTGAGGAGGTTTCCATGCTATTAGCTTGGGAAGAGCAGAGGGAGCTAGGAGACTGTTTTCCTACAGAAAAAAAAAAATGTTTCTGTGACATTTCCTAAACTGTACAGCTTCAAGTTACATAGTCTTAGCCCCCACGCCACCATCCCATTTTCAAAATAAACAGGAAATGCTGGATCTGCCTCTTCTTTCACTTTAGATTGGAGTCTTCGTGTCTTTGCATCATCATGTGCTTTAAAAGTGAAGAATTTGTTTTTCATTGGTAGAATCATCAAAAATTACCAAAAGAAAGTCATGCCTCCTTATTGTCAGGATTTTATTTATCATTTAAATTTCCTCTTACAGTTTCTCCAGAGGTTTAGCCTTTTCTTTATGAGCTTATAGCCTTGACATTGGTAGTCCCTTCTGTAGGTCCTAAAATATGGCACTAGGTTGTTAGTTCTTAACAAAAACTATGTTGGGGCAAGAGGCAAAATATAGCCTTTGAAGGGTAGGTAGCATATGTGAACAACCCACAGTGCAGTGTCCTGCACACAAACCAGAGCTGCGTGGGTTCATTGGCTGGAAAACTTTCTTGTGGACACTGGTGTTGGTTTAGCCCTTGGGCTTGTCCCCCTGTATGGTGTCCTGTGGGTTCCAGACTGGCCTCTTGGTTTTGTTCTTTGTTCCCTGATATTTCCATTAGGGCACTTTTCAGTTAGAATTGATGCAAACACAGGCCTTGTTAAAATGGCATCTTCCCTTTTTTTAACTGCATGCTTTGAATTAACATAGGTTTTTAATGTAGAGCACATATGAGATTGATAATTATAAGAAAAGAGTTTAAAAACTGTCTTAATTATCACATATGATCATTTTAGCATTTCATTCTCGTTATGTTGATGGGGCAAGGGTGGGGTGGTGGGGGCAGCCCCTAGCCCTGATTATCCTAGCTATTGATGAATTTCCAGAAAACTAGGTCTGTGCATGTAGTATAATTCAGAGAGAAGCCTTCTCCTCTTACTTATTGTTTCTTTTGGGGTTTTTCTACTGGCAGTGAAGAAGAAAAAAGTCCTTTTGACAGTTTACTAAAGACCTGCTTATCTTTGAACTGCAAACATATTTTCTTTGAAAGCTGTCTTAAATAAGTGCCAATTGCACAGAGCTGGTGCACACTGGGAAAAAAACGAGAATTGTGGTTTTGCATTGTGTATCCTACGGAAACCTTTTTGATTACAAAGTTTTCTATAATAATTTTTCTTTGTTGCTTTGTAAGTAGTAGGTGGAAAAGGCCTGATGACATTCAGAGGGATAACAAAGTGTGAGTGGAAGGGAACGGGGGGGATGCAGTGTCCTGAACATCCCCTCCTGGTCACTGCCGAGCTGCTGTCACCTATCTTGCACACACAGTGTCCTGATTTCAGAGTTGGGGTGAGGGGTTTGGATTGGAAGTGATGTAGAGACCACTGATGGGAAATCTTGGGGTGGGACAGCTTGTGATACTTGCTAGAGCATCTTCCTCCACCTCGTTGCCACAGCCTGTTGCATTGGGAGGCTGTGTTGAAGGAGAACCCAGGGAGGAGATAGCCACTGGGAGAAGGAAGCCTTTCTCAGAAGGCTTAGGAAGGGTATCTAGCAAACAGTGGAGTAGAGCTGTCCTTTTCCTGACAGCGTCTCCTTGCTGGCTAGTGAGGCTTTGCCCTGGGGAAAAACTGTATGTTGTGAAGGAGAGCAAAGGTCAGGTTTAGTAGAAGTACTTGCTGGGTGGAGGAGATGACTGCCCTCACAGCGTTTCTCATGTATTTCTGTTAAGCCCCAATCCATCCTTGCTCCCTTGGACTGAGTGAGGTGTTGAACTCCTTGCTGAGGGAGGAGGTGGAACACGGAAGACCCAGACCCCAGAACTGGAAATAGATTTTTTTATAGAGATAGCTCATTGACTTTTGTGCACTAAACAAGAAAGGTAGGGTTCACATCTATAGGAGAAAGAAATGAAAAGAGAAGGAAATTTTCACACTTTTTGTATTAAAATAAGCCCCTCTTTTCTGATGTAATTTATCAGGGGATGCTTTTTTTTCTTTTCTCCTCCTTTTTCTTTTTATCAGCTTGGCCAGGGTTCACAGTCTTCTGCATTTTAAGATCTTACATTAGATGTTTCTTAGTTAGGACTTGCCATATGTCATTTATTCACAAGACTGATATGTAAATAGTTTCTGAGGAATCTTTAAGTGTGAGCATTTAAAAGTCAAAGTAATTTCTTCGTTGTTACACGCACACACACTGTCATTTTCGTGCATTTGGCTAGAACGTTATAACTTTTACAGAGAGAGCTTTGGTCTAGAGGTCTGAAAATGGAGGTTCTGGTAGTTCTGGTCCCAACTGGACCATTTACTTGCTCAAGGAACTGATTGCTCATCCATAAAAAGACAGATTGTAATATCTAGATGATTTCTAAGATCTCATTCATCTCTAATGTGCCAAGATTCATTCAACAAATAGTTATCAGTGATGTCCTGTGGGTCAGGCACTGGGTTTTGGATATGGCCAAGAGCTAGACAGATGCTGTCTTTGTTCTCATGGAGCTCACGCTGTAATGCAAGTGACAGATTTTAAAGACATGATGACAGAAATAATTTTAAAATTTTGATCATGATGAGTGACATGAAACATAAGCAGGGACTTCCCTTGTGGTCCAGTGTTAAAGGATCTGCCTTCCAATGCAGGGGACACAGGTTCGATCCCTGATTGGGGAACTAAGATCCGACATGCTGTGGGGCAACTAAGCCCGTACGCCACAACTATTAAGCTAGTGCACCTCAACTAGAGAGCCTGCGTGCTGCAAACTACAGAGCTCACGTGCTCTGGAGCCTGCGCACCACAACTAAAGAAGAGAAAGCCCACGTGCCACAACTAGAGAGAATTCCACACGCCGCAACTAAGACCCAATGCAGCCATAAAAAGGAAGGGAGAGAGGGAGGGAGGGAGGAAGGAAGAAAAGAAACATAAGCACAGGGCATAATTACAGCGCAGGACAGGAGACCTTGCCTGGTCTGGGAGTTCAAGGGACCTTGGTGCAAATCCCTGAAGAATGAGTCTTGACTGAGTGGTGAGTAGATTTACCTCCTCCAGGGCTAGAAGAAATCTCCCCGCAAAGTTATAAGTTCTAGCCAGGGGAACAAAAACAATAGTGTGTGCATTTCCGGTGCATCTGTGTGTGTGTGTAACAACAGAGAACCCATAATACCTGTATTTTCCATAAATGCAAAATTAAAATTATTTTGTCTACTTTCCATATAATAGTCTTTCTCACCTAGTGATACTTTATTGTTGCCTCTTTAATGATACTTATCATTTCGTATCCTTTTAGTTTTATTCATGTGTGTTCATTTGTGGCTTAATTTAAATTTATTCAGAACTCAGCACCTGATAGGCCCTGTTCTAGGTTGTGGGACTTCCATAAACTGAGATGTGACCCTCATCCTCCAGGAAAGTTCTAATCTCCCTTTTTAAGATATGTTTCGTTAGTTGTTACTTTAAGGATTACAATAGGCATCTTTAACTTAAGTGCACAGTGTATCTTGAGTTAATTTACTGTGCGAAGTACCACTCCATCTGAAACAAGAATAGTGTATTCTACCTACCACTTTCCTTCGTGTAGTCATATATTTTACTATTATATGTGTTATAAACACTGTAAGATGTTATTTTGTTTTAGTTTTGCTTTAAACAGCTGTCTTCTAAAAAATTAAATAAGAAATAAGGTAGTATGTATTGATATTTACCTACACATTTACTGTTTCTGGCACTCTTCATTTCATTGAGTTTCCTTCTGTTATCATATCTCTTCAGCCTGAAGAACGTCTTTTAGCTTTTTTTTTTCCTTTTTGCATTGAAGGTCTGGTAGCAACAACTTCCCTCAGCTTTTGGTTAGCTAAAAATATCTGTATTTTGCCCTCATTTTTGAAGGATAATTTTGCTGGATACAGAATTTTTACTTGAAAGTTTATATTTCTCTTTTACCACTTTGAAGATATCATCCCATTCTCTTCTGATCTTTAATGTTTCTGATGAAATGTCCTCCATCATTTTTATCTTTGTTCCTCTGGATACACTGAGTCATTTTTCTCTCGTACTTTCAAGATATGTTTCTCCTTATCTTTGATTTTCAGTATACTATACAGTGTGATAGGTTAAGGGTGTTACTAGATGTGATTTTCTTTATATTAATTCTCCTTGGAGCTTGCTGAGATTCTTGTATATTCTCACCATATTTGGAAAAATTTTAACAATTATTTCTTCAAAATTTTACCTGCCCCATTCTTGTTACATTTTCTTCTGGAACTTAAGTCACGTATGTGTTTGATTGCTTAATATCATCCCACAGATCAGTGTGGTTCTTTGTTTAGTTTGTTTCCAGTCTATTTTCTATTAATTGGTCTCCAAGTTTACTAGCCCTTTTTTTTCTGTGGTCTCCAATCTACTGTTAAACTCATCCAGGGAATATTTTATTTCATGTATTGTACTCTTAGTTCTAGAATTTTCAATAAATCTTATTTTTAGTTGAAGTGTAGTTGATTTACGATGTTGTATTAGTTTCTAGTGTACAGCGAAGTAATTCAGATATATATATATATTCTTTTTCATATTCTTTTCCATTATAGGTTATTACAAGACAATGAATATAGTTCCCGGTGCTATACAGTAGGACGTTGTTGTTTATCAAATCTTTTAAAATTGATTTTATTTCCTGCTGAAATTTCCCATCTATGCACCAATTATGTTCATGATTTCTTTTAAGTCCTCAGACATATCTACAATAGATGTTTTAAATTCCTTCTCTGCTAATTCCAGCATCTAGGTCATTTCTGTTTCTATTGAGTGCTGTTTTCTTTTGAAGCCACATGTTTTTTTGCTTCTTCACATGTCTAGTAATTTTTGTTGTAGGTTAGGCATTGTGTTATGTCTTCAAATTATTTTTATAAATTTCCTCATTGTAACTTAGTATAGTTCCATTCATGTAGCAGATGTCCTAAAAATACCAAATTTATTGAATCCAATTAACTTGGATTTAGGAAACAGTTATTAAAGAGATGAAGAGAGTGATCAACTATACATAATAGGGAAGACTCCAGTGGTTTAATCTTCTGCACTCTAACAATGTAAGTAGTGAGTACAACATAGACTTCTTTGTTCCAAAAATACCACAAGGCCATCTTCTAGTTGAAAGAAAGAGAAAAATGCATTTCTGTTATAGAATCTTGGACCGCAAACATTGTTTCTCAAAAGTTTATAATTTCTATAGCTTAATTACATTGCTACCATCCCCTGTTCTAAATCCAGATAAAAATATTAATATTAACAAATTTAAAGACAGAAAGTGCAACTTTATAGCAATGGTAATTGATTTGGTTTTGTTTGAACAGTCACCTTACTTAATAGTTCAGAGGGGAAAAATGACATTATTTGCTCCTCCCAAAGTTATCATTTATTTGTCTGTGGAACGTTTTCACATTAGTGACTCTCTTTTTTCTTTGCTACTTATGTGTTTAGAAACCTAGGTCTTTTATCTTTAATTTTATCAATAATGAATAATCTAATAAAACCCCTATGTGTTTCCCCTTTGTCTTAGTCTTTCTTGTTATAACATTCTTTTTTCTATCATGACCATGTATACCTTAATTTGTAGGTAACAGTGTTTAGAGAAGTCTGAAATGTTGCTTTAGAAGGCCCTTTCTTTTCCTATCAAGTCATTGGTTCTTTTGTGATTCCTTTTTATCTTGGGTTTTCTCAATTGGGCTTTCTGAAAACTGGGAATGTTTATTTAAAATAAATATTTGTTTAAAACATATTTGTTTTAAATATATGTTAAACATAGTAAAACACCACCAATTCAGACTTTATTAAACATTTCAATTAAATAAATACTTTTAAAGCACGGTTTTATTGTTTCCGCATACACAGTGTGATTGTGATGTTTCAGATATCAGCCAGTTTGGAAAGGGGACATTTTGGGATATTGAGGCCCTCTGGGCATATCTATAGTTATAATTAGATAAACACTTAGTGGTGCTGTTAACCATAATATCAGAGTCCCATAGTACATTGCCAGAAACCTTAGTGTCTTTCATTAAGATGGCTGACTGCAGAGGTCATTGGCAGATCCCAGAAATTACCTTGGGGTCTTTCTCCAGCAAATTCTTTGGCAGCCCTTAGGAATGCCGGAATGCCCCTAGGTTGCTGATTTCATCAAGGGTCTTGTGGTCTAGGAATTTGCCAACTGCTATTGAATTTTTAAAGTAAAGCTTGAATCTGGTGGCAATGTAGAAAGTAGACACCTCAACAGGAATTTTGTAATCTCATTTAAGCCTGTTTGTTAATAAAGCACCTGATATGTACACAGATGAATTAATTCTCATGTTTTCTACTTTCAGTTTAGTTTGTGGGGTAGGTCTTTATAATATAAATAACTCCAAGTATGTGCATTTGGTATAGTAATCCTAATTCTTCAAATTAAAAAAAATTCATGACTGACATTTTTAGGATAGCTCTCTTTGCTGGTTAATTAATACTAATAGAATATAGGAACAATGATAAGAGTAATAGGTGCCATTATTTAAAATGTATTAGGTATAGGCAGTGGCTTAAATCCTTCCCAGGCATTATCTCATTTAATTCTTCTCCCCACGGTCATGTGAGAGAGATACTGTTATTATCTCCATTTTACATAAGGAGAAACTAAGATTGAGAGGCCACATGTTGGGCCCAAGGTTATACCACAGTGGATGGACCAGCCAAAACTCACACCTGAGACTGTCTGGCTCCAAAGACCAATCAGTTATGTTGCCTCATGGAATCACAAATTTTAACACTGACCTTAAATTGCACTGGACAAAATCTTATAAAGAAATAAGTTTAAGACGAAAGTTATAGTGGGTTATTTAATAGGTCTATCAAAAAGAAAAAGGTCTATCAAATACATTAAAAAGTTTTCTAGAATGGTAAATCCTGACCCATGAACCTGTGTAATAAAAAAATCTCTTAATAAGATATAATGATTTAGTAAAAATGATTAAGCATCACTTTACTGGTATTATTAGTAACGGACAGAAGGGAGACATCTCTAATTTGGTAATTGGATCTATTATCTACATAGTAACCACTGTGACTTTTTAAAAATACAAGTTACTTATTACTTATACTATTTGCTTATACTAAGAACAAAGTCTGGATGTCCCACATACCTTACAGAGCGCCACACAACTTTCTCAAGATTGCAGGTGGATTAGCAGCTACTTCCCTTTCCTTCGTGTCTGCTATGTTCCTGCCTTACTCCTTCTGTTCTTTGAGCTCCCCTATACGATTTGTTTGTTTATTTTCTGTCTCCTCCAGCAAAACATGAGCTCCATGAGAGCAGGCACCTGACATCTAGTCATATGTCCACAAATATTTGTTAGAATTAATTGAAATTCATAATGGTGATACAGTCACTAAAATCCGCAGCTGACTGGTAATCACCAGCATCGTTGGTAATTCATGAAGTTGTCATCTGTTTATTTCAGCTAGAAAAAGCTAATTCTTTCTTAAAATAAATACTTATGGCGTGACCAGAAGTGATTCAATTATTGCTGTAACATTCAAAGACATTTTCATATATTAATGGCAGCTTTTATTGAAGCAGTTGGCTTTTGTTGTTACTTATAATAAATTCATGAAATGGCTAATTTTCTTAATCTAAATGAGATTTTTCTGCCATTTAATATGTTACAAATATATGAGTATACTAATTATGAAGATAACTAATTATATTTAATGAATATTATGTGAAATGAGTATCAAGTTATTTTATTAAACAGTTATGTTCTTATAGAGAAAACATCTTTAAAATTGGAAAGGAGAAAAATTAGAAGGGAAACATGCTCTTACAACTCAGGTTTCCTCTCTTGAGCAGGTCCCCACCCACCTTCCTAGCTCCCATAATCAGCGCTACAGACACCATATGTCTGTGGCAGGAGTAGCCTCTTACATCACAAGTAGGAATTCAGAAGAGACATAATCAGCCTTTAAGAATGAGTATTTGACAGCAATAACAGGCGTGACTTGAGGTTATATGTGAAATCTTTGTCATCTAACATTATAATCTCCTTAGAATACCTTTAAAAGCCATAAAAGTCAGCCCCTTATAGAAAATCCTTGATCTGACATTTCACTTGTCCATAGCAAAATACAACAACAACAAAATAAATAAACAGGCTTCAAAACAAAGCAGCTTTTCTCATGCTGGTAGTCATTAATAGAGGGGGGAAAAAGTAATTTTTTTCTCTTGGAGTATTGCATTAGTAGCTAGGGGCCTTGAAGTTTTGCTAATCAGCTATGTGACCTTGGTTAGATCACATTTCCTTTCAGACTTCATGTTACCTCTGGTAAATGAGGGCATGAGACTGGTTTGATTTTCCTGCCTGGTCTAGAACTGCCTAAGTCTGTGAGGTTGTGATTTTTTACAGGGAAAGGATAGCAATTATTTTTCCATAGAGTGAGGGTATTCTTTGAGGAAATCCAGCAACATCTACAGACATAGCATTGTCCTAAGGGAAACATCTCTGAGAAGAAAATCTCTCTATTCTTTCCTCCCCACAAATAGATATAAACTTCCTACTTTAAAGCTGGAACAGAGAAATTTCAAGGAAAGATTGCTTGATTGGATCATTCACAGACCGCCCGCGCCTCCGTAAATTATTTTATCATTTTAGATTTAAGGGGGTTCTTTTGAGTAATATAAAGGACACTTTTTTTTTTTTCCTTTGGTGTGTGATTTTAAGAACTTAACTCTGGAATGTAAATGCCTTGACGCCAAACCGTAGTTTCTGTATGGTTAAAGAAATTCAGAACCAAATTAAACCTTTGCTTTTGCCTTATTTAGCAGTGATTATGTCGTGCATGTGAATGTATTCATAATTGATCCTTCCTCCTAAAAGTTTTCAGGTGGCTGAGACCATGTAAACACCATGAAAAAATTTTTTTTCTAGGTTTTAAAGACTTTTGTCCTCTCATTCTACATGAGATTGACTGAAATGTAGAAGTTGTTCTGATTAAAAGGAGCAAGATTGGAGAGCTGGAGGAGGAATTACAGCTTATTAGTAATATTTTCTGAAACCCAGGTCAGAAGAACAGTGGGCCACAAACAGCTTTTGTCTGGTCAAAAAGCCTTTTTGATTACAAGGAGATACAAAAGGATTCATTATGTCTGCTTATATTTGCTGATTAATATTCTGGGTGAGGTAGATGTTAGCTATCTTCTGAAGAGAGAAAGACACAGATTTGAATCCTGGCTTGTTTATTCTTGCTGGTGGTGAGACCCACGGCAAATTTCCTAGCCTGTTGGAGTCTCAGTTTCTTCTGTATATTTAGGATGGTGATACTCTCCCTGTAATGCTGTCAGGTTTCCACGGGCTTATTGATTTACATGAAGTATTGAGCACACTGTCTGGTACAGAACATGATCCCAGTTCAGGGTAACCATTATCATTACTGTGATCATTATTTTGACCAATACTCTTGAAATACAAAGAAGTTGATTACATTCATAATTGCTTATTT
This sequence comes from Tursiops truncatus, assembly GCF_011762595.2. Classification (NCBI taxonomy): domain Eukaryota; kingdom Metazoa; phylum Chordata; class Mammalia; order Artiodactyla; family Delphinidae; genus Tursiops; species Tursiops truncatus. The sequence continues at coordinate 68,454,373 of NC_047043.1, forward strand.
AGTCTCTGCCTCCTTTGACGGCTTTGAGTTCTGTGGGGCAGGGACCACATCTGTTTCTCAGTTTGTGATCAGAGCTTAGGCACACAGCTGGCACTCAATAAATATCTGAAGAAGGGGTGAATGACTGATGGGAAAAAATGGAGGATCATCTCAAGAGTGAGATCCCCACTAGGAAGAAGGTTAAAAGCATCATTTGCTCAAGAGAAAAAAATGCGATGCTGCTAGCAGAATTGGGAGCAGCAGGAGGGCTGTGCATGCTCAGAGCCTGAGCCATTTCTAGCCTTTTTGGGACTTTGGTGGGAGACAGGATTGGGTGTTATGTGTCCATGGAGGGGTTGAACTCAGACTCTCTTTGGCCACACCTGTGCCTTCCTGGGTGTGTGTGGCAGATGGTGAGAGGCCCCTAAGTAGACAGAGAGAGCAAAAGACCTGGAACAATTTCCCTTCATAATCATCAGCCAATTTTGGAGCACTGGGTTAGCTAATTGTTCACTTTTGCTTTCATTGTTGTTTTAAAAAGGGTCTTTATCTGTCCGAAGAGAAACACAAACAAGAGACTGGTGTTAGGACATATTTTATATTCCTCTTCCAATTGCATTAATGGTTTTAAAGGAAATCTCTCTTGTAATTGCCTTAAGCATTCTGTCTTTATTATTAAATACCAGCCATTTATTATGTTCTACACTTCTTTTTGGCTCTGTGTGCCATTTTTTCTGGGACCTTCTGAATTTAAAATGATTGAACTGTAGGGCACATGGTTCTGGGAGCATGCCCTCTCATTTAAATTTCCAGGAGCACCACCATGCTCTTAGAATGTCTTAGCAGAGACAGATGTCTGGAGTCTAGGCCTTTATTCATTTCACTTTCAAAGACAGCATAACTATCAGATTAAAAATCAGCAAAATTCTCTTTGCTTTGGAGCCAGCTGTATTCCACTTTTTAGGTCTCATATGCCCCAACTCTGGGTTCTGATCTTGAATCTCGGTCACATCTCAGCTGGGTCCACGTCCAGTCTCAAGTTATTTGAGAGGAGTTGCAAGACCTTGACTCAGAATCACAAGGTACGCCTTAAACTTTAGACTGTCATGTGAAATAGCATTTGGGGGGCTATGACTATCATATTTAATCTTCATACCAATCTGGTGAGAGTAGGTACTATGATAACCTCACTTCCTGAATGATAAAACTGGCATTCAGAGAAGTTAAAAAGTTACCCAAAGTCACATGGTACAGCGTGGTGAACCCTTGGATCAGAAACTAACTGGTTTTGATTCCATGAACAGTGCTTAGATATTACGCTTTTCAGAAAGCATTTGTTTATGAATATTTATTTTCTAGGTCTTTCTTTGATCTGGTGTGGATGGGTGATTGGAAATTGTAAGGAATTTGGAAAGCAGACTACCAAAAGTACAGGTTGAATTCAGTTGAGTCAGTAGCTGTTGTTTTTATTTTCTTGCCTCATTGGACTACAGAATTGTTTCCTTCAGTATTTGATGCTATTGTTGTATATTTTCTGAAGTCACTGTTTATAAGCCATATGATACTCTTTCCAGGGTGGGGGCTCTGCTCCCAGATGAAGAAAGAAGCACCTCTGGCAAGATGATTCTGCAGTGAGCTTGGTGGTAGTGTGGGAACATCTGTCATCTGCAGTATTTCTATACCAAAGGCCCTGAGTATTCATTCATTCATTTGTTCATTTGTTCATTACTTTCTTGGATCTACCTGCAAAGGAAAAGATTCTAGAATATTTTCCCTGGGACTTGGGACAGTAGCCAGGGTGCCAGCAACAATTGGAGGTGCCTGATACAGTGAGTCAGACATAATGTGCTCTCTTTATTTGCTTCCTCTGCCTTTTTTCTATTCTCTTTAAGTTTAATAGACAAAAGATGGGGAAAAGGCAGAGCAGGTGACACCCACTGTTGAGCAAGGAGGGCCTTAGGGGTCGGTCCCTTGGGAGTGTCTGCAGATGGGATTTAAGTTATTGATGTATATTCTTCCAATGTGGCAGAAACCAACTCTGGGTTTGAAAAGTTGACCTTGGACTGCACAGGGGGAGAGCTGTTTTTGGCAGATTTGCTTTTCTGAGAGAGGCAGCCATTTCCTGCTGCATGGTTATCATGTCAAGGGTTGGGAACCAGGGCATGTTGGCGATAAGGATTTAATGAATACATATGAGAAGAGGAGATTCAAGCCACTGAGCAGCATATTGCCCTAGGCCACTTCCCATTTCAGGATGGTGAGATATTTAGGGGAGTAAATTTCAGGTGATCATGGAAGAAGAAATGTTCGAGGGGCATTGGGATGAGATATGTCCTAACTGGTGTTTCCCACAGCAGGGGTGTGGTCCACCTCGCTGGGGGCCTTATAATCACCTCTCAGGTTTGTCCATTGTCTTTATAATTCACATATAGCTTTAAAAAATACAATTAGGCCTGCCATTGTGTTCATTATCCCACATGGCAGAAAGGACGTGTTTTTAATTTATTCTTTGCTTCTAATTGTAGTGTCGGCATGTCAGGGTTCACTGGTTAGAGAGAGAACGCGCCTGCTTTTGTAAAGCAGTTAATTGGACCTGGTAACGATTATTGTCAGTAATCCCTGGGGGTGGTGCTTGTCCCAGGGCATCGTCCTTCATGACGATTTCCAGCATCTAGCGTGCTGGGACACTGAGGATTTTCCAGAAGGAAACAGCAGATTGGAGTTCTTGTACTGCAGACCCAAACTGCAGTCTTGTTGGTGACCTTTTCTGAGTGTGTACTGCTTTCTGGTGCTAGGGACTTCTGAAGAGAATGTTTTCAATTTTGAGGTGTTTAAGAAAATATTTGCAATACAGGCAACAGACAAAGGACTAGTATCTAGGCTAGAGACAGATCTCATCCATAGCAGTCACCAAAATAGCACAGTAAAAACTCCTCCATATCAATCTACTGCAAAGAAGCAGTAGAAAAATGGGCAGCGGATATGAGCAGTCAGTTGACAGGAGTATAATTAATTATATGGACGAAGAAAAGATATTCAATTTCACTAGTCATCAAGGAAAAGTAAATTAAAGCAGTGAAATACAATTTTTACTGATCAGGTGGCAAAATAATAATAATGATGATGAAGATGATGATATCAAATGTTGGTAAGGCCTGGGGAGATGGGACTCCGCTGGTCCAGCCACACTTCAGGTCAGTTTTGCAGAAGCTTGTAAAACTGAAAATGCACAGACCCTGGGAACCATCAACTCCATATCTTGCATCTGCTTACAGAAACACTGGCACCTGTGCACCAGAATACAGCATTGACTATACGTGCGTGGGTTTAGCTCTGTGCCTTCTATCCTGTTCCACTGATCTATATTTCTCTTTTTGTGCCAGTACCATACTGTCTTGATGACTGTAGCTTTGTAGTATAGTCTGAAGTCAGGGAGTCTGATTCCTCCAGCTCTGTTTTTTACCCTCAAGACTGCTTTGGCTATTCGGGGTCTTTTGTGTCTCCATACAAATTTTAAGACTTTTTGTTCTAGTTTTGTAAAAAATACCATTGGTAATTTGATAGGGATTTCATTGAATCTGTAGATTGCTTTGGGTAGTATAGTCATTTTCACAATATTGATTCTTCCAATCCAAGAACATGTTATATCTCTCCATCTGTTTGCATCATCGTTAATTTCTTTCATCAGTGTCTTATAGTTTTCTGCATACAGGTCTTTTGTCTCCCTAGGTAGGTTTATACCTAGGTATTGAATTATTTTTGTGGCAATGGTAAATGGGAGTGTTTCCGTAATTTCTCTTTCAGATTTTTCATCATTAGTGTATAGGAATGCAAGAGATTTCTGTGCATTAATTTTGTATCCTGCAACTTTACCAAATTCACTGATTAGCTCTAGTAGTTTTCTGGTGGCATCTTTAGAATTCTCTATGTGTAGTATCATGTCATCTGCAAACAGTGACAGTTTTACTTCTTCTTTTCCAATTTGTATTCCTTTTATTTCTTTTTCTTCTTTGATTGCCGTGGCTAGGACTTCCAAACTATGTTGAATAATAGCAGTGAGAGTGGACATCCTTGTGTTGTTCCTGATCTTAGAGCAAATGCTTTCAGTTTTTCACCATTGAGAATGATGTTTGCTGTGGGTTTGTTGTATATGGCCTTTATTATGTTGAGGTAGGTTCCCTCTATGCCCACTTTCTGGGGAGTTTTTAAGCATAAATGGGTGTTGAATTTTGTCAAAAGCTTTTTCTGCATCTATTGAGATGATCATATGGTTTTTCTTCTTCAATTTGTTAATATGGTGTATCACATTGATTGATTTGCATACAATGAAGAATCCTTGCATCCCTGGAATAAATCCCACTTGATCATGGTGTATGATCCTATTAATATGTTGTTGGATTCTGTTTGCTAGTATTTTTTTTTGTTTGTTTTTTATTTTTTTTTTTTTGCGGTACGTGGGCCTCTCACTGTTGTGGCCTCTCCCGTTGCAGAGCACAGGCTCCGGACACGCGGGCTCAGCGGCCGTAACTCACGGGCCCAGCCGCTCCATGGCATGTGGGATCCTCCCAGACTGGGACACGAAGCCGTGTCCCCTGCATCGGCAGGCGGACTCTCAACCATTGCGCCACCAGGGAAGCCCCTTTTTGCTCGTATTTTGTTGAGGATTTTTGCATCTATATTCATCAGTGATATTGGTCTGTAATTTTCTTTTTTGTAGTATCTTTGTCTGGTTTTGGTATCAGAGTGATGGTGGCCTCATAGAATGAATTTGGGAGTGTTCCTTCCTCTGCAATGTTTTGGAAGAGTTTGAGAAGGATGGGTGTTAGCTCTTCTCTAAATGTTTTGATAGAATTCACCTGTGAAGCCGTCTGGTCCTGGACTTCTGTTTGTTGGAAGATTTTAAATCACAGTTTCAATTTCATTACTTGTGATTGGTCTGTTCATATTTTCTCTTTCTTCCTGGTTCAATCTTGGAAGGTTATACCTTTCTAAGAATTTGTCCATTTCTTCCAGGTTGTCCATTTTATTGGCATAGAGTTACTTGTAGTAGTCTCTTAGGATGCTTTGTATTTCTGCGGTGTCTGTTGTAACTTCTCCTTTTTCATTTCTAATTTTATTGATTTGAGTCCTCTCCCTCTTTTTCTTGATGAGTCTGACTAACGGTTTTTCAATTTTGTTTATCTTTTCAAAGAACCAGATTTTAGTTTTATTGATCTGTGCTATTGTTTTCTTTGTTTTTATTTCATTTATTTCTGCTCTGATCTTTAGGATTTCTTTCCTTCTGCTAACTTTGGGTTTTGTTTGTTCTTCTTTCTCTAATTCCTTTAGGTGTAAGGTTAGATTGTTTATTTGAGATTTTTCTTGTTTCTTGAGGTAGGCTTGTGTTGCTATAAACTTCCCTCTTAGAACTGCTTTTGCTGCATCCCATAGGTTTTGGATCATCGTGTTTTTGTTGTCATTTGTGTCTACGTAGTTTTTGGTTTCCTCTTTGGTTTCTTCAGTGATTGGTTATTTAGTAATGTATTGTTTAGCCTCCATGTGTTTGTGTTTTTTACGTTTTTTTCCCTGTAATTGATTTCTAATCTCATAGCGTTGTGGTCGGAAAGGATGCTTGATATAATTTCAGTTTTCTTAAATTTACTGAGGCTTGATTTGTGACCCAAGAGGTGATCTATCCTGGAGAACATTCTGTGTGCACTTGAGAAGAAAGTGTAATCTACTGTTTTTGGATGGAATGTCCTATAAATATCAATTAAATCTATCTGGTCTATTGTGTCATTTAAAGCTTGTGTTTCCTTATTAATTTTCATTTTCGATGGTCTGTCCATTGGTGTAAGTGAGGTGTTAAAGTCCCCCACTATTGTGTTACTGTCGATTTCCTCTTTTAGAGCTGTTAGCAGTTGCCTTATGTATTGAGGTGCTCCTATGTTGGGTGCATATATATTTATAATTGTTACATCTTCTTCTTGGATTGATCCCTTAATCATTATGTAGTGTCCTTCCTTGTCTCTTGTAACATTTTTTATTTTAAAGTCTATTTTATCTGATATGAGTATTGCTACTCCAGCTTTCTTTTGATTTCCATTTGCATGGAATATCTTTTTCCATCCCCTCACTTTCAGTCTGTATGTGTCCCTAGTTCTGAAGTGGGTCTCTTGTAGACAGCGTATATATGGGTCTTGTTTTTGTATCCATTCAGGAAGCCTGTGTCTTTTGGTTGGAGCATTTAATCCATTTATGTTTAAGGTAATTATCAATATGTATGTTCCTGTTACCATTTTCTTTTCTTTTTATTTCTTTTTAACATTTTTATTAGAGTATAATTGCTTTACAATGGTGTGTTAGTTTCTGCTTTATAACAAAGTAAATCAGTTATATATATACATATATCCCCATATCTCTTCCCTCTTGCATCTCCCTGCCTCCCACCCTCCCTATCCCACCCTTCTAGCTGGTCACAAAGCACCGAGCTGATCTCCCTGTGGTATGCAACTGCTTCCCACTAGCTATCTATTTTACATTTAGTAGTGTGTATATGTCCATATATACACTACCACCCTCTCACTTTGTCCCAGCTTACCCTTACCCCTCCCCGTGTCCTCAAGTCCATTCTCTAGTAGGTCTGCGTCTTTATTCCTATCTTGCCCTTAGGTCCTTCATGACCATTTTTATTTTTTTTTAGATTCCATATGTATGTGTTAGCATATGGTATTTGTATTTTTCTTTCTGACTTACTTCACTCCGTATGTCAGACTTTAGGTCCATCCACCTCACTACAAATAACTCAATTTCGTTTCCTTTTATGGCTGAGTAATATTCCATTATATATATGTGCCACATCTTCTTTATCCGTTCATCTGTCGATGGACACTTAGGTTGCTTCCATGTCCTGGCAATTGTAAATAGAGCTGCAATGAACATTGCCCTATTACCATTTTCTTAATTGTTATGGATTTGTTTTTGTAGGTCCTTTTCTTCTCTTGTGTTTCCCACTTAGAGAAGTTCCTTTAGCATTTGTTGTAGAGCTGGTTTGGGGGTGCTGAATTCTCTTCGCTCTTGCTTGTCTGTATAGCTTTGGATTTCTCCCTCGAATCTGAATGAGATCCTTGCTGGGTGGAGTAAGCTGGGTTGTACGTTCTTCCCTTTCATCACTTTAAATGTGTCATGCCACTCCCTTCTGGCTTGTAGAGTTTCTGCTGAGAAATCAGCTGTTAACCTTATGGGAGTTCCCTTGTATGTTATTTGTCGTTTTTCCCTTGTTGCTTTCAATAAGTTTTCTTTGTCTTTAATTTTTACCAGTGTGATTACTATGTGTCTTGACTTGTTTCTCCTTGGGTTTATCCTGCCTGGGACTCTCTGCACTTCCTGGACTTGGGTGGCTCTTTCCTTTCCCATGTTAGGGAAGTTTTCGACTATAATCTCTTCAAATATTTTCTCGGGTCCTTTCTCTCTGTCTTCTCCTTCTGGGACCCCTAAAATGCGCATGTTGTTGCATTTAATGTTGTCCCAGAGGTCTCCTAGGCTGTCTTCGTTTCTTTTCATTCTTTTTTCTTTATTCTGTTCCACAGCAGTGAATTCCACCATTCTGTCTTCCAGATCACTTATCTGTTCTTCTGCCTCAGTTATTCTGCTATTGATTCCTTCTAGTGTATTTTTCGTTTCAGTTATTGTATTGTTCATCTCTGTTTGTTTGTTCTTTAATTCTTCTAGGTGTTTGTTCTTTAATTCTTTTAGGTCTTTTTAAAGCATTTCTTGCATCTTCTTGATCTTTGCCTCCATTCTTTTTGTGATGTCCTGGATCATCTTCACTATCATTATTCTGAATTCTTTTTCTGGAAGGTTTCCCATCTCCACTTCATTTAGGTGTTTTTCTGGGGTTTTATCTTGTTCCTTCATGTGGTACATAGCCCTCTGCCTTTTCACATTGTCTATCTTTCTGTGAATGTAATTTTTGTTCCACAGGCTGCAGGAATGTAGTTCTTCTTGCTTCTGCTGTCTGCCCTCTGGTGGATGAGGCTATCTAAGAGGCTTGTGCAAGTTTCCTGATGGGAGAGACTCGTGGTGGGTAGAGCTGGTGCTGCTCTGGTGGGCAGAGCTCAGTAAAACTTTAATCAGCTTGTTTGCTGATGGGTGGGGCTGGGTTCCTTCCCTGTTGGTTGTTTGTCCTGAGGTGACCCAACACTGGAGCCTACCCGGGGTAATGGCGGACTCTGGGAGGGCTCACACAAAGGAGTACTTTCTAGAACTTCTGCTGCCAGTGTCCTTGTCCTCATGGTGAGACACAGCCACCCCCTGCCACTGCAGGAGACCCTCCAACACTAGCAGGTAGGTCTGGTTCAGTCTCCTATGGGGTCACTGCTCCTTCCCCTGGGTCCCGATGCGCACACTACTTTGTATTTGCCCTTCAAGAGTGGAGTCTCTGTTTCCCCCAGTCCTGTCGAAGTCCTGCAATCAAATCCCGCTAGCCTTCAAAGTCTGATTCTGTAGGAAGTCCTCCTCCCGTTGCCAGGCCCACAGGTTGGGAAACCTGACGTGGGGCTCTGAACCTTCACTCCAGTGGGTGGACTTCTGTGGTGTAAGTGTTCTCCAGTTTGTGAGTCACCCACCCAGCAGTTATGGGATTTGATTTTATTGTGATTGCTCCCCTCCTACCGTCTCATTGTGGATTCTCCTTTGTCTTTCGATATGGGGTATCTTTTTTGGTGAGTTCCAGTGTCTTTCTGTTGATGATTGTTCAGCAGTTAGTTGTGATTCTGGTGCTCTTGGAAGAGGGAGTGAGAGCATGTCCTTCTACTCTGCCATCTTGAACCAATCTCTCCCCCTTCTTGATATTCTTAATGATTTTTGAAAAAGGGACCCTGCATCTTCCTTTGCACTGGGCCCTGTAAGTTATGTAGCCAGCCATGGTTAGAATGATTTTTGAGGCCTGCCCTGGACCAGGCTGTGAGGAGAGCTGGTGAGGACCCTGGAGCCTGGTTGGAGGAGAAGATCCTGGCTTGTGGCTCCATGAAAAGCAGATGGTTCTGACATTGAAGCTACAAAAGCAGCTCTTTATAACAGTATGGACTTTCAAGTTCCTCAAAGGAGGCCATGGAATCTGTTTGTTTTTGCCGTGAAGGCAGCAACTACTTCCTCCTTTTGTGTCTGAATGCACATTAGACCAGAGTTCCTGATGGGCCGCAGTCTGTGAAGGAAGCATTACCACTGACTGCTGAAAATGATGAGGCATTCATCCTACCTGTAGATGACTGTTTTGCATTTCAGTCAATCAGCTCCTGAGCGCAGATGGAGCCAGGACCTCTGGTGGGCTCTGCTTTCTCAGTGATGGAGCAAGTAGCCAGGAGGCAGCCTTAATCACATCTCCAGCAGCTTCTTGTGTGCTGTGGTTCATAGCAGTTGGATTTGTCTACACTGCTCTCCTCATCATTTCCATCCTCTCCCCACATACCCCCATCCTCCATACGTTACACATCCCTGCATCTCTGCATCTGTGTATCCCTACATCCCTTCATCCCTCCCATCCCTGCATCTCTGCATCCCCACTTTCCTACATCACCCACATCTCTGTGTCCTCCATACCTCACAAATAACTTGAATCTCCACATCTCTGTATCTCTGCATTTCTTCATGCCTGCATCTCTGCATGCCCCACACCCCTGCACTTCTGCATCCCATTTGTCCTGTTCACAGAGCTGGTCCTGGGGATACAGGAGAAGATGAGAAGTACCCACAGCTGTTTCTTCTCCTCCTTAAAGCAGTTTAGCTAATAAAGGAATATGGATTTAGGAGTAAGATCTAATTTCAAAGCCCGGTGTGGCCATTTAATTGCTGGGTAAGTTCTTAGGCAAGTTACTTAGCTCTTTTGAGGCACAATTTGAGGATTATATGAGAAACAGATCTAAGGCACTAGACTCAGGGCTGTTTAAGCACCTTCACACTTGGCAGCTCATCTCCTTTTCTGGAATTTTCTACTAGTATCCCTGTTGTCCCCTCTCCCACCGTCAGCTCTACCCCATCTGAACATCTCTGGGGATACCAGAAATGGCCAAAGAAGAGTGGGCTTGGATTTTCCTCTGAAGTGCAGATAAGTTGATGCACTTACACATCTTCCGTTATCACTCACGGGCAGCCTCAGTATTCCCTGTGGTTTCAGTGAGTGAGCACTGAGCTGCAAGCACCTCTGAGGTACCAGGCCAGTGTCAGGCACTGAGGATGCAGGGAAGGGCCAGTTACCAGTTGTTGAGCATCTCACAGCTCTGCCTTATTGACTAGCAGAGAGTAAAGCCTTTGGGAGACCTGGTTTACTGAGTGATCTTGATGTCCTTCCATGGATGTACATTGGAGATGGACACATGGGGTCTTTGGGAGCCCAGCTTTCATTCAAGCAGTTCAAACCAGCACATTCCTAGCCTTGGAGACTTCAGCCACCTTAGAGCACAGTGGAAGTTGGTTGGCTTGAATGAAAGTTGAGTTTCTTCTCCTACTCAGACAATTCAATTTAATGATTATTAAATTTAATGATTTCAATTTAATGATTATTAGGTGAGTATCCTGGATAACTTTTCAGACAGATGTTGACTTCTGGCTTATAGTGGGCAAGAGAAGAGACCAGAAACATGTCTGTATCATAGATTTGATAGTTGGAGAGAGCTGGTAGACACATTTTTTATTTGTATTCTAAAGATACAGGATGTGTGCAAAGTTTAGTTCGGGCACCAAACTCATATAAAATATATTTATGTTTCAAGAATGCCATAAAAGAGCAATAATTTTTATAGCCTCAGATTATTTTGATCTTTTCCAGCTTTCCATCTTTGTTATCAACTGTACTTTACATGTCTGTCATAATATTTGTCTTTCCATTCCTTTTTAATGGGTCAGGATATTTTGGAATCAATTATGCAATCCTTTTGTTTCTCACATTAAATGTACCATCAATTCTTTTCTTAAATATTTTGAATATTGAAAATAATTTCTTAGGTGACATTAATTATGATGCACATCTCTGCTGAGCTATTCTTCCCTAGTGATATTAATGATAGTGTTTCAGCTTTCCTGACTGTCTCTGTTATTAACCCATCATAAATACCAGCCCCAATTAGTGTACAGAAATGGCATCAGTTGAGGAGTGGAATGTATGTGCAGGAAATAAAGAGTCGATGCTGTCTTTCTCCGAGGAACAACTGAATTTTTTCAACTGTCAAATCTGAATTCTTAATAGTTCATTTTGTGTAAAAATTCATTCTTTGATTTTTCCCCCATTTTACAGAATAATTTGTAACCACAGTTGGTGGTGATGTCTGTTTGCAAAATCTTATCCTTTGGTTTGTTGCATTCCGTTAAGTCAGAAAATCCTTTTTTTGATTCAAAGATATTATGCTGTGTAGCTCCGTATTAATGTCTGGTTGTACTGTCTCTACTTTTGTGTCTTTCTTTACTCTTGATTTTTTTCCTTTTCTTCTCTCTCCCCACCAAGGCTTTATCTTTCCCTGCCTCCCCCCTCCCCTCTCTAACTCCCTTTTTCCTTTTCTCCCTCCCTCCATCCCTCCCTCTCCCCTTCCCTCCCTCTCTCCCTCCCTCTCCCCTTCCCTCCTTTCTGTTCTCTTGTTCCTTTCTTTGTTTTGGAATGTGTTAGCAGAAGTCGAACTGAGACGAACTGAGACTGTTGACTTGTGTGTACGTTCTACTCAGCCCAGGATGAACCGGAAATGCTTTCTGCTTGGTCATTTGGCTTTGTAGAGTGTTGGAGAGTCCTGACACTTTTGGATGATCAGTACATATCTATAGACTAATAAAATTTTTCATAAAACAGATTTTTCAAAGTTTGTAATAGAGAGCTTTTAAATCAGCAAACATCTTGGACACATGTGCTTCCCTCGCGTCTCCTTTCCAAGAAAATAGCTGTTCCTTTGGTTGTTTAAGATGCGCATCAGAGGGCCTCTTAACATACATGGCATTGTGCTTGGCATAGGCTTGGAGTTAGGGATCCAAAAGTAGTTTTCTTCAAATCAGGATACTTTTAAAAGTGGAAGAGGGGCTATTGATAATTACTCTTGGACAACAGTTATAAACCAGGATTACCCTAGTTAAATGTGGGATTGCCAGGTAAAATATAGGACACCCTGTTGAATTTGAAATTTAAATGTAACTGAGAGTCCTGTGTTTTTATTTGTTATCCTGACAGCCCTATTTGTAGTCATAAACACGTGGGATGTGCTCCCTGCCTGCAGTGTGCTTCTGGTCCAGTAATCATACCAGGTTATCAGTCTCAGGCACCAGGCTGATTACTTAACAAATCACAACCCTGGGAGGTGGGCGGTGCTTTCCCACTTCACAGGACATGATTAACAGGTTAATGACATCCCCAAGGTCAGACAGCTAGGACCTGCAGGGTGGGGTAAGGAACGGGGAGTCAGGGCCAGGACCTCAGATCCTTCTACTTGCAAAGCCTGTGCCCCCTCCACCCTATGCACTCCTCCCTTGCAACCAGCATGTGACAGCAATGAGCTCCTTTTGCAAGGTTTAAAAGAGGTCCTGCAGGAAAGTGAAGAGCCTTCAAGGCTGCTTCTCCACTGCTGGATCTTCCAGGCAGCAGGAGGCAACCAGCTGTTTTCACTGTATCAAACCCGAAACATGTCACGCAGAAAAAATGTCAAGTCATTTTGAAAAATGTCTGAAGCATAATGTGCTTGACAGGGGTGAAATAGCATCGACCATAGTCACGTAATTACTACCTCAGTGTTTGTTTACCGTGCAGCCCTCTTTTTCTTCTACTCTAATTAAATCAATCTGAGCAACAACACAGCCTTATAAAACCCAGGTCTCAGCCTGTACAGCAGTCAGCTTTTCTCAGGTTCTTTCTAAGCCTGATCCTTGCCAGGTTGACTAAGCAACTTAACAGTTTCTTCCACGTTCCTATCTTCAGACTAAACTCAGACAGACTTATTGAATTAAAGTAAATGGAGGTCACCTATATATATATTTTTTCTGCCAACGAAAAATGTTAAGATAGGGTGAGGTACTGAGGTCCGAGATATGATTTGAATTTAAGCTGCTGCCAGACACCGTAATATTGTCATCCACTAGATGTCGCTGATGATTCACACCAGTGCAACTGTGAGCCCATTTCGGGATGTTAAAGTCCTTAAAAATGTCAAGCGAGAGCTAAAAACCTGGAACTTCCAAGTATTTCTTTCTTTACCTTTTGCTTTTTAATATTTTCTTTGTGTCCATTCAAATGAACCTTCTTTTCTTTTCAATGATCTCTCTCTACCTTTGTAAATTTAGCAAACAACATGTTGAATAGGTTAAGATAGGCTCTTTTATTTAAACCATCTCACTTTTTGTGTATGTTGTTTTTTTGGAATTTTTTTGAAACTTCTCAGACTTCATTTCCTTGATGAATTTGGTTAGTGTATATTAACATAACTTATCTAGTTACTGTAGATTTCCTGCACCCAGTGAAGTTGGTTTGCCTTTTACAGGTCTATGCTTGGTTTACTTTGAGAAAGGAATAATATTTCTTTACCACTGGGGTTTTGCCCCTGACAATAGGAGGGATGAGATGCTTCTTGTAGTCCAAGGAGACTAAGTCTTTAGTCAGCCATTCTGGCTTAAAGACTCAAGCTGGGGGGGTGCTCCTGGAGGAAGATGGGATGGTTGGATGTGGAGGGAATGAAGCCAGTCCCTCTGGTATACAGAGTAAGTTCTAGGCTGGACAATAACAGCAAAAGCAGAAAGACCGGCAGCTGCTATAGATTTCCAGTCCTAATGAGCTACATTTTTTCCCCCAGAGCATGGCTAATAGGGGATGAGATCGTCAAATTTTAAAAAGGAATGTTAAAAGGAAGTAAGGATAGCTTTAATCAAACAACAACAACAAAAATTCATAAAACTGATTTTCAGAAAAGCTTGAGACTCATGGAAAGTTATTTTATAAGTATTATAACGGCAAGCTGTTTTTCCTTTCTTTCTTTTCTTTTTCTTTTTTTGTTAAAGAGAAAAGAAAATCTCCTATTTTTTACACAACAAACCACCTGGTGTGGGTGTGTGTGTTGAGGGATTGTTAGAGCCCTGTATTAGAATGAGAATTTGGTCTAGATCCTGTCTTCAACACAGAGGAGCCCTGGTGGTGTAGTACTTTCTGCAAGATGGTCTTATGCTTCTCAGCCGTAGTTGGGATTTCAGTGAGAGCTGAGAGGGACTAGTAGATTTCCGGGGACTTATACCATGGTGGTGCTTTATGGACAACTGCAGAATGAATGGAATGGCCCTTTGCCAAGCTCTCCTTCTCTTCTCCCATGGCTGCCTTGGTACCCAGCAAGATGAAGCGTCCTAAAGTATGAAATGGTTGGTTTTTCTGCCATGGACTTTTCTTGGAATGAAGCACTTGCTTGAGTTAATTTTTAAAATAATCTTCTATGGATTTCATTATATTGCAGAAAATATAATATCCATGAAGTAAGAATAATGTAATCATAAGAAGGTTAGATTTCCCAGCCTCTGGAAGAAAAAGACCCAAGTTCCCAGGTTATAATCTGACATTCTGTTTAGAATTTCAGGGAACGAATGCTCTGTAAATGTCTACTTGACTGTACTGTGGATGGAGATTGGGGAAAAAGAAGCCACAATGAAGTATCAAAACACAAAACACTTCCTGAATTTCCCCACAGTATGAATTAATCATATTTGATACTAATTGTGTCCTTGCTATACATCAACTTCCTGTGTAAATTGTGGGAAAATGTGAAAACATTTCCAGGCCCCAAGAAAGTTTTACAGTGCGCTTGTATATGTGATTTGTTATTTGCTAGGTATCCTTTTCGGTACAAATTATTCTCTGCAGATTTACCAAGATGCAGTATTGCTATTTTTCACTTTTGGAAAAATTACTGATATTTCCCCTCCCCTTCAATCAAAGTGTTACAAGTATTGGGGGTTGGGTCAGTTATACAACTTTGATTGAGTTGTTGGGCTCGTTTATTTGTGCGTATATTATTAAGATCCCCAGTGAATTGTTTGAGTTTTGTAATTTATAACTCTTTGTCCCAGAGCCAGCATTTAGAATTTAAACTACCAAATAACCATTTTTTATATCTTTGATTAAAGCTCCTCTTCCAACTCAATGTACTGGGAAGTTGGCCTAGTCCTGAACATGGTTTGGTTTCCTGATGGGTCTTGGGTGTTCTGGGTCCCTCAGATATGTTCAGGGTCTACCCTGCAGTAAAGTCCAAAACCAGCTAGACTGTTGAGTTTCCTCCAGACCTATAATGACTTCAGCAACGACTACTTTCAGAGTAGAGTGAATACCTTAAATCTATGAAGACACTGTCAGTGGAGGGTTTCTCTACATTTATTTGATTATTGTGGAAATTTGCTTGAGAACTAATTCTTTCACACAATAACTACTATATATATATATAAAATACTGTACTCTATGTAGTACTATATGTAGTACAATATTATATATATATTTAAATTTATGTCCTTCAAATAAACCTAAACTTGTAGCTTTATCAAAATATGTACTTATAAAATGTATTGATAGTTGTTCAGGCCTAATGTCCATCGTTAGGGGGTTGAGATAAATTATAGCCATAAAAACTATGTTGAGGGCTTCCTTGGTGGCGCAGTGGTTGGGAGTCTGCCTGCCGATGCAGGGGACACGGGTTCGTGGCCCGGTCCGGGAAGATCCCACATGCCGCGGAGCTGCTGGGCCCGTGAGCCATGGCTGCTGAGCCTGCGCTTCCGGAGCCTGTGCTTCGCAACGGGAGAGGCCACAACAGTGAGAGGCCTGCATACCGCAAAAAAAAAACAAAAACAAAAACAAAAAACTATGTTGAAAGTCTGTGTTCATTAATGTGAAAAGATGGTCATGCTACATTCTCAGGCAAAACAAAAGAGAAACTAAAACGCTTTTGTACTGTTGTGGTCCCATTTTTACAAATGTGGGTGTTCATAGACATACATCTAAAAGACTATTTATGACTATTTATCACTAGAATAGTAGAATTATAGCTATTTAAAAATTTTTGATCCTTCTGTGCCTTCTAATTTTCATGATGGAATTATATTACTTTTATTATCAC